>NW_008352334.1:1284222-1288132 GCF_000622305.1 Nannospalax galili
TGGCAACGGCCGCGCCCCCGAGCCAGGCCGCCGCGCTCAGCCGAAGCCCGCGGCCCTGCCGCCTCCTCACCGGCATGGTGGCCCCGACCCGTGCCCCGCCGAGGCCCCGGCGGCAATGCAGCAACCACTTGGGCTCGCCGACCCTGCTGGCCACTGAGGACCGAGACTCCTCGGCGCTCCAGAGACTGCGGCTCAACCGCGGTGCACAGTGCGCAGTCGCAGTTCGAGCTCGCCCCGCCCAATCCCGGGCGGCTTCGGCTTCTTAAAGTACGCATGCGCAAAGGCTTTCCGCGTCCATCTCCCTAGACGCCAGACAGAGGCCGAGCCTGTTACAGCGCTGCCATTCCGCTGCTCCCCAAACCTGGTCGACTTTGGGGCCTTGGGGAAACCTGGCAGCCCAGGCTTGGAGGAGCTTCTGGTGCTTGCAGTATCCCAGAGATTATAAACAATAATGGTGGGGCTGGAGAGAAGGCTCAGAGGTTAAGAGCACTGGCTGCTCTTGCAGAGGACCCGGGTTCGATTCCCAGCACCCACATGGCAGCTAACAACTGTAACTCCAGTTCCAGGGGATCCGACGCCCTCTTCTGACCTCCGCGGGCATTGCACGACACGGGTCCACTTAAATACATGCAGGCAATACATTCATACACATAAAATTAAAATACCAATGTTTAAAATTGGTGTTGGTGTGAGTGGACAATAGGCATAAAGTTCTGACTGACCCTTGTTTCATGGGGTTCTCTTTATCCCTGCTATCTACCTACACTAGCAGTTTGAGAATTTCAGGAGAAAGTAACCACATCTGTGTATCTTTATGTGTGCATGTGCATTTGTGGATGCCCCAACTGTTAAATATGTAGAGTTTGCCTGCATTAGACAAGTGAGAGTTTTCTGGTTTGGGGAAATACCAGAAATTGAACCTTGGACCTCAGGCATGCTGGGCAAGCACCCCACCACTGAGCTGTGTCCCCAGTCCAAACAGTGAGTTCTTAATGATAGAGATTTATCTAAGGGGCTGCAGAGATGGCCAGTGGTTAAGAACACTTGCTCTTCTTCCAGAGGACCTGGGTTTGGCTCCCAGCACCCACATGGTGGCTAGTTGTGGTATGTATACTTACATACATGCAGGCAAAAGACTCATACACATAAAATTATAAATTTAAAAAATCTTTAAAGACAGAGGTTTATCTCTGACGCCAGTGACTGCCTCTGTTTCCGTAGAGACTGGCTCAACCATACTGATGAGGATTTTTCAAATACAGGAGGGTTTGCGGAACAAATAATTATAAAATGTTTTGTGTTAACATCCAAAATGTTCACCTGAAATATACCATATGATTGGCTATAAATGTTAGCAAAATGTTCTATATCATCTGGGATGCTGGGTAGAAGGTAAATAATCATTGCTTTTGATAACAAAGAATATTGTTCCTAATATATGATGACCTGTTTTCATGTCATTAAAGGGTTTTTGTTTGATTTTGGGTTTCTTTTGTTTGTGTCTTTTTGGCGCAGGGTCTCACTGTATAGCCCAGGCTGGCCTAGAACTTGATCTGTAGACCAGGGCTAGCCTTGAACTCATAGAGAATACCTGCCTCTGCCTCTCTAGTGCTGGGATTAAGGTTGTGTTCCACAATGTACCACCCAACACTGAAGTGTTTATCCTGAAGCTGGAGAGATGGCTCAGTAGTTCAGAGCACTTTTCTCTTGCAGAGGACCCAGGTTTGGTTCTCAGCACCCACACAGTGGCTCACAACTGCCTGTAACTCCAGTTCCAGGGGAATCTGACACCCTTTTCTGGCCTCTCTGGCACCAGGCACGTAAGTGGCGCACATATATGTAGGTACTCACACAGTCACATAAAATAAATACATCTTGGAAAAAAGGGTTTATGCTAAACTAATTCCATTAAATCTTACATAATCATCCATACAAGTGCCTGTTATACTGTATTACAATTAAGCATAAAGGACACCATAAACATCTTGAAACTGGAGAGTTTAGGTGCTTTTTCCTCCTTTATATTACTTCTCTAGAATAGTGCTAAAATATTTGCTGAAAAAATGAAATTAATGCATATTGAGCACATAGCTTTGCATTCAAATACCTTCTACCAGTGTAAAGATTTTTACATACATAAAAGCAAACATTTAAATTGTGCAAAGTAAAAATAAAGACTGGTGACCTAAGTTGATCCTGGGACCCACGTGGTAGGAGACACCCAGTTCCCACAAGATGTCCTCTGACTTCCACACCCAGGCCACAGCATGCACAAACACACACATTTCTCTTTCACGTTTGAAGGTTAATTTCCCTGGAGACCTTGTATCAATCCTCCCTTCCCCCAGATACGTTCATATATCTATATGCATGTATATGCATGTACATGCTTCATAAGGAGACATAGCTAAGTCACCAGTGTACACATTGGTCAGTTTCACAGGGTGAACACACCTATGTGATCGGCATCCAGACAAAGAGCAGGACATTCGCTTTCCTTTGCTGCTGCTGAGGTGCAGGTTTCTTTTGAGGAAGCTAAAGCCTCTATGGGACGAAATCCTTATTTCAGTAGCTAAGCAGCAGTGTCCCTGGAAGTCTCTGAGCTCACCTGCATCCGCTCTGCCCTCATTCTGCTTGATGATGAGGTGGCTGTCACAGAGGATAAGATCATGCCTTCAGTACAGCAGCTGGCGTAGATGCTGAACCTTTGGGGCCTGGCTTGTTTGCAAAAGCCAGTCAGCTTCAACATTGGAAGCCTTACCTTCAATACAGGGGTTCATGGACGTGCTCTAGGAGACGGGACCACACCAGCCCCAGCTGAAGAGAACAGAAGCAATGAAGGAAGAATCCGAGGAGTCTGATGATGACATGAGCTTTGGTCTTTTTGACTAACCTCTTTTGTAAGGTTGCAGTAAAAAGCTGAACGCTGGGCTGGGGAGATGACTCAGTGGGTAAAGAACTTGCAGAAAATTCCCCAGAAGCTCCAAGGCCATCTAGTCCTACACATACAGCAGCACACAAATAGAGATCCTAACTCAAACAAGGTGGAAGGGGAAGACCAACACCTATGGCCCTCCTCTGACCTTTACACATGTGCTGCAGCATACATAAACACACACACATAAACACACACACACATACACACACACACACACACTTTGTTTTCAAAAGCTGAACTCTTGGTGGGGAATAGCATTAAATTGAACTGTAAACTCATGCTTGTCATATCAGCACTTGGGAGGCCAAGACATTCTAATAAGTTTGAGGCTAGCCTGAGCTACAGTGTAAGACCCTCTCCAAGAAAATAAAACAGAACATTGCCAACTCCAGAGTAAGGATGTAGCTCAGTTAGTAGAGTGCTCACCTAGCATGCATAAGGCCCTGGGTTCATCCCCAACACACCAAAGACAAGACTGTGGTGCACACCTCTAGCTAATCCCACCACTTGGGACAGGGAGGCAGGAGGATCAGAAGTTCAAAGTCCTCCAAGTTGCAGGTCAGTCTGTGGTACATGAGATCCTCTCAAAAACCCAAAACAAAGCCAGGTGTGGTGGCGTATGCCTTTAATCCCAGCACTTGGGAGGCAGAGGCAGGTGGATCTCTGTGAGTTCAAGGCCAGCCTGATCTACATAGTGAGTTCCAGGACAGCTGGGGCTACAGGGAGACCCTGTCTCAAAAAGACCCAAAAAAAAAAAAACCCAAAAACCCAAAACAAAACAGCATTACCAACACTACAAATTCCTTGTATCTCCTCTTTTTTAAAAAAATATTTTATTTATTATTTTTATTTTATGTGTATAAGTATAATCCCAGCAGCCAGTGATCTTTTTTTAAAAAATATTTTATTTATTATTTTTATTTTATGTGTATGAATGTATTGCCTGCATGTGAGTGCACCCGTGTTGTGCAG
>NW_008352334.1:1288407-1328711 GCF_000622305.1 Nannospalax galili
CTGGCCTTGAACTCACAGAGATCCTCCTGCCTCTGCTTCCCGAGAGTGCTGGGATTAAAGGTGTGTGCCACCACGCCCGGCGAAACCCTTTTTTTTAAATTTTTTTTTAAATTTTTATTATTTTTATTTTATGTGTATGCGTGTATTGCTTGCATGTAGGTAAGTGCACCCGTGTTGTGCAATGCCTGCAGAGATTAGAAGAGGCTGTCGGATCCCCTGGGACTGGAGTTACGGACAGTTGTTAGCTGCTGTATGGGTGCTGGGATTCGAACCCAGGTCTTCTGCAAGAACAACCAGTGTTCTTAACCGCTAAGCCATCTCTCCAGCCCCTCCCCTTTTTTAAGACAAGGTCTCATTATGTATCCCTGGCTGGCTTGGAACTTGCTATATAGAGCAGGCTGGCTTCAAACTCATAGAGTTCTACTTGCCTCCATCTCCTGAGTGCTGGGATTAAAGGCATAAAAGCAACCATGCCCAGCCTCCCTCCACATTTTTATTCAACCATTCCTAAGGGTAACCACTATCTTGAATCTATAGATTCATTTCCCTTTTAAAAAGACTATATGGCCGGGTGTGGTGGTGCATGCCTGTAGTCCCAGCACTTGGGGGCAGAGGCAGGCAGATCTCTGTGAGTTCAAGGCCAGCCTGGTCTACATAGTGAGTTCCAGGACAGCTGGGGCTACAGGGAGACCCTGTCTCAAAAAAAAAAAAAAAGACTATATATAAGGTTAGGCACAACAGACCACACCTGTAAGATCACTTGAACCCAGGAGTTCTGAGCCAGCCTAGGTAATACAGACTCTGAATGAAGGAGTGGATGAATGAGTGGATGAATGAATCTATAAATGGAACCATGAACTCCTGTGAAACTATTGCCTTACTCTCAATATGCTGTTTGTGAGCCTCAATATTGTAACCCAGTGTGGTGGCCAAAGGCTGTAATCCTGGCACCCAGGAGACAGAGGCAGGAGGATAGCCAGGTCAAGGTCAAGCTAAGCTGCATAGTGAGACCCTGTCTCAAAAAACGAAGCACTGGGGATGTAGAGTGCTTGCGTAGCATGCCTTAGGTTCAATCCACTGCACCCCCTCCCCATAAAAAGACAGAAGAAGAAAGAAGAAAAATCTGTGCTTTTTGATTTAGCAGTTTATTCGTTTTCCAGGGGTTGTGGCTTCCATTGCGAATATTCTAGAATATTCATTTCACTCGTGGTGGACAGTTGAACTGTACCCAGCTCGATCTATCATAGACAGTGCTGCTCTGAGCATTATGTGGGTGTCTTTTCTCAGAATGTGCACATTCCTGTCTGGCATGTATCCAGGGGAGGGGAAATTGCCACGGTTCCCATACATTTTATTCCTGTTCATTCTCTCATAAAATGTAAATTTCATGTGTATCTGACTTATTGGCATGTCCAGTATGTGACACATAGTAGGCCTTTGATAACTACTGAATGAGAAATGCCTTGGTGAAGGAAAGAGTATCCCCCCCTTTTGAGATGGTTTCATGTATCTCACGCTGCCCTCAAATTCACTATGTAGCTGAGTATGACCTTGAACTTCTGATCCCTCAGCCTCCACATCCCAAGTGCTAGGATTAAAGGCATGTGCCACTACAGTGGATTTATGAGGTCCTGGGCCTCAGTTCATGCTAGATAAGCATTCTACCAATTGAGCCACATCAGCAGCTGGGATCATCACCTTTTTAGGTAAACGGTAACCCAGATTCTGAGAAGTGAAGACCTAACCACGGTGCAGACAGCAGGTCAGGAGTGCCACCCCAAGACTGTTCACTGAGGAATGCTGTCCTGATGCTCCTGCACCTGCTTTTATGGCCCCAGCTCTGTGCTGTGGAGGAAGTTTCGGCATGCTGGGCTAGGCACAGTTGCCCAAGGCCAGCGTGGTCACCAGCCATCCCAGACTGGGGGATTCTGGCCCGTGACAGGGAAGAGGAGTAAAGCAGGTGGACGTGGGAATGAGAAGAGGGGTCGAGGGGGTCTCTCACCTGCTCATCCCATCTTGCACAGTCCCAGGTGCCTACCACCTAATCTTCCAGCAAGGGCTAAGAAGGAGCAGCTCAGCTGGAGCCCGCCACGCCCACCCCCAGTAGCCGCGCCCATCCCTCCCCTAGAGGCCCCAGCTGTAGGGTCCTGGCTCTCCTTTATAGGAAAAGCCAGGCTGGGTCAAGACCTGGGGCGGGAGGTGTGAGTCATCGGGAGTTTAGGGAGCATCTGCACCCAGGCACTTCCTCGCTTGAAACTGGACAAGGGCCTCGGCTGCCCTGGTTCGGGGCTCGCACAGCTGCCGGCGCCTCCAGTGTGTCCCTCCTGCTCATCCACCTGATGCGGGTCCTGCACCCCCATGCGCGTCTGAGAGCGTCTGAGACAACCCACGGGTGTGACCCCGCGGAGGGACAGGCACACAGCATCCTCTGTGTGCGCACAGGGCCTCCCAGCCGCACCTTCCCCAAGACTGTCCAGCAGAGGAGGCTTGGGGAGAGGCCCGGACTTAGGACGGCTCATGGAGAAAAACATAATCCCACCACTGTTTATGGTGAAGGGGCGTCTCATAGCCCCTCGTCACCTCAAGCAGGAGACCCCTGCCACTGCCTGACCAGGACTGGTCTCAAAACAAAACAAAAACAAAAAACTCCTCTCTGCTTTCTTCCCTTATTCAATTTTAAATTACTTTTTATTTCAGTGTATGAGTGTTCTGCCTGCATGTTTCTAAGTGCATATGTGTGCAGTGCCCATCGAGGCCAGAAGAGGGTGTTGGATCCCCTGGAACCAGTTAAAGCCTGTTGTTAGCCACCACGTGGACGCTGGGAACCAAACCCAGGCCCTTTGCAAGAGCAGTCAGTGCTCTTAAAAGCTGAGCCATCTCACCAGACCCTTAAGATTATTTTTAATTTGTGTGTGTGTGTGTGTGTGTGTGTGTGTGTGTGTGTGTGGTGTGTCTGCCTGCACATGGGTGCCTGTGGAGGCCAGAAGTGGGCTTTAGATCCCTTGGAGCTGGAGATACAGGTGGTTGTGAGTCATCCCAGGAGGGTGCTAGGAACCCAACTCAGGTCCTCTGAAGGAACCATCTTTCCAATTCCCATCACTGAGTCTTTTTCTTTTCTGGCAGGTCAAGATGTACCTTGCAGGGAATCCTGTCGAGGCCTCCTAACGCTGAGAATGTCTTCTGTTTTTCCAAGGCCATGCAACATTTTTTAAAAATTATTTTTTTATTTTTACTTATCTATTTATTTATACTATTTTGGTTTTTTGAGACAGGGTTTCACTATGTAGCCCTGACTGACCTGATACTTGCTATGTAGATGAGGCTAGGTTCAAACTCACAGAGATCCACCTTCCTCTGCCTCCCTAGTGTTGCAATTAAGAGCATGCACCACCATAGGCAGTCTATTTTTATTGTTCTTAATTATGTGTACACATGTGTCTGCATTTGAGTTTTTGTACTGAGTGCAGGTGCCTTCAGAGGCCACAGATGTCAGAGCTCCTGGGCTGGAGAGTTACAAGTGGTTGTGAATCGTTGATGTGGGTGCTGGGAACCCAACTCCATTCTTTTGTTTTGTTTTGTTTGTTTTTTGAGACAGGGTCCCCCTGTAGCCCCAGCTGGCCTGTAACTTGCTATGTAGACCAGGCTGGCTTTGATATCACAGAGATCTGCCTGCCTCTGCCTCCCAAGTGCTAAGGTTAAAGGTGTGCAATACCACGTGCGACTCCAACTCCAATCTTTTTTTTTAATCTGTATGGGTGTTATGCCTGCACATATGTAACTGCACCCATGTCATGCAGTACCTGTGGAGGACAGAAGAGGGCGTTGGATCCCCTGGAATTGGAGTTACAGATGGTTGTTAGCTGCCATGTGGGTGCTGGGAATTGAACTCAGGTCTTCTGCAAGAATAGCCAGTGATCTTAACTGCTGAGCCGTCTCTCCAGCATTGGCAGGACACCTTTAATTTGGCTCTTCTCACTGTCTTTAGCTAGCCATGTGGCTTCAATAAAGGTAGAAAGGCTCTCCAGGATGGTGACAGATGCTGTGACAGGAAACTAACCTGTTCCCCTCTACTTCCTGAGGGCTGAACCATCCCAGATGTTCAAACCACAACACATCAAGTAAGCCACTTGCCTCAAGGGGCAGTGCTGGGATTCCTACCTACAGGGCCTTATCTAGATCAGTATCCTGTAGTCATCAGGGTTGGACTTGGAGAGGACAGAGTGCGTAGTTGTTGGAAAGGGATTTCCGCTGATGAGGTAGGCCATGCTGCCTGGACCCATTCATTCAATGGGGTTTGAGCCCAGAATGGGACCGTGAGGAAGTATCATATTCCCATTTCCTGTCTGTCTCTTTAACAAAGGAATACCGACTAGTCACCTGTGGATCCGAACTCAGAAATATCTTATCTTTTTTTGGTCTTTGTGAGACAGGGTCTCCCTGTAGCCCCAGCTGTCCTGGAACTCACTATGTAGACCAGGCTGGCCTTGAATTCACAGAGATCTGCCTGCCTCTGCCTCTCAAGTGCTGGGACTACAGGCGTGTGCCACCACAAGAAATATCTATTTTTTAAAATATTTTATCATTTTCGTTCATTTTTATGTGTATGAGTGTATTGCCTGCATGTAAATGTACCCGTGTTATGCAATGCCCTTGGAGGTCAGAAGAGGGCATTGGATCCCCTAGAACTGAAGCTAAAGACGGTTGTTAGTTGCCATGTGGGTGCTGGGAATCAAACCTGGGTCCTCTGCAAGATCAGTCCATGCTCTTAACCTCTGAGCCATCTCTCCAGCCCCTAGAAACATCTTTCTTAGCCATATCTATAAGTAACACTAATTCAAAGAGGAACATAGTCTTTAAGCTTTTTTTCTTTTGTGTGGGTGTATATACATATGGGTGAGTGTGCTATGGTGTGTTGTGTGTGTGTGTGTGTGTGTGTGTATGCTCATGGGTGCACATGCCCATGCTGGTATTAAGGCCAAAGATGGATGTCAGGTGTATGGAGTGCCACCTTATTCCTTTGAGACAGGGTCTCTCACTGAAATGAGCTAGGCTGGCAGCCAGCAAGCCCAGTGACCCTTTATTACCGTCCCCACAGTGCCGAGGTTACGGCATGTGCGGCCACACCCAGCTTTTTACATGGGTGCTGGAGATTTGAACTCAGGTTCTCCTGTGTGCCCACTTACCCACTAAGCCATCTCTCCAGCTCCCTTATTGATTTTCTTAAGGATAAAATTCCACAAGTGCTTTCCAGTGTGTTCCTGGCATTCACAATCAGCTCCAATGTGTTCATACTCCAGATGAAAGAGAAATCACCACCACGTCACAGGCACTTCCTTGACTTGCTAAAAAAAGTTAACCAGTGCCAAGTGTGGTGGTGCATGCCTTTTAATCACAGCACTTGGGAGGCTTAGGCAGGTGGATCTCTGTGAGACTGAGGCCAGCCTGGTCTATACAGCAAGTTCTGGGATAACTGGGGCTACAGGGAGACCCTGTCTCAAAAACAAAACAAACAAAAAATGGTTAATGAAAAGGAGGGATATATCCCCGGACATCTGCACTGGTCTGTATCTAAGGAACAGGAGCGTCACATTGGAGTGCTCAGGGTCCCTGAAAGGTTGTGCCCTGGAAATGGTAGCATTTTGTAACTCATTAGTTCCACCAGATCTCTATTGCCCCTTCTTTTGGCTTGTCACACTCTGAGACTCCACAAATGGAAGAATAAAACAACTGAACTCTCCTGGCCTAGCAGCCCCAGAGGTTCGACCTTCTGGAAGATACATCAGGCCTCATTGGTTGATGGCAGGAGCCACCCCTCACTGAACCAGCATATGTGTGGCTGACAGCTCTCTAACGACATGGCTTCAAATCTACTCCCAGAACCCATGCCTAAGAAGCTGCTTGAGACTTGACCTGGCTGTGCCAATGAACTTGGTCCTTAAGGATTCTGAGACCCTTCTCTGACAGGGGCAGGAGAGCCACGTGCTGGAGGTGGAGCAGAAGCTCCCATGTGTACTTCAAGCTCACGTGCCCATCTGAGTCCCACTGTGGCTTTCTGTCTCCTCATCTGCTTCCCAACCCTCCACACTGTGCTCTGACCTCTTCCACATGGCACACAGGGATTGCCATTTCTCCAGTGTCTTCCTTGGCTGATCTCATGGTCTAAAGCAGCAGGAAAACATGACTTGTGTATCCAGTTCCAAACCTTCAATACAAATGTTTATTGCAGTATTAAGTGTGGGCTAAAGGGATGGCTCAGTGGTTAAGAGCACTTGCTGCTCTTACAGAGGATCAGAGTTCAGTTCCCAGCACCCACATGAGGTGGCTCACAACAGCCTGTCACGCTAGCTCTAAGGGATCTGAATACCCTCTTCAGGCCGTCATGGGCACCTGCACTCATGCATTCCCCACACAGACACACAGACAGACACACACACACATTTAAAAAATCTTTTAAAAGTATAATTTGTACCCTCTAAAACTTGTTTTCTTCCAACTAAAAATCAAGTAAGTAACTTTTCAAAGTACTTCTGGAGATTATAATAAATATTTTGTCTCTCTATAAAAGTAGGATTAAACCATTAATACCATCCACACTTAAAAGTTCAAAAAAGCTTCTAAGGATAAGGCAGAGATTTTTGTGGGTTTTTTGTTTGTGTTTTTGTTTTGGGTTTCCTGAGATAGGTCTTACATAGCCCAGGTTGAACTCAAACTATGTAGCCAAAGATGACCTCGATCCCCAATTGTCTGGCTTCCACCTGCCAAGTGCTGTGGTTACAACTGTGTGCCACCACAATGCCTGGCAGCCATAGTTTTTCCCAGAATTGAACCACCTTCAATTAAAGTTGAAGGAAGGGACTAGGGAGAGGGCCCAGCTGGTAAAGTGCAAGTGAGGACCTGAGTTGGGTTCCCAGTACTCACACTGTGAAAGAAAGTGGGAATATAAGCACACGTGTATAGTTTCGCCCTGAGGAGATGGAGACATGCGGATCCCTAGAGCATACTGGCTGGCCAGCCTCACCTACTCAGAGAATTCCAGGCCAGTGAAAGACTCTATCTCAAAAAAAAAGCGGACAGGGTCTGAGGCATGGCACCTAAGGTGTATGTGCATCTACACCCCCCACCTACACCCACACCCACATCCCCCAAAGTGGGGAAAGGTGAAGGGAGCTGTGTGCAGCTGCAGGACTGTGGTTTGTCAGTGAACCTGACCAGGAATCCTTTTTCTTTCAAGTGACCATGCTAAGTGGTGTTGCAGATCTTTAATCCCAGCACTCAGGAGGCAGAGGCAGGCAGATCTCTGTGAGATTGTGGGCAGCCTGGTCTACAGAGAGTTCCAGGCCAGCTGAGGCTTCAGGGAAGACCCTGTCTCAAAAAACAAAACAACGACAATAAACAAGTGGCCATGCTGGGGCTGGGAACTTGGGAACCAGGGTGGGTAGAGCCCAGAACTCCCAGGAAGTTTGGGGTGAACTCTTACAGCTGAACACAGGGACGGCCCAATGCAGGCTCTGAAGCACCTCTGGGTATGAGCTGGCACACAGTGGGGAACTGAGGGCTTTCGTAAAGGCTGACCTCATGGTACACCCCACCTAAGGACTTGCCAGACGTCCGAGATCTGGTTTGGTTTTTCTTTCAGCAGCATTCTCAGAAGGGCATTGGAAGACAACTGTCCTCAGGTTATGTGCCCCAGCCCCGGAGAGAAGAAAGAAAAGAAAAGCTACTGTGACATGCTGTAGGGCTTTGGCCTCTTTTATTTTCTTTTTACAGTCAATTCCACGGCGTAAAAGACTTCAGAAAGCACTGTGGTCTGGCTGTGCCCCGAATGAGCTCTGAGGATGGCGCTGGCTACCCTGGACAGACTGCACTGGGACCTCCACACAGCAACGTCGCTGGACTTCTTGACTATAATAAGCATGAGGAGTTTACAGAGTCTCCCTGAGACTCATCCGTGCCTTTGGAACAGCTGTTCACAACATAGGACGGGCAAAGCACAGGCGTGCAACACGTCCTTGCACATGCACCATGGTGAGGTGACCCACAAAGGCTCATGACATACAGAAGAGTGAAAAAATGTCTTTAAATCCCACACCATTCTACCAGAGTCTCATTTCTAAAGGACATGGAGTTTACTTGACAAAGATGCTTAGATGGCACTATGATGGTAAGTTTCTCTTTTTAAATACACACTGCAAAAATATTTAACTTTCCATTCTATGAATATTGTACATAAATATCTGTCTGCTTTTGCTACACTTTACACACATTCACTCAGCTGTCTCTGTTCACCTACACACAATCCTTATTGAGGCGTTAGACCATACAGATCTGGCACTTAAAAAAATATCAGACGTTAGTTTGTGTCGGTTTTAGTTGGGGAATGGTGGTCATCCCTCTGGATGTGCTTGTTAGTAAGGCAGAATTATGCAAATGAGGAAATGGCATGGTGTTTTGGTCTGCTATGAAGCATGAAGATTAAACTGCTAAGGGTTGTTTCATTATGGGAGACCGGTTGCTAAAGACAGGCTGCAAGTTTCTCCTCAGGTCAGGCAGTGACAGGTAACTTTTCTGCTCCCTTTATCATGTCTCAGAACAGAAACATGGTCATCCAAGCACTTTAGCCTCAGAGTAACCCCATCACACATCAGACTGCCATTTCTCCCCAGAGTTGAAGCTTGGTTTGGCCTCAGACTGGGCACTAAGCCTCAAGGCCTAGGTCACAGACAGGAACAGGAACGAAAAGGGTTGAGTCACGCCTGATGCTCCCTGATGGGAATCGAACCCCTTTGCACTTTTGGTCACTGATGTGTGGAAACTAGGGGAGGGGGGTTCTGCTCTGACATTCAAAACCATAGTCTCCAGCTCCACGCCCTGATGGTCCTGCTGGCCCCCATGTGGCGGAGCCGCTGCCTCAGAGGAATCCTTCCCTCCACGTCGCGTCCCTGACCAGGCAGCTGCAGCACTGTATGGCGGGCCACCAGCTGCTGCAGTTCAAGGGCTCCACACTGGCTTTGGTCATCATCACCTTAGAGTTGGAGAGGCTCATGCCCGACTGCTGTGCTCCTATATCTGATCTGCTAAAGAAAGCACAGGTAGACATCAACTTGGCCCTCAAAGTGTTACCCATGGCCCTTCTTAGCCCTTGAGGGTTCCAGAAGATGCACTGGGCATGACAACTGTGACAGGAGTTTGCCTCCAGGCTGGGCTTTCTACACTTGGCCGTAGGCTGTAGACCCCAGTATGGGCCACTCATTCCTCCTTTGGACTCTTGAAAATGGATTTCTGACAGTGAGAAATAAGGAAGTGGATGGCAGCTCTTAGAGAAAGTGGATTGGGGATGTGGAGAGTGCTTGGGAAGACTCAACCTTGAACTTAATACTGGGGACTATCATTCCCAGACTTCACTGTCTATATGAAGGTATGGCGTCAGGCACAGGGTGGACAGCAGCCCTCAGGGCAGGTCAGAATGGAACAGGCAGTTAGACTAATGACAGTTTTACTAAGGTTGGAGATGGAGGTCCCTAGAATGGTAGAGTTAGTTAAAGCTCTGAAGTGGAGTGCTGGGACCCCACTGAAAGTGCCTCGTGAGAACGTGCTGGCACTTGGTTGTCTGACTCTGGGCCCGAGATGCTCCTCTTCAGGGTCACCAGTCTGTTGTGACACAGGTTGGTGCTGAGCAGTGTGGTGGCTGCAAAGAACTTGTGAAGAGGCACCTGAGAAGTTTGTGGTCACCCTCCTGCACTGCTGCCTCTGTTACCCTGCCTGCCTCTCTGCTCTCTGCCACCACTCATGTGCCTCTAGAGCCTACGGGAATTCCATGCTTGGACTCCTGTGAACTCTTTAAGACCCTAGAAGAGCAACTGAGGAAGTTCCTCAGCCCTTACAAGAAATTTAGGACACAGAGCACAGACCAGGGTCAGCAGAGGTCAAGGCGGCCTGACAACCATCACACTTCCTTCTCCCTCTATCCTGAGGGCCCAGGGATCAGGAAGAACTATGCACTATCAGCCTGTGTTTGTTTCTTCCTTCCTCAGCAAAAGCAGGCTCTGTCCCTCAGCACCTGAATAAGAGCTAGAATGGGCCCTTCTCTGGCCTGAAGGACAGGCCCTGGTCCAGTTCTTGCTGTTAGACCTGCCAGGGCTGGCCAGATCCTTGCACCATCCCAGACCTGTTTCAAAAACAGGAGCAGCACTTCAGTCCAGCCATCCTGTGTTCCCTGCCACTCTGTAGGTCCTTCTCTAGAGGACTTCCTATTAATGACTGGGTACTCCTACGACACTTGTGGAGAGAAGGCGAAGTCCCTAACTGCTGCCTGGGATGGCTGAGCAAGTTCTAGGGTCTAGCCTGCCATCTGCTCGAGGAGGAGGAGGAGGGGGGGGAGGAGGAAGGGAGGGAGGGGGAGAGGAGGAGAGAGGAGGAGGGGGAGGAAGGGGAGGAGGAGGAAGAAAGGAAAAGAAAAAGGAAGAAAAGGCCCTCTGTCTCTGAGCCTACAGCCAAGCTTCAGTCGCAGTGCTGGGCAGGCACAAAGTGGCCCTGATACAGTCTTTGCCTCCCCCTGAAACTTCATGAGTCAGGTCTACACCATCTTCATGTCTCTCAACATTCTTTTTGTGTGTTTGTTTGTTTGAGACAGATTCTCACTATGTCACCCTGGCTGGCCTAGACTATGCCAGCAGCTCCTCTGAAGCTGTGATACTGTAGAGCCATTCTCTAAAGCAGTGGGGCCCAGCTGGCAAAGATGCCAGCTGGAGCTGTATCAGTCCCCAAGTTGGGACTTGAATGACTAGGCCACACATTTAGAGGTGGTCTGTGACACCTCTGCACTGTGAACAGCTCTTCTGTGAATGTACTAAGCCACAGGGTGGGGGTGGGGCATGCTCTGTTGCCAGAGCCACACTGTGTGGCCAGGGACTAGATCAATTACATTATGAGGTCAGGGGACTGTTTTTCCTTTAGTTTGTCTGTTGGAGCTTCATCTATGTGTTTATTTGTGTGTGAATGGTGCCGCAGCATGTGTGTGGAGGTCAGAAGACAACTTGTGGAATTCGGATCTCTCCTGCCATGTGGGTCTCGGGGATCAAGCTCAGGTCATCAGGCTTTGTGGCAAGCACCTTCACCCACTGGACTATCTTGCCAGCCCTTATTTTGGCTTTGAGATCAAGTCTCACTATTTAGCCTAGGCTGATCTCAAACTCGAAATCCTGCCTCATTCTCCCAAGTGCTGGGATTACAGGCATGTGTCACCACACCTGGCTTGTTGGAGCTTTTGTCAAAATTGACTTCTAATTGCTTTCAATCCTTCTAGAAACTTGCTTTGTATTTATGGAACTCTGTACACTTAGACTTCATAGAGTCAAATACACTTTGGGCCCTCTCTCCTGGGTCCCATCAATATCTATCTTTCAGGTAGGTCCTGAGAAGACCAGAATTAGAAAATGGGTTTAAGGTGGGCAGCTGACAGGGGCCAGAAGCCTGGCATGGAGACATCTGCAGTGACTAGCTGTGGCAGGCAGGCAAGGTGCCCAGCTTTGACTGCTTGACGCCCTTCCCTCCTGCGGAGGTGGGTACTATGTGGATGGGACTCCCTGTGGCTTTGGGTGGCTGCTGCAAGGCATCTGGGCTTGTCAACCAGGTGGCTCTGGCTGTAAACTGTCCCCAGAGCTGACCCTACCGTCTCAATGAGAAAGAGAAGGCGGACCTGCTCTGCCTGTCTGCTAACGACAGAACTCTTCTCGGGCAGCAAACACTTCACTGACAAGGCCCTACCATGCTTTTTAAAGACTGTTGCTCACACTTGCTTTAGGAACCTGGGGTCTGTCCTAGTCCTTTTTACTTTAGGAACACATATCCTACCTTAGCACACACACTGGAAGTTCCTGAGGCAGAGTTAACATGGACACAATCCACCTTCCTTCTCTCCTTACCTGGGAGGGCTAGGGGCTAGTGAGGGACTGAAGTGGAGATGGGAGGGGTCCAGATGCAGAAGCCATGGCAGTAGACAAGTGAGGAGGAGCTAAGGGGACAAAGGCTGGGGCCTTTCTTAGACTTGTCCAAACAGTACCTCCTCGAGTGGGTGAGTCAAACTGGGTAACACTGGCCCTTCCACCAAGGAGGCTTCTGTTTTCATAGCATAGATGGCTTAGCCTCCCGGTCACCTGCTTCCTACAGACAGAGCTGAGACACCTTCACAAGGGACGTCTGCATGCCAGAGTCAGGCTGTCACCTCCCTGCCTCATCCCCACTTTTCTCATTTTGGTCTTGGCAGGAGTCTGGCAAAGAAAATGCCTCAGATAGCCCCACATGCTTGTCTTCACCAGTCTGCCCTTCCTTGGCCAAAGGCCTGCCTGTCTCCCAGGGCTTCTCACCTCCCACAAAACCATCTGGGGCCCACAGCCCACACTCACAGCACACTAACACTGCTCACATTCCCATTCCTGCCCTGTGATTCCACAGGGCCGCCAAGGAGCAAACAACCAGTGTTCAAATCCTGGCTCTTCCAGTTACTTAACTGTGTGGCCTTAGATTATTACATAACCTCTCTGGTGCCTCACTTATAAGACGGGGATAGTAATAGTATCGAATCATAAAATCGTGATGAAGATTAGAGGTGTTAGTACATTCATTAGAGGAGTTGAGAACACACAAGTGTTAGTTGTCCCAAGTCAAGTCTCCTCACTAAGGACATAAACTCCTTGAGGGTGAAGTGTGCCTTCTCTCTGTCCTGCATCCAGTTACCTGTAACTCTTCATGGGCCACAACTGCAGTTTCCCTCTCCTATGACTCTTTCCTCCCTCTCAGGTGTGTTCACAGAAACCTACAGCAGGGCTCACTATGAAAAGTAATTCCTTCAGAAGCAGATCTACCTCCCCAAAGGACACGGCAGAAGCAGGCTGTATCCTGACATAGCTGCAGGATCTTGATAGGCTGAGGTCACTTGAATCAAAAAGCTACTGCCCAAAAATGACACCATAAAGAACTCAAAATAAACACAAAATTTAATGAAAACAAATGAGTACAAAGTGAGTGGAAATAAACGAAACAAGTCAATGAATGGAGAAGTAAATGAATTAACAACTGAAGTGGTTTCAGAAAAGCAAGATAACGTTAACAGGTGAGCAAGCCGGCTTCCCTTGGGGCCTCTCACCCAGTAGCAACCCACCGAAAGGGAGCTCACAGACACACACAAACATGGGGTCAGTTTGCATGATCACAAGGCACCTGGATTCAGGTTACCCATTACAAGGGAGAATACACATCCTGGTTGGTCTAGGACCATCAGCTTTATAGCTGGTGACTTGATCCATCCTTCCTTCCTTCCCAATGCTGGGGATGGAACTCACCCCCATGCATGCTAGGCAAGCTCTCTACCACTGAGTGACATGCCCAGCACTTTTTTAGTTTGATATAGGGTCTTGCTAAATTGCCCAGGCTGGCCTTGAACTTGTGATCCTCCTGCCTCAGCCTGCCGAGTGGCTGAGATTATAGGTCTGACCACCTGACATGATTATTAACAGCATCCTCTTTCTCTCTCAAAAGTCCAGGTTTAGTCAATAAATTACACAGTTATTCCACCACAAACCAAAATAACTCAGGGACGACAAGGACAGTAAATGCCAACATGATCCTATAATAATCCCAGTGAAGCCAACAGACGACAGAGAAGAAATGGATCCATTTCAGCTGCACATGGGGCCACATTATTCAAGGGGTACCATGCTCACCTTGTATGCCAAGGATGAATTTAGCTGAGCTAAAGATGACACAATTCCACACAGAAGGGGAGAAGTTTGCCATGGCTGATGGGACCCTAGAAAATGCAAGTCAGGTCTTCCCAGGGATGCTGGCAAGCCTTGGGCCACAGGTAGGGACAGACCACAATGGCCTTCCAATATGCCCAGGTGGTGACTGGCAAGCTGTAGGGGATGGTGGTGGAATCTGCTGGTTTCAGAGTCCCTAGCATGGTCCATGAGCCAGAGTCCTCTCTCTTACATTACCAGGGGGCTTGCTGGGTCATCAGGCCTCATCCAGGAATACACTGGCTAGGAGAGGCCATTCTGAAGGACATGCTTTGATCCAAGTGAATACACCCTCAGACATACATGTGCCCTAAGAGGAGCTGCTGGTCCACCATCCAGATCCACCTGGTATCCCCAATATCAGTTCTGTCATGGCCAATGGTGGACTCACTGTGAAACTAGACCCTGAACCTAATTTTACATTCGTATTTTCCTAGTAAGTAGTTTGAGCTTCCAGCCTTGCAGTCAGGATCAACCCTGGACATGCCATAGCCCTCCTCAGTACTCAGAGCATCAGCAAACCTGCTCTCCTGCCACATGGGGCCTCTTACATGTATAGGCCCAGACTCAGCCCTGGAAATCAGTGAGGCAGTCCAGGTGGGGGGGGCGGTGTTATAGTGATGGGAGGGAAGATCAGGGCATGAAAAACTGGGTGCAGCATGAACCAGCACAGTCCCCTCGGGATCCCAGAGAGGAAGCAGCTGGGTGGTGAGTTCCTCCAGCATTGAATGTATCCTTCTGGGGAGGCCAGTGCCCAGCCTGGTGCTGCAGCAACTAAGGTGTCAGTTTTCACCCTCCGTTTTCAATCAGGACTCTCCAGGCTTGTAAACCATCAGGAGCAGGGCTGGATTGTCAGTACTTTTCTTGTTTGGGGCTTTTTTTTTTTTTTTTTTTTTTTGAGACAGGGTCTCATGTAGCCCAAGCTGGCCTGAAACAATGTAGCAAAGGTTGGCCTCCAGCTTCCACTTTCCAAGTGCTGGGATTACAGTTATGCACTGTAATCATGCCTGGCTGCCACTTTCTTAAAGTGTCCCCTGAAGATTAAGGTCAGCTGGAGGAGGAGAACTCTTGACTGTTGTTTTTAGGGTTTTTTTTCTTGAAATTGTCCTAATACATCAGACACCTTTATCTCCTTGCCCTGTGACTCAGCCAGGAAAGAAGAAACAATGACTTTGACATAACAGCTATCTCTCCATTGAGCACTCTGGTTGGGGGGAGCAGGGGTTGATTTGGAGTCAAACACTTAACAAACACCTACTTGGTCCCCGTTCACAGGTAGCACCTCTGGGGCAGAGACAAGGGCTTTGGGCTGCTATTCCATTTACATTCACAGTAAAACACTGGACATGGTCTTGTCCGGAGTCCATTTTTGTCCGTAAAGAAGTCCCAAACACTGTCATTACAGGAAGTTTATTCCCCGCCTCTCCCTACCTATGAAAGTAGTGTTTTATACATAAGAAAGATTTAGAGAGATTTTTAGTTTTAAAAATCAGGGAATCTGTGTTACTTATGAAAATAATGGGAGAGACAGATATTATTTGTCTTTACACTGGTGCCAAAAATCAAAATTTAGAAGTGTTTCAAAGTTATTATTGAAATTAAGCTCTAGGTTAGAAAAATTAAAATGGAAGGAACCAGGCGAATTTTGCAGCGGGTATACCAGACCACAGGCCGCACCTAGGCACCACGTGAGTCGCCGTCTTGACGCTGAACAATTAGGCCTAGCATCACCGGCTGGGGCCATCCCTAGAGCTCCATCAAGGAATAGTGACACTGTAAATGGAAGACCAGCCACTGGCTCTGAAAAAAATAAACCTTGTCAGTTTTGGATTCCAGCATTCATGGCTTTGACGCATTTGCATAGAGAGGGGTAGCCAGCCAGGCCCAGGCAGCCTGGGGCCGGGTGGGGTAGGGACAGGGCAAGGCTGTAAACACTGGAGTCAGTACCGGCTCCCAGTCCATCCTCACACCAAGTTATGGGAGAAAGGTCACAAGGTGTAACTCAAGCAACTTAACACATGAAAGTCTAAAGTCCGCTCTTGACATGTAAGTCTGGGCGTGCTTTAACTGAAAAATAAAAATAAAACAAACAAAACAAAAACAGACACATTAAAAGATACGCAGACCAAATCAAACAGAAGCAAAAGACAGCAAGGTGGACACCGGGAAAGGACAGTCAGTTTGGCATTTGTGATGAGCAAAGCAGGGAACTCGTTTCACTTTGTGGCATCCCGGGCTGAGGGTCAAGATCTGATTGGGAAGTAATTTCGCAAAAATGTGTTAAAATTTGAAGAATGAGTACAATCAACCAAAGCCATTCAACTCAATGGCCATGCCAAATGCCCACTCCCAAATACACACCCAGCCCACCCGATCCCCTGGACCAGGGCAGGAAGCAGCCGTGTCCGGCCCTGTGACCCTCCCATACCAGCTCCACGGGTAGCGAGTCCTCTCTCCCAGAGCCAAACTGACTGAAGCTTTCTGGTATAACCAGTCAACAGAAAGGGCCTATCTTCTAGACCTAGGCCTGGAGAATGACATCCCAGGAGACCAGATACCTGACAAATCTCCCTGACAGCTGTGTCTGTCACTTGCAGTAGGGTTCTACCCCTACTCTCCCTTCTCCCTGTGGTTTCTTTTTTCTTTTTCTTTTGAGAAAAAGTTTCCCTATAGTCACAGCTGGCCTGAAACTTACTATGTAGACCAGGCTGGCCTCAATCTCACAGAGATTCACCTGCCTTTGCCGCCCAGGTGCCAGAATTAAAGGCATGTGCCACCACATCCAGCTTTTCTTTTGTTTTTCGGTTTTTTGTTTTTTGTTTCTTTTTTTGAGACAAGATCTTGCTAGGTATCCCAGGCTGCCCTAGTAACTTACTATAGAGCCTAAGCTGGCCTCAAACTTAAGAGCGATCCTCCTGCCTTCACCTCCTTAGGGCTGGGAATGCAGGATGTGCTGCCACAACCCGACTGGCCCTGTGGCTCTCCAGAGCTTCCTTCTTAGATGCTGCTGCCCTACCTACCTCTTCTTTTACAGGGTGGCCTGGGCCAAGCTGGTAGGGAGCAGGGCAAAGTCACTTTAGGTGCACAGTCCTCCGGGCCCTGCTCCTCTCAGGAGGAGCCCCGTCTCTGACTGCCAGCCTAAAATAAAGTCCACACTGATTCTGCCTCAACCTCCATGCTCACCAAACCAAGAGCTGGATTTAGGACCAGGGCTGGAAGAAGCTGTAAAATGAAGGGAAATTCTCATAGCCAAGAGAAGTGTGGGCCTGGGGTCCTCTCTGGGGACAGGCAACTGGGGTGGGTCGCCAGGCATTAGGATGAATACTATAGAAAGGAGGAAAGCCTGTCCCAAAGCAGAGGGCAAACCTTGGGAACGACAACTAGAATCTGCTCCAAGTGCTTTGACCCCAGGGAGAAGCACTGTTAGTTTCTTTTCCTTAAGGTACCTGTGTATCTATGCACGTCTGTGCCACGTGCTGGTTAACATGCACCTGTGCCTATGGATATGATAGGCAGTAGTGTAAGACAGTGTGTGCATGTATGTGTGCACGTGTGTTAGGGAATGGAGTCTGAGATGGGATGTGACATGGCAGAGTTCATATACGTAGCTGCATCCCAGAGCCCGCTAACTACGCACTGTGTGACCCTAACCACTAGGCTCCACTACCAAGGAAGGAAGGGCCTGGGCACACATATCCTTAAATAGTTTGGGAGAAAACCAGAGCTCAGGAGTGAGGGTCAGGATGGATGGATCCGCTTATCTCCTGGGTTGGCAAGAAAAGGAAGAGACCAAATCCAGGCCAGAGGCTGGGAGAATGGTGGATCAGGCACAGTACTGTGATTGGTATGAGCCTCTGAGTGAAGGGAGAGTGGGAGGGTGAGAGCCATGGGGCCAGGGCATTGGATGTGGGAAGGGGCTATGGAGAGCCTACGGTGCTGGGAATGCGGCTCAGCAATACAGAACTTCTCTAGCATGTGTGAGGCCCTAGGTTCCATGCCCAGAACTACAAAAAGAAAAAAAGTGGGGGGAGGGCACAAAGAAAATGCTAAGGGAAACTGATTGGGGGTTGTTCCTTGGCCAGCATGCCTGAGGCTGGGTGGGAAGAGAGCCTCCTTGGCATTTGGGTTTCCCTGGCCTCTCTACAGGAATGTCTCTAGTCCCTAGAAGGGTGACCCTGCTCCCTGGCACGGCCACAGAGCCCTACGGGAGCCATGTCCTTTCATCCCTGCAGAACAGCCCTCATGAATAGCTGTGTAGAGATGACAGTGACCCAGAGGACAGCTCGCTGGCTTTCTGCTGTTATGGGTTCCACACCCTGCCTCAGGCCTAGGGCACCACGTCACAGCTGCCTAAATAGAAGCACAGGAGCTTTTAGGGTCTGGCAGGAAATGAGGACAGTCCCGAGTCCTTGTCCTGTCCCTCTCCTGTCCTGAGAGACTCACCCCAGCCTCCTGGAGCTACCCTTGCTCAGCTGTTCCCTGCCTCCCCTGCCCCTGCGCCCCAGCCTCCCTCACCACTGCAGTAGCTCAAGAGCCCAGCTGCTGAGGGTGCTGCGGGGGGGGGGGAATGAGGGAGCAAGAGAGAGCAAAGGGGGAGGGAGAACGCAGGGCACAGGACTGGATGGAGAGTAAGCGGCTGCAAAAAGGAGATTCAGACTGGGGCATGGGGGCTCTAATGGGAGAACGGGAGGAGAGCACAAACTGCAGTGAGTCCGAGAGCAGGCAAGAGGAGGGGGCCCGCAGGGGAGAGGAGGGGGCCCGCAGGGGAGAGGAGAGGAGCCCACAGAGGAGAGGAGAGGAGCCTGCAGGGGAGAGGAGGGGCCCGCAGGGGAGAGGAGGGGGCCCGCAGGGGGAGAGGAGGGGCCTGCAGGGGAGAGGAGCCTGCAGGGGAGAGGAGCTCGCAGGGGAGAGGAGCCCGCAGGGATTGGAGATGTCACTTACTTCTTCTTGTCCTTGTCCTTCCTCAGGGGCTGCTGTGAGGTGGCATGCATGGCCTGAGACTGCAGGGCCTCCATGGCTGCCTTCCTGCAGTTGAAGGCCTTGGTTTCCTCCTCCAGCTCCCTGCGCTTCTCCTCCACCTTGCGCTTCTCCTCCTGGTGAATCCGCTTCAGGTGCTCAAACTTCTCATGGAGCTGGGGTGGAGGGGATGGGGGCACTTTGGTACGTTCAAGGTACTGGTGCCATCTGCACACCAGCCTGCCTGCCCTGGCCTCATGCCCACAGCCCCAGGCCTGCACACACCTCGCGTTCCTTCTCCTTCAGCTCCAGCTCCGTCTCCTTCACTTTGTTGACGAACATCTGTCTCATCTCCTCCTCCTTCCTCTGTAGCTCACTTAGGAACTCCTTCCTCTTGGCCTCGTATGTCTCTTGGAGGCTGTGGAGACCCAGAAAAGATGCCAAGGGCAGGATGGTGACACGGGGTGGGACAGAGCCAGAGCGAGGGAGATGTTGGGGACAAGAGGATGTGGGGCTCCCACCAGCCTCTGCCTGGCTCACAAGAGCAAACAGGCCAAGCGCTGGTACAAGACAAGAGCAGCTGTGGCACGGGGCCAGAGAAATGGCTCAGTGGTTAAGAACACTTGCTGTTCTTGAAAGGACCTGAGTTCGGTTCACAGCACCCACGTGAGGCAGCTCAAAACCACCTGTAGCTCCAGCTCAAAGGACTTCAACGACCTCCTCTGGCCTTCACGCTCACCTGCATTTGTGCACGCTTACCCACACAGACACACAGTATACATAAATAAGAAAATAAAGAGTGGCTGTGACATTGCAGTGCAGCCTGTCACCTGAAGGGCTGGCTGTCACCATCACTGTCCTGGAAGCCCATCTCCTCCAACTTGCAGCGTCGGTAGAGCTCGTAGTGCCGACTGTGGGTCTGCTCCCGCAGGTCCTCCATGTTCACCCGGATCAGCATCTCCCGCAGCTTCACAAAGTCGCAGTGGTTCTCGTTCTCCACTGAAACCAGCATGAGAGGCATTGAGTGAGGGAGAAACATCGGCAGGGGACAGTGGGACAGCAGTCAGGGGCATGAGAGGCATGAGGAAGGCACACAGATGGGCAGGGGACAGCAGGGCAGGCGGAGAGTGGCTGGGTGCCTTGATGGCTCCACAGTGTGAGGCAAGCAAAAGAGTGGTCAGAGGCCTCAGTGGCTCCACAGAGCAAGACAGACATGTGGAAAGGTAGGAGAGAGCAGTGGTTGGGGTGTCCGGCAGCTCAGAGTGAGGTGAACATACAGATTTGGGTGGAGGGAGACAGCAGGATGTGGCTGGGTGCCTCAGTGGCTCCAGTGTGAGACAGGCAGCAGGAGAGAGGCTGGTGGCGTGGGGAGCTCACAGACTGAAGTGGCCATGCGGACGAACAGAGGGCAGCAGGACAGCAGCTGGGGGCCTCAGTAGCTGGACAGAAGGAGACTGAGTTGTGGCCCCAACTGGGGATGCGCTCCCACCACACTCACCCTGCACCACTCCCCAGGGGTACTGCCGTGCTCGCACCAGCTTGTTGCCCACCTTCACCTCCTCCGTGCTGCCCACCACAGCAAAGGGCAGGTGTGCCTGGAAAGGGGCCCAGGCATGTGTGAGCACTGCACTGGCATAAAGGGACCGGCTCTCCCTCACTGCCCTGCACCCCAGGGAGGAGTTATCAGCCCCAAACAAGGCCCTGGACTCGACGGCTCACTTCCCATCTCCCTCTCCATCCTGGGGGTCCCTAACTCTGTGATGCTTTTCCCAGGGCAGCAGAGCTCCCTGACAGGGCCTGTGGGCCTGGCTCCCTTTGGGTTACCAACCCCTGGTCTTTTGCTTTAGGCTTCACATTCCCACCTGAGTCCAGAACTCAGCACACACCTAATCCCCAATTGCTCTTATCCCCTGCCCACAGGACACAAGACAGGAAGGCTTCTGACACCTGCCTCCCACCCCATCTTGGAGAAGCTAAGGCTGGAATTCTGAGAACAAGAGGCCATTCCCAGGGGCATATCTAAGATATGTGCTGTCTCCAAGCCCTCCCAAGCCCAAGACCTCACCCACCACTCACGTTCATGACTGCGTTAATCTCTGCAACAGCCTCATCATCAGTGGGAAACTGGTAGATCTGGACTCCATTGCTGACCAGCTCACCCATGATCTTGATCTTGAATTTGTGGAGCTCGCTCTTGGAGATGGTGTCAGCCTTGGCAATGATGGGAATTATGTTCACCTGTCAGGATCGGGGAGGTAACAGTAGGATTGAGTGATAGTCCCTGACTGTGGACACCCTGTGGACAAGCACTAGGAACAAGAAAGCAGAAAGACAGCTGCTCCCATGGGCAGTTCAGTCCAGTCTCAACCACCTGTGGCCACTGTGATGGGCTGTAACCCTGACAACCAGCTGCAGTGCTCCTCACCGTCCTGGCTCCCCCACATCATCCAGCTGCAAGTTGGATCGTGTGGCACATTCAGCTTGGGCCCAGAATGCTCCGAGAGTCTTAACTTGCCTGGGACCTGACAGAAACAGTGGTAGGGACCAACCTCCCCACTGAGCAAGTAAGAGGATCCAGGAGCAGCAGCTTTGGGAAGGATCTCAGAATCTCCCAGGCCAAGGTTATCCCGTTTTTCATGGTGAAAATCAACTCCTGAGATGGGAAGGGCAGCCACGTAGGACTAATGGTTATCTGGGGAGTAGGGAGGAGTCCCATGCCCTCCAGGACTCCCTACCCTTCCCAACATCCTTCATTTAAATTCCAAATCTGAGTCCTCACTCTCTTCCCTCAACGTACTCAGAAGGAAGCCAAGGAGAAGCCACGTTAGAAAAGAAAAGGGAAGTGAATAATCAGGGACTGAGAAAAATCAAAGAGCCCAAGGCAAAAGGGGACACAGCCTGGGCAGATGGTCAGCAGGAGGAGGCAGTCGTTTTAGGACTCTGAGAGAGAAGGAAGAAGTATAGGACCAGATGTGGGGACAGGGCTCTGAGAAAGGCCAGAGGGGGCCACTGGAGTGGACACGACACAGAGAGGGAGCTGGAGGGGAGGCTCAGCTGTTCAGAGCACTTGTTGCTCCTCCAGAGGGCCCAAATTCAGCTCCCAGCACCCATATTAGGTGGCTCACAACACAACTGCCTGTAGCTCCAGCTCCAGGGAATGTGACACCTTCTTCTAGCTTCCAAGGGTACTGGACACACATAGCATATACTCACACAAACACATGCAAACAAAAATAAATACTTTTAAAAGATATTAGAGGATCAAGCCAAGAGAGTCATGTGCAGGCCCTGAGCACAGCGGATGTCCAACTGTAGTCATCACACCTTCCCAGAGGAAGATGGCGGAGCCCAGAAGACAAGGAGGGGCATGTACCTTGCTATCTAGTTTCTTCATGGTCACCAGATCCAGAGACTTCAGGGAGTGTCCAGTGGGTGTAATGAAGTAGAGGCAGACGTGAATTCTTGTGTCGTGGTAGTCAAAGAGGGAGCGGCGGATCTTCAGCTCCTCCTGTAGATAGTTTTCAAACTGCGCATCTATGTAGTCGACTATGGGCCTGTAACTACAGACAGCTTCATCACCTGGGAGGCAGACACCGGCTGCAGTATGTGGGGCTCAGAGCCCAAGCCAGGCTATCCCCACCCCTACTCCACCTCTCCTCCCTGGGAACAAACAGCTTTGCCCTCTCTGGCACAAGAGGGTGACCCATTTTGCTATAGCCTCCCCAAGACGTAAGTGGTCCATTAGTGGCCCAAGGCCTCAGATAGTCCCCAGAGGCCTTCCCTGGTCCCCTTAGGGCTATCTGTATGGAGCAGCTTGAAGTAGGAAGTGCTTAGGCAGTTTTAGGATAATGCCAACTCATGGGGGGTGGATGGGGACAATAGTTAGGGCCACCCTTCCCGCCTCTTGCCTGTCATCCTTATTGATCTGATCCCCAAAGCCCACGGCATCCACGATGGTCAGCTTGAGATGAACGTTGCTCTCTTGGAGGTCGTAGGTCTGGGGTCGCAGGCGCACACACTCCTCATGGTGACTAGCTTCCTCGGTCTCAAAGGTCGTATTGAAGAGTGTGTTCATTAGAGTGGACTTGCCAATGCCAGTCTCCCCTGGGGAGTAGGGACAGTGGGGAGACAAGTAGATGTCAAAGCCAGGAACCAGGACAGTCCCTGGTGGCTAGGCCGGGTGGGGTTCAGACACCCTTATCCCTCCCCACATACCCACCCACCACGAGAGAGGGGCAAGCCTCCTACTCCACCACTCAGTCCCTTCCTTGGAGGCCTCCGAAATGATGTGTGTGAGGGCTTGGGTGTAGATGAGATGTAGGACATTTTGCCTACACACACAAGACCTTAGCGCTCCATCCCAGCACCATAAAAAAATAAAATAATAAGGCCTATGAGATGGCTCAGCGGGTAAAGGCACTTACTGCCAAGTCTGACAACCTGAGTCGTATCCCTGGGACCCATATGGTGGAAGGAGAGAAACAACTCCCACAAGACATCCTCTGAGCTCCACTGGTGTGTGCTCCTCCAAATAAAATAAATGTAATAAGACAGAAGGGAGGGAGGGGAGAGGAATGAAGGAAGGAAGGAGAGAAAAAAGAAAAAACAGTATGTGGATAAAGAGCTTAAAGGAAGCCTTTGGCATAAGGCATGGCTGTGCAGGGCATGTGACGTTTCCCCCGATGGAGAAAAGGCAGAGCCAGACTGCGGAGGCACCAATGGATGCTGGCCTCAAAGAGACCCAGTCAGCTAACACATAACCTGCTCTGTACATCATCCCTCTTAGGCTCAGGGTAGTCATAGGTCCACAGGACCAGGATCTAAAACCTGGAGCTGGCCCATGCTCCCTGGGTTGCCTCAGCTCCATGTAGTCCTGAGGGGCAGGGCCAGAGATTCTTCTTCCCGAGGGATACCCACAGAGGGTTTGCAGAGCACTTTGTGCTTTCCTAGGTGTTCCAGACCTTGGGGAACATGGAGCCTCCCCAGTAGGGTTGTTTGTTCAGATATGTGTTAGAAGTTTACCATGTGATCTACCCCAGGGCAGGTCCGGCTCACCACAGTGTCCTTGTTACTCAGTAGGAATGAGTGAATTTTTAAAAAGACCTACTCTGCTGGGCGTGGTGGCACACGCCTTTAATCCCAGCACTCCGGGAGGCAGAGGCAGGTGGATCTCTGTGAGTTCAAGGCCAGCCTGGTCTACATAGTGAGTTCCAGGATAGCTGGGGCTACAGAGAGACCCTGTCTCAAAAAGAAAAAAAAAATGTATTGAAAGATGTGTGTATGTATACAGGTGTGCATACCATTGTGAGTATGTGCAGGTCAGAGGACAATCTTCAGATCAAAAAGAAAAAAAAAAATGTATTCTATGTTTGTATAAGTCTTGTATGTGTACACACATGTGTGTAGGTGCCTGTGGAGGCCAAAAGAGGCATTGGAGCCCCTTGGAGCTGGAGTTATAGGTAGATGTGAGTGGCCCAAGATAGGTGCTAGGACCTGAACTTGGGTGCTCTGCAAGACCAGCAAACGCTGTTGACCACTGAGCCATCTCTCCATGAACTAATGACTACGTCTCTCATAAACATCCAGTTTAGACAGCACTTTTATGAGACCACTTCTGTTTCTTCTTCATGGCAACTGTGAGTCATGTCTTGGGCTCTAATGCTGTTCTTGACCCTGGCAGGGACACACCCAAGCCCTCACCCTGACATTCCCCCCCCCCCAATTTCCCTCTGCCAGGGAGCCCCCCCTACAGTGGCCAGCACAGCATAGCACCCTCTCCTAGGTCTCACCCATCCTCTGCCTGAGGCTACCCCTGGCAGGCAGAGATACTCACCCACACAGAGGATGTTGAAGCTGAAGCCCTGGGTGACAGACTTGCTGACCAGCTGGTCAGGGAGGCTATCGAACCCCACATGGCCACCCAGAGAGAGGCTCCGGGACTCTGGCTCCACATTCTGCCAGGAGAAGCAAATCAAGGCAGTGAGTCCCTGGGGAAGGCTACACCCACATAAGATCAGCGCTGACCCTGGTGCCTGTGTTTGAGGGAACCAGAGTTCCAATTCCATGCCATGGTCATATAGAGAGACCCCTATACCTTCCCTCCCCTTTTTGAGGCAGGGTCTTGCAATGTAGCCCAGGCTGGCTTTGAACTTGCTATTCCATTGCCTCAGTCTCCCAAGTGTTGGCTTGATAGTGGTATACCATCATGCCCAGCTCCCTGGATCTTTTTTTTATCAAAGAGGGTCTCACATAATCCAGGACAGCCTTGGACTTCATATAATCAATCTTCCTGCTTCTGTCTCCTGAGTTCTGAGATTACAGGCATGTACCACCATGCCTAGTTTATGTTTTGCTGGGAAACCAGGGCTTTATGCATGTTAGACAAGCACTCTGCCAACTGGGCTATGTGCCTTCCCTCCCCCGGATCTTTAAGAACCCAAGAGGCCTAGGTTGGAGAGTATTCCTACAGCCAGCTCTGAGGCTGGAGATGCTGCTGCCCCTTGAAGGCCCTCCTTTCCCAGTTCCTCCTACTGGAGCTCCATCAGAGGCCTTGTCAGGGCAGGCTCATTGTCTCCCACATCCACCTTCCACTCTTATGGACCCAACAGAGTACATGCAGGGGCCTGGCAAGTGGGGCCAGGACTCACGAGGATGGTCTGGGACTGGGGTTCAGGGAGGCATTTGGTTCCTCCTCAGTGGTCTCTGGAAACCCTTCTAATCCTATCCCAGCCATGGCTGTTTAGACAGAGGATTCTAGAAGAGAATGTGGAGGCTTGGCCTCTGTGGAGATGCAGGAAGCAGGCTCCAAGTGAGCAGGGGCCATGAGGTGGCCCATAGCTCAGTTACAAGAAATGATAAGGCCCCAATGCAAAGGGTCGAGGTTGGACTCTACTGTGTGGCTAGTTTTTCTGGCGTACTCTGAGTGAAGGTTCCCAGGCCCACAGAGCTCCATGCTGAGCAGAATCATGCCTTCCTCAGTTGAACCTGTGCTCTAACCACCAGTAGAGACAGGAAGAGCAGGGAGATCAGAGTCTCCCCTGCCCACAGCTCCAGAGTGGAGAGAGACACCCAGGGAGACGGCCAGGAGCTCTAATCAGTGCAGTGGTAGTCCTTTTGTGCATGTGGACACAGATGAGGGCTGGACAGGAGACCTATTGTTCCTATGGCCCAGGAGCCTCCCCAGTACCTGGATATCCACACTCTGCAGAAACACCGTTGCCCTGGCCTGTGCTCCTCCAACCTGTCTCTCCTCACCTGCCTTGAGATATTTATGCCTGCATCCCCCTTAACTCCTGCACCAATAAACCCTAAGTATGTCTCTGAGTAGCTAGATTTCATGTAACCCCTCCACCCTTTTCAAGCAAGCCAGGGTTGCCACAAACCTATTTTCTTCAAAGACACTTGGTGGAACCTATTTTTTACAATGACCCTTTGCCCCTACATGCTGGATCTTCTGCCATGGAGCCTCAGATATGCTGGACCTCCCCCCATGGAGCCTCGGATGTGCTGGACCTTCCCATGGAACCTCAGGTATGCTGGACCTTCCCATGGAGCCTCGGATGTGCTGGACCTTCCTCCATGGAGCCTCGGATGTGCTGGACCTTCCCATGGAGCCTCGGATGTGCTGGACCTTCCCATGGAGCCTCGGATGTGCTGGACCTTCCCATAGAACCTCAGGTATGCTGGACCTTCCCATGGAGCCTCGGATGTGCTGGACCTTCCTCCATGGAGCCTCGGATGTGCTGGACCTTCCCATGGAGCCTCGGATGTGCTGGACGTTCCCATGGAGCCTCGGATGTGCTGGACCTTCCCATGGAGCCTCAGATGTGCTGGATCTTTCCCAGGCCTGGCATTCCAGGCCTCCTCCCAGGCCAACTTTGAACTCACTATGCCAAGGATGGCTTTGAACTTCGAATCCTCCTGAGTGCTGGGATTATAGGCATTTGCCACTATGCCTGGTTTTATGCAGTGCTAGGGATCAAATGCAGGGCTTTGTGCACACCTAGGCAAGTACACTACCAACCTAATTTAGACCCACCTAAATTCCCCTTTCTTTCACATTTCCTTTATTAATTTATCTAGTGGGGGAGGGGTGTATACATGCTACAGTGCAAGTAAGGAGGTCAGAGACAATTTGCGGAGTCAGTTCTTTTCTTCCACCATGTGGGCTCCAGGCATCGAACTCACGTCATCAAGCCCGAAGGCAAGTGGCTCTACTCACTGGACCATTATGCTGGCCCCTGAGTATCTCTTTCAAGCTCAGCAGCTTCCCTGGGCTCCTGGGTTCCAGGTCTCCGCCTTTTTCCTGGCACCTGTCCTCACTGGTCCTATGTGGTACATCAGACCCTCCTGGACAGCAGTCAGGTTTCCTTCACTGTTGCTTCTCCTTTATGCACTGTAGTTCTCCACCTACTCCACCCAGCTCAGGACACTAGCCACAGGTTGGGGAAGTCCTGTCCCTCGCTCTTCCACCCTGCTACGCCAGTGCCATGCACCCTGCTCCTTGAAGACACTGAGTGTGTCTGTCGGTGCAGGCCATCTTACACAGGCTTCATTATTCAGCCTCTGTTCCACCTGCAGCTTGAGGCTCAAATGGAGGATAGAACAGTCTGGAGCTTTTTTCTTTTCAGGCGAGAATGAAAATCTCCCCTGTTTAAGGCGTGCTGGGCTTGCGGAGAAGGCTGTGTATTTATCCATGCCCTCCTTCCAAGGGTGACACAATCAGGATCCGATCCAACATCCTGTAGTCTGCCGCCAAAATCCACCAAGTCAGCTGTGTCTGGAAACTGCGTGCATAGACACACACACACACACACACACACACACACACACACACACACACTCTCTCTCCCTGCTGCAGAGAGTTTGCAAAAAAAAAAAAGAAAAAAAAAAACCCCAGTAGTCATCCTCTGCCTCAAGTCTCCCCACTTTCTTACAATTCTGGGCTCCAGAGACTGAAAACTGAACTAAGAACCACACAGGCCCAGGCGCCGCAGCCCTGCCTGCCCTTCCCTCATACAGCGTGGCTTTCAGTGTAGAAGTGTGGCGGACAGGAGGTCATCACCCCCAGGTTGTTGCCCAGGCTGTACTGTATCTACCCAGGAGCCTCAAGGTACAGTGGGGGTGTCAGTCTATGGAGTCCACAGTGACATAGACTGTACAACGGCTACTGCCTTGATGGACAGTGCCCTTCTCTGGTCTCACGGACTGGCAGGAGCTTCCAGCTCTACTGAGAGATGACTCTCACCAATGTAGCCTCCTTGATCATGCATTTGGCAACAATAACTTGTGATCCAAAGTGCCCTACTTACTCCAAAATGCTACCCCCTCCCCTACCCCAAGTGTTTGCTAACCTGAGCAGTCACAGCCTAGGAAGAGCTGGCAACCCCTGAGCCATTCACTGCATGTCTCAGTGACCACAGCTCAGATATAAAGTCAGATCTAGCCCTGGCTACCAGCCCTGCCATTTGGTGGCAGGCCAATCAGCATGATGCTATGACTGATTCAGGTCCAGGCAAGTGGCCCAGAGGGAGCCTTTATGACCATCTTGTAACCATCTAGGGGGTTAGCCTAAAGCTAAAGCCCTCTAACAGAAGCCATCAGGGCCAGGAAAGTCCTAGAGAAGTCATGGAGCCCATATGCCCTGCCTCTGGACCCTTCTCTATGTGTTGACCTTAAATCTCTACGTGGGTTGAGTCCTCTAGCATCTGCAGCTGAGGGTGCCTTGCCTGCTGTCTCCACAGTGACAGCACACACACAGGGACAGGAGAGAGTGGGGTGACCCAGGAGACTCCAGGAGGAAGAGCAAGGAAGGCCAAGCATCTGAGTTTACCACCTCAGGGAAGAACAGAGGTCACAGACAGTATCAGCTCCGTGCTAAGAGCCACTGTGTGTGGATTAAACCAGGACAGCTACAGTGTCTCACTTAGTCCTTTCCTACCCTGTGGTGCACTAACCAGAGCCCGGCAGCGATGGAGAGCAGAGCAAGCCCTAAGCCAAACCACTCTGCTATCCTGCCTTCTGCTACACTTAGAAAGCTCCCAGCCCCTCACTGTTGGTCATCGCACACTGACTGGACACAACTGCCGTGTGGCAGGCCCTGGAAAGGCAGCAGTGAGATGAAAGCGCCAAGTCCTTGACCTTAGGATTTGAGCTAAATGCAAGTGCCACAGAGGCCAGGGAGGCAACATAAATGGACAAAGAGGATCAATACAGCAATGATGATGACTCGCAGCTACAGTTAATGCTCATCGAGTACGAGAATGGACACCTGCAGTCTTACTGCACTCGGCAGCCTCCTCTGTGAACTGTGAGCTGGAGATACTTGTGGGAGGCACTCGGCTCAGGGTCTAAATGGAGACAACGTGCCTGGGAAACTCACGTTCTGACCCTATTATTCTGTGGCTGCTGGATGGAAGGCAGCTGCTTACACAGTCAAGTGCGGAGTCCGCCCAGAAGGAGGTGGGAGTAGCAGGAACTCTGCGCCCAGGCATGGGTGGGGTGGTCAGTCTACAATTTCAGCCAGCTGTGATTTGTTTCTCCCAAGAGATCCAAACAGGGTATCACTGCATATCTCTGCAACCCCAACATCAGGGAGGCTAAGGCAGAGGCCGGCCTGGACTATACCTAGAGCTAAGGATATAGGTCAGTGTAGAGCACTTCCCTAAGTACGTGTAAGGTCCTGGTTTCAATCCCCAGTACTACTCCCAAACACAACCAAAGGAAAGAAAAGCAGATGTAAAACATTAAGTGTAAGTCGGCACTGGAACGCAAAGACAGGAGAATCAAGAATTCAAGGGCATCCTCAAGTACTTATCAAGTTTGAAGCCAGCCTGGGCTATATGAGATCTCGTCTCAAAAAAAGGGGGAGGAGGTGTACATAAAAACAAAAGAAAAAAGGAAGAAAGAAAATATTGAGCCCAGCACAAAGTTTTGGCATTTCAGAGGCCGGTCCAGACCAGAGGCCCACTGTCAACCTGGCCTGGTAGACAAGAGCCAGACGGTTGATGTGCCTGACTCTATTCTAGGGGCGTGGAGGGCATGGGAGACTGCTTGCTCCATGGAGAAGAGCCTTCAGGTGGGCAGGTCCTAGTGAGGGGCAGACCCTGCAGTCTCTGGACCTTGTCACATCCCCAGCAACCTGGAGGTGCTCATTAAGAGCTTTAAACATCTTCAAAGGTCCCCTGGGCAGAGAGTTGGCAGGTGGTGATATACACACACAATGAAAACTTCATGGGGCCAAGACTCTCTCTAATCGCATTCCTGAGCCATGGCCTGGTCCTTTTCTTGATCATCGTTTCTTTGGTACATCAGCGACAATAACCAAAATAACAAGTGTGATCCCCTATGTCTAGCCATCTAGAACAAAGCAGAGGCCCGAGTTTGCTACGCAGGCAGGGGATAAGTAGGACATCTTTTTCCTGGTCAGGAACTGTTCTGAGTCCTCAGGATCAGCCTTAATTGACAGACATGAGAAACTCTCCACTTTACCAGGAAGCAAGGTGGCATTTGGGAAGAAATCATGTCTCACAGCTTGCCCACACACAAAAACAGGCTTTTATTCAGGAACCCGTAATCTGTAGAGTGTCCACACCAACAGGGCCGGGGAAGCTGTGGGAAAATGAAGAACTCTAAAGCAGGTTGGTGGCCTGGAGGGAAGCACTGGGGACACCCAACCTAAGTGAATGTGGTTCCTGAGCAGTCTCCGAATACCAGGTCTTCCACAGAGTTCTCTAGTGCCTCCATCTCTAAACACATCTGTCCCCAGCTGCCACCCAGACAATCTTAGGGTTCAAAGCTCAGAAGGCTTTACCCTCTTGGTCATCTCAAGGGGTGCTCAGGTACATCCTGCCAGTCGGACAGGAAGCCCACTCCCCAGGAGAACACTACTAGTTCTGGGGAAAGCCCAGGGTCATTGAGCAATAGACCCAGGAGTTACCTGTACCACTGGGAGCCTCCTCCACCCATGTTCCTCACACAGAGTACGCCACCCCTGCTCCAGAGACTGGGAACAGCCTGGGCCTTAAATAGCCAGAGCAGAGGCCTCAGGCCAGAGCTGCGGTGGTAAGCACAACTGTCCTTGAGCTCAAGAGGAATCCTAAGAATTTTCCCAGGAAAGGCTTAGGCTCGGTTCCCAGGATTCCATAGCAAGCCTCTAAGCCCAGGTCAGAGGTTAGGGGATATAAACAAAAAGATTGTATGTGGGAGGGCAGGGATGGAGCTGCTGCTTCCCTAGACCTAGAGAGAGCAGAAGCAGTACACACCTGTCCTGAGTCAAGAGGACACCTGGGCCCCACAGTGTCTCTCTTCTATAACAGCAACAGAACACCTGGGAAAGAGACCTTCACAGTGCACCATGGTGGCCCACAGAGTAATAATGGCAAAATAGCAGCTGGGATACCAGTCACTCTCACAAGACCACTCATTCCTCCACCCCACCACAAGAAGACAAAACCACCCCCAGAAGCCAAAGCTCCTCTCTCCCTGGCCCCAATACTTGGTCCTCTGCTCCTCTTACTAAGACACTGCCTCCCTCTTTCTACAGCCAGACTGTAGCTTATTAACTGGGAATGGTTGGCTTCACACATTCTAACAAATTCAGGTTTCCAGGAAACCAAAAGCACAGTTCCTGGAGCCCCACCCCTTAGGCCTGGGACACAGACACATTCTTGGGCTTTGATGTGCTGCCTGCCAGCAAACGTTCCATCCTGCCACTGCACATATGGGCCACTCCGTGCTGCAGGAGGTACAGGAGGCAGTCACCACTTGTCTGGCAATGGGGAAGGTCTGGAGACTTCCTAGGGAACAGCTGAATAGCATGAGCAGAAAGGGACCCTTGCTCTCTCTTCCCCCTCTGATGCGGCCTCTATCACAAAGCCTCTGGTGCACCTAGAGGCTAAGAATATCCATTCTGACCCAAAGCAACCACATCCAGTAGCTACTGCCAAGAAACTCCTTGCCCTGTGCTCTTCTGCCTCTTCTCAGCCAGAGTTCCTCACATGAGCCCTGAGGATGCAGACAACTCCAATGAAAACCAGCTCCATATCTGGTTACATACAAAGCTAATGCATTGGGGAACATGGCTGGGGGTCCCAAGACTCAAGTGGCGGTACAGAGGTAGGAAGCCTGAGGAGGCCACAAGGACACATGGATGCCTTGGCTCCTTCGCTCTGCCATCCTGCAGCTGGAGCCTGGTCCCAGGGATGCTGGGCTGCAGCCACAGAGACAGCTGGGATAATTACTGTCCCAAACAGACACTCCTACCTAGTCCATCTAAGGGCTCAAAGCTCTGTCACCTGTCATCTATCTCATGGAGTCCACAGGTGGTAGTAAGCATCTGGGTCTTGGGCCCATCTTTGGCCAGTGACTAAAGTCTGCTTCCTCGCCCAACCTTAGCCTGCTGGCACCAAAAAGAACAAGCACAAAGCATCCATTGCTCTCCCTGCATCCAAAGCTTTTGACAAAAGTCCAGGCCCCAGGTTCTCGGCCTCTACCCAGCCTCCTCCTCTTCAGCACTGCAGCCAATCTTTTCTTGCTGTCCTCCCTGGTGACCCCAGGCTCCCTTGGGTCACCAATACCTTGCCACCAGCCTTGTAGCCTTGATCTATCCCAATAAGGTCCCAGTAAGGTGGGTCGTCTCATACAGCAGGATGCTATGGAGGATGAAGGAGAGGGCAACCCTACTTCCTGGGGGAAGGTGTAGAGCTGAGGCTTGTGATGCTCACCTGGGCCCTTCAACACCAGGCACTGGGAGCTACAGGATCATCTCTTGCTTAGCTGTCATTTCTCATCAGAAATTGGCAGAGGTCATTTTCACACAACAGGGAGCTCCTAGGAGACAAGAGCCTGGAGCCACACGTGGGTGAGAAGGCGGCCTCCCACTAAACTTCAGGACAAAATAGGCACTCCCTGTGGATAGTGTGCTTGTTGGGGAAGTGTCAAATTACAGGGGTGACAACCGATGTAACAGATGGTACTGAGGATAAAGCAGAGATGGGGGTGACTGGCTGGGAAGAACACCAAGCATGAGGCAGCCTCTCACGTTCCTTCCCTCTCCCCCACACATCTTCACTTTTCCTGGGCTCCACAGGGTCCCTCATCAAGCAGTCTAAACTTTGCCCATGAGATGCTCACAGGAGAGTCACAGGATCTGATCCTCAGGGTGGGAGGGGGGAAGCCTCAGAGTCAGAGACCAGGAAGGAAGAGGGGCCCAGCAGAGGTGGGCAGGCATCTGCCCCCACAGCAGCCATCAGCACGAATCCCAGAGCTGACCAAGAGGGGTCAGAGATGGGCCTGCGGGTCTAGTGAGATAGCTCAGCAGTGAGGGCACATGCCACCAAGCCTGAGTTGCCACCAAGCCTGGCCACCTAAGTTCAATCCCCAGGACCCACAAGGTAAGAGAACCAACTCCTACAAATTGTTTTCTGACCTCCACATGTGTGCTGTGGCATGTCTGTGCCACTCCCATACATACACACACATACATGCATACAAAATAAATACATTTTAATAAAGATGGGCCTATGGTGTATACATCATGTTAGGGAAAGAGTCAAGATACCCACACACCTCCATCTTAAAGAACTCTGCATGCTCCCTTTTTCTTCTGAGTATGCTGGGGATCTAACCCAGGGCTTCCTATGTATGCTAAGCAAGCCATCCACCTGATGAGCTATTGCCTAGGCCCCTCTATGTTCTCATAGACTCCAGATTAAGACAGTTCTCAGAGCAGGCCTTGACCCCTTTGCACAAAACAGAGGAACAGTGAAAACCTGCCACAGTGCAACCAAACCTTGGGGCTGGCGAGATGCCCTACCATGTCTCCAAAAGACTGAAGACTATAATTACTTCCACAAACTCTTTCAAGAATCACTATAGTTATGCCCATTTTATAGCAAGATAAGGGAAGAGATTATTTTCCCAGGATGACAAGTTGGAGAGGCGAATGGAGTCCAGACTTCTAAATTCAGGCCAAACTCCACCCAAATTCTCCATCCAAATTCAACCCGGTCCAAGTACTCCCAGAAGGCTCACAGCATAGGGCGGAGAAGACATCCATCCCTCCAGAGCAAGGTGGCACACTAACAAGGCCCTAGAACTCAGCATTACACTCACACCGGAGTCTGTCCCGTCTCTCTGCCTCAGACCACTATGGAGATAATACTTCCAGCAGAACTGGTCCAAAAGCAAAGAGAGGTGAGATCCTCTCAAGCGACAGCTGTGCAGTGTGGACCGCTCAGCTAACCCTCTGGGGATCATCTCTGGCCACACAGGGATGGAAGCCCCTACAAAGGGGGTGGTGCAACCAGGCAAACACATTCTCTACTGCCACATGGACAATGAGTGTCCATAACATGCTCGACACTACTCAGGCCCCTTATCTGGATTCCTTCACTGAATCCTTCACAACAACCCTAGGAGGAAGGTAATATTTCTATCTTATGGTACAGACAGAACACGGAGGGGTTAAATAGCTTGCTGAAGGTCCCATGGCCAACAAGTGGCAACTAGGATTCATCTCAGGTCATCTGATTCCAGCTGCTCTACAGAATATGTTCATCTGCACAAGATCAACTGTGACCTCAGAACAGACCCAGACATAACTTTCTGGCCAGCTGGGCACAGAATATGCACACAGACACACATGCACACACAGGTCTTCTGGTCTCCAGCGACTCAGCAGGTCTATCAGGATTCAGCTCTGTCTTCTTGCAATACATAAAGTCCATTTTACAGCCACAGCAGTGGTCCAGCCTCTGCATCTCTTCCCCATGTAGTTAAACTTACTTAACAGACATGCATCCCCTCCCCAAGAGGCTTAGAGCACACTAGTCTACACAGTATGAAAACAAGAACTCCTGCTTAGTTATGCATATTTCCAAAGACCAACAAATGTATTTTCAGATTAAAGAGAAAATTTACATATATAAATTCAGACACAGTATTTATAGCATAATTACATAAGGCCTGGCTCCCTTATTTAGCCCCAGAACCAATTCGTTATCGGTCACATATTCAGAATTCTCCCTCCCTCCAACAGCCCCAGGCCCTCCTCCACCTCCTCCCTTCCTTCCCCCTCTCCTTCCCCTCCTCCCCTACCAGCAGACCAGGGCCTCACATGCTGGCAAGAGGACACAGCTTCCTTCACTGTCACAGCCTAGCCTTCCAGACACACCCAAATCCAGCCTCAGACACCAAGGGAGTGCAGACAACCCCGCAAAGACCCCCTCCCAGGCTACGGCCTGCCTCAAGTCCACAGACACCCCTGTAAGGACCACCAGGGACGTCAGCGCAGGAGAAGGCAGACCCTGACTGGGGCCTAAACAAACACTCAATGGGTTGGATCTGGAATCACCCCAGTTCCCAGAGAATGGCTGCCGCAGACCCGGACCCGACCACAGGGCCCTGGACCTGTCTGGAGTCGCACCCAGGATCCCAGGCTCGGAGAGGGGTAGTGGAGCAGAGGACAGATCCGGGGTCTTCAGGATCAAAGTCTGCAACTGCCCTGAGCCGTTTGGGGAGAGGGTAGGAGGGGGGACTCCCTCGGTCCTGCGGCTTCAATGGGCACCCTTTTGCACCCACCTACCAGCACCTGCGCGGCTAGGCAAGGTCCCCAACCTTGCAGGGACACCCTGGAAGAGGGTCGGGGGCGCCCTGGAGCCTCCCCTCCGTCTTCACACCTGCCACGAGCCGGGCAGGTCTTGGCTTCTTCCTACGAGAAGGTTTGCACCTCCGGGGTTCGCACCTCTGGCATTTGCACCTCCTGAGTTTGCACCTCCGGCTGTCCAAGGCGTCCTGACACCCCCACCCCGGGCTGGCTCCGGGGTCTCCCCCTAGGCGGACCAGCGTCGAGGCCCACCTCGCGCCTCCTCCCCGCGAGCCTCACCGAGATGCGCTCCAGGTCGGTGGCCGCCATGGCGAGCTCCGCGCCGGCCGGGCGGGCTGCAGCGAGCGCCGGGGCCGAGGCGGTGACGAGCCGGCTGCGGAACGCGCTCCGCCAGGGCGGCTGCGGCTGAATGGATCCAATATGGCCACTTCCTGGAAACTCCCCTTGGCGGCGGCGGCGGGAGAAGCCGCGGAGCCGGCCCCGCCCCCGCCCGCGGGACCGGCCTCCCCGCCCGACCCGGCCCCGAGCTCAGCTCGCTGGATACCCGCCGCGGAGACCGACCGGGGTCTCCAGGACCTGGAGGGAGGTGCCGGCCGCGGGGCCTGCTGGGACTTGTAGTCCGCGGGGTGGGGGGCCGGGACGGCCATGTCTGGGGGCGCCGCGGGCGCGTGCCCCGAGGCGTGCCGCGTGTCCCGGGGAGCTGGACGCCACCTGGATGGGAGGTGTCTAGGAAGCCGGGTCGGTGCACTGCGGAGAGTGGTGCTGCGTGCGCTCCGGGGGCTCCCCCTGCAAGCTGCACGGAAACCGTCAGCCGGAGGGTTCGAGCGCTGTAGACGGCGGGTCGGGTCTGGGAGGGGCAGCCTCCGCCGGGTCTTCCCGCGCCTTGAGTCCCACCTGAGGCTCAGCGCCGGAGCTAGAGCGGGAACTCGAGCTGGACCGGTGCGTCCGGCCTCGCAGCCTTCCCAGGCAAGGGACTAGCCTTTGGCTCCTTGCGCAAGGAGCACGCAGGATGCGCAGTTTGGGAAAGAGGAGCTTGCCGGTCCAAGCAGCATGTTGCTAATGATCCTCACCCTACCTGTCCCACGAGTTTATAGAATTCTGTCATTTTGCAGAGACGACTTTGGGCCCCACTGCACCCACACCGCTCAAACCGTGCACAGGACTCAGAAAACTAACACTTAAGCCCAAGTGAGAGCGTTCAGGAGACACTGTATTTCTTTCAGTGACCAGCCTCAACGCCCTCCCAACCCCCCTTTTTCCCTTTCTCTTTCCCCTCTCTTTCGTAGTAAGGCAAGGTTTGCCTCCACCCTCCACCTCCCACGTGTCCACTCCTAACCCCCAATATCTTCCTGAGAAACACCTCCCTCCCACTCAGCAGAAACTTGTGTCGGCTGAAGTATCTGGAGACCACATCTGGACTTGGCACACCCCTTACCGTGGCACTCTCCCTCCCTCCTCCATGACTGCGGTGCCACACACCTTCTCTCTCTGAAGTGGCTTTTCCCTTCTTTCCTCTACAAACCATAGCTTTTCACCAAGGTGAACCCAGGTCCCACCAGGCTGGAGTTTTCTGACAATATTTTCACTTGCTTAACTCTCCACCGTTGCTTCTTCTGTCCCTGAAAAGTGGCTGGGGATGCAGCTCAGTTGGTAGAATGCTTGCCTAACATGTAGGAAGCCCTAGGATTCTGTGCCCCAGCACTGCATAAACCCCAGGTGTGATGGTGCACACCTATAATCCCAGCACTAGGGAGGTGGAGGCAGGATAACAGGAGTTCAAGGCCATCCTCCACTACACAGCAAGTTAGAGGCTGTCCTGGGACAGAGGAAACCCAGTCACAAACAACAACAAAAAAAATAGGACAGAGCAGCGGTTAGAGTAGGTCCGTGCCAACCTTCCTGATGGGAATCATGCCCCCACCTTTTGCTAGCCTCTTTCTATAAAGATTTGTTTTTATTATTTTTAATTATGTTTGTGTGTCTATATGTGGGTATGTGCACATGAGTGCAGGTGTCTGCGGAGGCCAGAATCATCAGACACACACCCCCACCCCCACTCCCCTCCATGGAGTTACAGGTAGTTAGCCACCAGACATGGGTTCTGGGAACTGCATTGGGTTTCTCTGCAGAAGATACACACTATTAACTACTGGGCCATTTCCTCAGCCCCTGTTGCTAGCTTCTTAAATTTACCTGGCAACGTACTTAACAGTGCCTTCTTTCCTTGCTCTAAAAATATAGGTACCCAGGGACCAGCAAGATGACTCTACAGGCAATGCCTCCAAATCTGATGATCTGAGTTCCATCCTTGGGATGAAACTCTGCAAGTTTCTCTCTCTCTCTCTCTCTCTCTCTCTCTCTCTCTCTCTCTCCCCACAACACACACATACCCACAAAAATATAAATGTAATAATAAGTAAATGAAAATATAGAAACTGCCAAGCGTGGTAGCACACACCTTTAATTCCAGCACTTGAGAGGCAGAGGCAGGTGGTAGAGGCCAGCCTGGTCTACATAGTGAGTTCCAGGCCAGCTGTGACTAAAGGGAGACCCTGTCTCAAAATCACCCCCCCAAAAAATATATATATACATATATATATGTCACAATATTGAATAAATTAAGCTAGGGACTTTGAACCATAATTGGAGTCTACTATTTAATAGTAACTCCTCTCTAGACTACAATGGCCTTAATATCAGAGCCATAAAGAGTGTGTGTAATCAATATGGATCATCCTAGACAATTTCTCCTAGACTTTTCCTATAACTGATGAGAAGTGACTCACAACTGCCATTTCCTGTATCACACTGCCTTTTTCATAAATTTATTTATTTACATCTATTTGTTTGTGTATATGTGTGTGTGCCACAGTATGCATGTGGAAGTCAAAGAAAAACTTTCTGGGGTTAGTTCTCTCCTTCCGTCATGTGGGATCAGGCTCAAACTCAGATGTTCAGGGTTGGCAGCAAGCTCTTTCACCTGCTGAGCCATCTTGTAGCCCTTAAATTATTTTGAAAATGGCCTTCCATTCCTACCTGAGCATATTTCTTTTTAAAAATATTTATTTTTTGTGTGTGTATGACTTTTTCCCGCATGTGTTTAAGTGCACCATGTGTGTGCAATATCAGCAGAGACCAGAAGGTGGTGTTGGATTCCCTGGAACTGGAGTTACACATGGTTATTAGCCCCACTGTGGGTGCTGGGAATTGAACCCAGTCCTCTGAAAGAACAGCAACTGTTTTTAATTGCTGAGCCATCTCTCCAACCCCTTACCTGAGCATATTTCAAAATATCCACTTCCAGTAGTCCCAGGCAGAAAAACCCGAAGGACAGCAGACTGCATGCTCTTGGGACGTGTTCACTTACTCTACCAGGAGAACTTACTCCTAACTTCCAAGCCCCGGATTTCTTTCATATTATTAGAGTTACCCTTGTTAAACTGCGACTGGTCAGAACTTCTGAAGGAGTAAGGATTATCTGTGGGAACTCAAAAGGTAAGCAGAACCATCTTTCCTCACATGGCAAAGTGTTTCTTCTCCTTCTTTTTTTTTGGTCTTTTTGAGACAGAATCTCCCTGTGGCCCCAGCTGGCCTGGAACTCACTATGTAGACCAGGGTGGCCTCGAACTCACAGAGATCCGCCTGCCTCTGCCTCCTGTGCTAGGATTAAAGGCGTGCGCCACCACGCCCGGCTGGCAAAGTGTTTCTTATGACAGCATTTTCAGCTGCTCCTTTTATACCCCAGGGGACATTCATAGATGATACAACAAAGACAGATTGGTTCCACAGTTAAATGACCCTGGGGAATACTGAGCGATCCATCCAGGAAAGGGGCTCCATGGAAGTCCCCAGAGCTCTTGATTGTCTAATGTGCGTTGTCACTGAGAAGAAAGTAGAAACTGCTACTCACTACCCCATCCCTGACTTAGTCACCCCCCCATCTCCCCACATGCAAAAACAGCACCACACGGAATCTAAACATGACAAAACTCAGGCCAAGAAATGCTGCAGTCCTGGTCCCTTTTCTTTATAGTTTGTGATTTCTTTTGGTGCATAAGAGTTCAATTTTTTTTTCTTTTTTTTGTCTTTTTGAGATAGGGTCTCCCTGTAGCCCCAACTGGCCTGGAAATTGCTATGTAGACCAGGCTGGCCTCAAACTCTCACAGAGCTCTGCCTGCTTCTGCCTCCTGAGTGCTAGGATTAAAGGCGTGAGCTACCACACCTTGTGCCACCTTATTGTTTTGAGGCCAGGTCTCTCACTGAACCTGGAGTTCACTGTTTCAGATAGCCTTGACTAATTATCAAGCCTCTGGGCTCTACCTACCTCTGCCCACCTGTGCTGGGATTACAGACATGTACCGTCCTGCATGGGTGTTGGGGAACCCATATAAAAACCCACTGATCTATCTCCCAAGCCTGTTTCCTTTTTCTTTCTTGTTTTAGAATCTCTCTCTAGCCCAGTCTGTCCTGGAACTTACTATGGAGCCCAGGCTGGCCTCAAACTTACAGTGATCCGCATGCCTCCCCCTCCCAAGTGCTGTATTACAGGGGTAATTCCCCTATGCCCCACTTTATATTTTCTTATGAAGCCATTTTCATCAAATTAAGTGATGTGTTTAAGAGTTACTTCATGGTCGGGTGTGGTGGCACAGGCCTGTAGTCCCAGCACTTGGGAGGCAAAGGCAGGCGGATATTTGTGAGTTCAAGGTCAGCCTGGTCTACATAGTGAGTTCAGGTCAGCTGGGACTACAGGGAGACCCTGTCTCAAAAAGACAAAAAAAAAAAAAGAGTTACTTCATATTCCCCACTGACACACAATGTAAGCAGAATCACAGGTTACATTTCTGTGTGTAGGTCATGTGCCAGTTAGGATTAGATCAGCTGCTTCAGCAACATCAAGGTTTCTATCCTGCTTGCCTGCCTGCTTGACTTCCTCTCTCCCTCCCTCC
>NW_008352334.1:1328801-1336058 GCF_000622305.1 Nannospalax galili
GCCCACAGAGGAATGCTTACTTACTAGCTTGCTTTCTTTCTCCCCGGTTTGCTCAGCTACCTCTCTTTCTTTTTTCTTTCTTTCCTTTTCTTTCCTTCTTTCTTTCCTCTTCCCTTCCTCCCTCCCTCCCTCCTTCCTTCCTTCCCTCCCCCTCCCCCCTCCTCCCTCCCTCCCTCCTTCCCTCCTTCCTTCCCTCCCTCTTTGCTTCTTTACTTTCTATGTTACCCAAGTAGATGGTTGAGTGCTTTGCTCACCCTGAATGCACCTCACCCTGTTGGCATCCATGGCCTTGCCCGTATGAATCACTATGGAGATGCTGTATCCATTCCCTCCGTTTCAGGCCAAAAGAGGGAATGGAGGATACAGAGCAAATGCTCTTAGCTGATTCCAGGCTGCCTCGTGGCACTTCCGCTTACATCCCATTGGCTGGAGCTGGGAAATGAGGTCTTTATATTGCCCAGCATGTGTACTAGAAATGGGCTGGGGAGATGGCTCAGTAGGCAAAGTACCTGCTACACAGCATGAGGATCTGAGTTCAGATTCTCAGAACCCATGTAAAAAGTCAGACACAGTGGCATTCATCTGTAAGCCCAGTGCTGGGGGAAGAGACAGGAGACTCCTTGGGGCTGGGGCTTGCCAGCCAGCTGATCTTGCTTCTGATTCAATGAGAGACCCTGTCTCAAAAAATAAGGTGGAGGGGCTCGGGAGGTGGCTCAGCAATTAAGAGCACTGGCTGCTCTTGCAGAGGACCTCGGTCAACCGTCAGTAACTCCAGTTCCAGGAGGTCTGACCTCCTCAGGCATTGCACAACATGGGTGCACCTATTACATGCAAACCAATACCCCAAAAAAACCAATAAATTGAACCAGGTTGAGGTGTGCCCACCAATTATCCCAGGCCCTGGGAAGCAGAAGCCGGCAGATCTTTGTGAGTTCAAGGCCAGCCTGGTCTACACAGTGAGCTCCAGGACAGCTGGGGCTACAGGGACACCTGCTTCAAAAAAGACTAAATAAATAAATAAATAAATAATAATAAAAATTTTAAAATAAAGTGGAGAGCGATAGAGGAAGTTGCCTGACATTGACCTCTGTTCTCTGCCAGCATCTGTGCACATATACCTGTGTATACACACATAAACACATTCAAACACATAGCACACACACCTTAAACAAATGAATAACTAGAAAAAGAGAGGAGATGTGAGGAAACAGTGGCAACCTCTTGGAAGTCTCTAGACTATTCAACAGTGAAATGTCTAAACATAATTTTATAATTTTTTATTGGCAAATTAAATATAAAAGCAAGAAAATAGGGGCTGGAGAGATGGCTCAGTGGTTAAGAGCACTGACTGCTCTTGCAGAGGACCCAGGTTCGATTCCCAGCACCCACATGGTGGCTACGAACTGTCCTTAACTCCAGTTCCAGGAGAACCCGAAACCCTCTTCTGACCTCCACGGCATTGCACGACATGGGTGCAGTCATATACATACACACAATACACTCATACACATAAAATAAAAATAATAAAATATTAAAAAATAAACAAATATTATTGTAGACCATAATAAAGGTGCTACTTAAAGGAAAAGGTTTAATTTTACTTGATTTTTTTTTTTTTTTTTTGGTCTTTTTGAGACAGGGTCTACCTGTAGCCCCAGTTGCTATGTAGACCAAGTTGGCCTTGAACTTACAAAGATCTGCCTGCCTCTGCTTCCCAAGGGCCGGGATTAAAGGTGTGCACTACCACGCCCAGCTAATTTTACTTGAACTTAAAAGAAAAAAAAAGGTTGAAGTAAAACAGAAGGAAAAGTTGAACTTAAAGAGTGTTTCTTAACCACAGGAGCTATTACTTCCTAAAAGATACCTCTGAGGTTAAGCAAAAAGTTGCAAAACCGTTCAGAGATTGGTCATTTTCTTAAATTTCACATTTCAATTATATGTGTTGTTTATTGCTTCAAAAAGTTACTGTTGCTGGGCATGGTGGCACATGCCTTTAATCCCAGCACTGAGGAAGAAGACAGGTGGATCTTTGTTAGATCCTGATCTACATAGTGAGGCCCTGTCTCAAAAAAGGAGGGGAGGGGGTCTGGAGGGGGTCAGCAGTTAAGAGCCTGGCTGCTCTTACAAAAGACCTGGATTCAGTTTCCAGCACCCACGTGGAGGCTAACAATGTAACTGCAGTTCCCAGGGAATCCAATTCCCTCTTCCGACCTTCTCCAGCACTGCAGGACACGGGTGCCACTTACATACATGCAGTCAATACACTCATACGCATAAAAATAAACAATAAAACAATTTTAAAAAGACATTCTAGCCGGGCATGGTGGCACATGCCTTTAATCCCAGCACTCAGGAGGCAGAGGCAGGCGGATCTCTGTGAGTTCAAGGCCAGCCTGGTCTACATAGTGAGTTCCAGGAGAGCTGGGGCTACAGGGCGACCCTGTCTCAAAAAGACCAAAAAAAAAAAAAAAAAAGAAAGAAAAAGACATTCCGTTTCTGACCCTGTAGCCACTTACGCATAAGAGGTAAGCAGGTGACAGGCCATCCCATACCATGACACTCCTCAACAGAGAAGAGAAAGTTAAAATGTTTTGCATGGGGGGGGGGGGGGGGGGGTGGCCTTCAAAGAGCATGAGAAAAAGAAGCTTTTGAGGAAGGAGAGGCAAATCTGTGCGGGCGGGGCTTTCTAACCCAGCCCAGTGGGGCTGTGGAGGAGAGAGAGGGCCCAGTGGGAGGGGCTCTACCCTTCCCCAAGTAGCTGCCCTCCATCTGGTTTAAACATCAGGCTCTCATTTCAACAAAGGGTTCTTCAACAGCTAAAAATAGGTCTGAGAACCACATCTCCCAGGGAAATTGACTTAGAGACAACACCAGTCCGGAAAAGGCTGCTGTGGGGAGGACTCTCCGGAGCCTCTGAGGCGGAGTTAGGGGGACTGACCTGAAGAGTTTCACCTGACACCGAGGGAAGGGCCAGGGAGATGGGGAGAAAATTCACAGCCAACCAAGAGAAATGACTCTAACTTTAGTAAGAGTAGAAATAAGAGTAAAAACAGGCAATAAGAAAACCCGTATGTCCAAGGAGAGAGCCTGACCAACTGAGGAACGAAACTAGAGGAATCTGAGGACCTGGCTAATGGGTAAAATCTCACGTGGCAGCTTGAGGAGAAAGAGGCCAAAACCCCATAGCTTGTCGGCCTGGCTCAGCTACTGATTTGTAAGCGTCCCCCACCTGTTGGGAATGGGGGCATAGAAGGAAGGGACACAGCACAGAAGCCTCTGAGGAAGTAAGTAGGGTTGCAGGACATCCCTCCATTCCTTGTGTGTCAGACCCACTGTTGCTGCATGTGGATGAAAGGACCCATGGGCAGGATGGTGTGCTGGTCACAACAATGGCTCCCTGTCCACGTCTTAATCCCCTTACCTGGAAGAGGGATTTTGCTAACATAATCTTGAGACAGGAGATTATCCTGGGTCATTTCAGTGAACCTGATGTCATCACAAGTATCCTGATGGGGCTCAGAGGAAATGTGACAACGGCAACAGAGGTCAGAAGGAAGAAACTGCAATTCGAGGAATCTGGGCAGTTTCCAGCTCCAAACAAGTCTATGAAATGGACCCCTCCCAACAAAAGTTCCCGGAGTGCAGTTCTGCCAGCACTTTGATTGGATCCTGTAAGACTGTGGGACTGCAGACTTCCAGAACTGTAAGACAGCAAGTTTATGGGTTTTTTTTTAATCTATGTATGGGGCTGGAGAGATGGCTCAGCGGTTAAAAGCACTGACTGCACTTGCAGAGGACCTAGGTTTGATTCCCAGCACCCACATGGTGGATACAATCCGTTCTTAACTCCAGTTCCAGGGGAATCCGAAGCCCTCTTCTGACCTCCGCAGCATTGCACGACATGGGTGCACTCACGTACATGCAGGCGATATACTCATACACATAAAATAAAAATACTAAATAAAATATATTTTAAAAACCTGTGTGTATGCCAGGTGTGATGGTGCATGTCTTTAATTCCAGTACTTGGGAGGGAGAGGCAGGGGGATCGATCTCTGTGAGCTTGAGGCCAGCTGGGGCTACAGGAAGACATGAGCTACAGGTGAGACCCTGTCTCAAAAATCAACAGCGACAATGACAACAACGAAAGAAAACCTACTGAAAACTAACATTACTCAGCATCAGGTATTGGTGTGGCAATACAGAAGATCCAGTCCTCAGCAAGTACGTTATTGGGTGAATGAGTGAAGGAAGCTTCTTGCTCTTGATACCTGTGACACCATGTTCCCTTGGAGCCTCATGTCTGAGTTTAGAGTCCAGAATATGAAAAACAAGGTGGAAACACAAGTTTTGTGATAATAATTTAATAATAATACCAGAATTTGCAATAGGTAACATTTCTTGAGAAATTAATTCTATATCCAAAATGTTCCTAAAGACATCAATTTAATCTCTATAATGACCATAAAGCGACAATTATGATCACCTTCATTTAGAAGCTGAACTTACTTGAGGTCAGTCACCTAGCTAGTGGTGGCTTTGGAATCAGAATTGCAACAACTTGAGTTCAAGAAGCAGACACAGATGGTCATGGGTATTTACTTCTTACTATTGCTGTGACAAATAGCCACAAACAAGGTGGCTTAAATTACACAAACTTGGGATGGGGAGATGGCTCAGTGAGTAAAGTGCTTGCTGTATAAACATGAAGACCAGAGTTCAGAATCCAGTAAAGCTGGATGTGGTAGCACATCCCACTACTCCTAAGATGGGAGGCGGGGACAGGAGGATTCCAGAAAGCTCACGTACCTGTAGCCCTGCCTCTGCCTCCCAAGTGCTGGGATTAAAGGTGTGCACAACCATGCCTAGAACTTTATGTGAGAACCGAACTCAGGTCCCAGTGGTTGGGTATCATACCACCTTCCCCTCCATTCCCCTTTTATTATGAAGAAAAGTTTTTCCAGGTGCCTCCTGGTCTAGTTTTGAATGTGAACTGTGTCCAGCAGGCTCATGTGTTTCAGTACTTGGTCCCCACTGGTGGTACTGTTTTGGGAAGTTGTGGAAGCTTTAGAATGTATGGGCCTAGCTGAAAGAAATGGGTCCGGGGGGCAGGCCTTGAAGGTCATACACGCCTCCCGTGCCAGTCTTGTTTGTCCTACTTCTTAATCTGACTGTGATGTGAGGAGTATTGCCACACACTGCCACTGCCACAGAGCCGCCCCACCATGCCTTTCATGCCATGGCAAACTGTTATCCTCAGAAACCACAAGGCAAAGTAAACAGCTTCTCTCTTAGAACAAGTATGGCAGGAATTCTGTCACAGCCACAACATGGTTCCCTGGGGTCTCAGTGACAGGAACTGAGTCACATGACTACAATAGGTCTCTGGACTGCCAAAGGCAGGCCCAGGCTGATGCAATGCTTCTCAGTTGTGTTGATGAGAGTATTGAAATCTGCCAGAAAAGACAAGAAAAACCGAAACAATAACAAAACCTGTAGGGCTTGATATGGTGGCTCAGGTCCTTAATCCCAAAACTCTGGAGGCAGAGTTAGGTGGATCTCTATGAGTTCAAAGCCAACTTGGTCTACATAGTGAGTTTCAGGCCAGTCAGGGCTACATAGTGAGATCCTGTCTGTAAACACAAATACATACATAAATAGAAGTAAAAAATAAGATAAAGAGTCTTTTCTCATGGGCCTATGAGATGGCTCAGTGGGCAAAGGAGCTTGCTGCTGAGACTGACAGTCTGAGCTTGATTCCTGGGACCCACGTGTTGGAAGGAGAGAACCAACTCCTGCAAGTTGTCTTCTGACTTCCACATACACATACGATAGATAATAAACAAATAAATAAATAAATAAATGTAAAAAAAGCATTTAAAGAGCCTTTCCTCGGTGCTGAGAGCCAGATTATAGGGCACCAACACCAGCATTATGAAGCTGGAGTCCCACACCACCTTGTGCTAATAGCCTGCTCACCACTATCCTCAACCTATTTCCTTTTGTGTCTCATCTGCCCTGCCTCAGGTGTTGTTTCCAGAACCTTATGCCCTGGCTAGCCCCAGTGTTCCTGTTCCTCTTGGCCTGAGGAGTCCACCTTGCAAAGATTGAGCTCCCTGCCCAACAGCCTGGAAGAACACAGACACACAAACTAGGAGGCCTCCTGGTAACCTTTGCCAGCACCCAGAAGCTGAGACAGGGAGGGGAAGGGAAACTGAAGGCTCTGGGAGCGTGGTATCTAGGCTGAATCCTCAACACTAATCTGTTCTGGTCAGCAGCAGCTTCTAACACAAAAAATGAGCCCGCCAAGGAGCCCAGCCAGGGCCTTGTGGAGCAGACACTGCTCTTCCAGGTTCCCACTGAGAGCGTGACAGCAGGTCAAAGCACAGTACAAAAAAACCCATCTGCCTTCTCTGCATGCTCCCAAGCTGCTCAGAGCTGCATGAAGAGAAACAGGATCATGGCCTGCTGCCTGACAACACTACAGCCTCATGCCCATGGTTGGCCTCCTGCAGGGGAATCCTGCCTGGCTCCCAGTCACCTCCCTGTCCCATTCTCCAACACAGCTGCCCCAAGGATTCATCCCACCACCACCCCCGTCAGTCCATCTCTCCACACTTGGCTTAGGCCTCGACCTCCTTCTCACAGAGAAAATCCAGTTAACCGACACGAACCTACCAAGCACTGGAGCCATGGGGATGAATCAGACCTAGTTCCTACCCTCACGGGGCAATAGGGACCTGAAAAGTACAATCTGGTCTGCCCTGGAGGGTCAGATGTGCTGGAACAAGCTGCCAAGCCCAGGCCAGCCTCTGAGCCTAAGTGACCACAGTCCAGGACTGTCATAGGGCTGCCTGGACTCCATTAAAGGAGTGCCCCAATTCCTCCCCAGAGTATTATTTTCCTTTTTCCACTTTCATGTGTGTGGTGTACATGTCTTTGTATGCATGTTTTTTGTGTGTATGTGTGTGCTATATGTGCACATGTGTGTGCTTGCCTGTGGAGGCCTGAGGGTAATGTTGGGAGTCCCCTGTCATTCGTCCACCATACTCCTTACTGGAACAAGCTGCCAAGCCCAGGCCAGCCTCTGAGCCTAAGTGACCACACATGCCCAGTCCAGGACTGTCATAGGGCTGCCTGGACTCCATTAAAGGAGTGCCCCAATTCCTCCCCAGAGTATTATTTTCCTTTTCCACTTTCATGTGTGTGGTGTACATCTCTTTGTATGCATGTTATTTGTGTGTATGTGTGTGCTAT
>NW_008352334.1:1336545-1343025 GCF_000622305.1 Nannospalax galili
CACTCGGGAGGTAGAGGAAGGCGGGTCTCTGTGAGTTCAAGGCCAGCCTGGTCTACATAGTGAGTTCCAGGACAGCCGGAGCTACAGGGAGACCCTGTCTCAAAAAGACCAAAAAAAAATTTTTTTTAATTTATTTTTATGTGTCTGCGTGTATTGCCTGCATGTAGGTAAGTGCACCCATGACGTGTAGTGCCTACAGAGGACAGAAGAGGCTTTCAGATCCCCTGGGACTGGAGTTACTGACAGTTGTTAGCTGCCATGTGGGTGCTGGGATTTGAACCTGGGTCTTCTGCAAGAACAACCAGTGTTCTTAACCGCTGAGCCATCTCTCTAGCTCCTCATCACATACCTTTAAAGAACCTGTTCTTTATGTTCTTGCAGTGCAGAGAACCCAGGGCCTTGCTCATGAAAGGCAATTGCTCTTCCACTGAACTAAGCCACTGCCCTTAAAGAAACTTTATGTTGAGACATCAATGACCCTTAATGACCAAAGGAACCCAATGGCTTCCCTTAGAGTCTGTCCTACTCCAAACCCCGCAGAAGTACATCCCTGTCAGTTTCTCAGTAATATTAGATATATTTATTGAGAAAAAAGTTAGATATAGGGTTAGAGAGAGATAGATCAGTGGTAAAGAGCACTTGCTGCTCTTGCAGACACCCCAGGTTCAGTTCCCAGCACCCACATGGTGGCTATGAACTGTCCTTAACTCCGGTTCTAGGGGAATCCAAAGTCCTCTTCTGACCTCTGTGGCATTACACGACATGGGTGCACTCACATACATGCATGCAATACACTCATACACATAAAGTAAAAATAAAAAAAATTAAAAAACATTAAAAAATATACATATATTTAAAAAAAAAAGACAACCATGTAACTCCAGTTCCAAGGGATCTGATGCCCTCTTCTGGATTCTCAGGCATTGCATACATGTAGTGCACTTACATACATGCAGGCAAAACACTCATACATATAACATAGAAATAAAAATTTAAAATACACCTATTATTTTATAAGCTCTTTCCCCTTGTGAATCCCCTGCAGTGGGCCTGGCTCTGGTCCACACACCTTGTAAGGAACATGTTTTCTATAGGTACCAAAGTCCTGGGTATCTCCATCACAGGTAGACACCAGACCCATCAAGGCTGTGGCCTCAGTTCCTGGTCCATGGGAATTTTTACCTCCAGCTTGTGAATTTTCTCTTTCTGTATTTGATCTACCTTTAGCTTGGAACAAAAAGCATGCGCTTTCAAGTTGGGTATGGTGGCTCACGACTTTAATCCCAGCATTCAGAAGGCAGAGGCAGGTGGATCTCTGTGAGATCGAGGCCAGCCTAATCTATATAGCAAGTGCTAGGCCAGGTGGGGGTATAGGGAGACCCTGTCTCAAACACACACATACACACACACACACACACACACACACGGGCTGGAGAGATGGCTCAGTAGTTAAGAGCACTGGCTGCTCTTCCAGAGGACCTAGGTTCAGTTCCAAGAACCCACATGGCAGCTCACAACCATCTGGAACTCCAATCCAGGGGACTCTGACTCCCTCTCCTGGCCTCCATGGGCATTGCATGACATAGCTGTACTTACATACATGCAGACAGTACACTCATACACATTAAGTAAATTAATAAACCCATAAACTTTCAATGTCAATGATTTTGCTCAGTAAGTGATTCTGTTAAAGTCTGTCAGACCCTGTCACTACTGAGCTCATGAACTTACAGTGCCTCCCATCTCCTTCATAGGAAAAGCTGAGATCCTCATAAGGGACTGCAGAGTTGTGCCTTGACTAGAGCCTGCATGGCTATCCAATACCCTGCTCTCTCTGTTCCAGCCATGCTGAACTCTGTTCCCCCATGAGCACACCCAGTCATTCCTCTCTCTACCTGATCTGCCCCTATCCAGACATTCACGTGTTCAAGTGGCTCACTTCTTCACCCTGAGTCTTCTCAAATCACCTTCTCCTGAGACCTCCCCCAGGCATACCAGGGAATCACTATCATTCGTTTCTGCGCTTTATGTCGTGTGTGTGTGTGTGTGTGTGTGTGTGTGTGTGTGTCTTCAGCTCTCGCTACCTTCTAACACACTGCACTGTTTCTTTTCCTTTTCCTTTTCTTTTAATTTATTTTTATAATACTAGGGATTGAACCCAGGGTCTTGCACATGCTAGGCAAATATCTACCACTGAGCTACACCCTCCAGTCCTGTGTATTTCTCTTATTTATCTTTTTTCTTTATTTTTTTATTGTCTGCTCAGTATACAGTGACCTCCACAAAGAAAGTGATTTGGGATCTCTTTTGCTGGCTAGTGAATCCTCACTGTCAAGATCAGGGCTTGGCACATAGTAGGTCTTCAATAATAAATAGTAAAGATTGGTTAGATTAACAAAAAGCTGCTGGTTCATTTAGCAAATGCCATGTGTGGACTTTGCTCCTTGTTATGTTCCCAGGGGACAGCCATGCTACTAATTAGCTATTGCCTCCACCCTGCCTCCACTTCTAGAGTGCTGGGATTACAGGCATGTGTCACCACTCCCAGCTTGGCTCCCGAGTCCTTAATTCTTTTTTGTTTTTTTTTTTGTTTTTTTTTTTTGGTCTTTTTGAGACAGGGTCTCCCTGTAGCCCCAGCTGTCCTGGAACTCACTATGTAGACCAGGCTGGCCTTGAACTCACAGAGACCCCCCTGCCTCTGCCTCCCAAGTGCTCCGATTAAAGGCGTGCGCCACTACGCCTGGCTCCAGGTCTCTTTTTTTACCCTTTTACCTTTTTGTACCCCTCTAGTCCCAGCACTCAGGAGGCAGAGGCAGGCAGAGCTCTGTGAGTTCAAGGCCAGCCTGGTCTACATAGTGAGTTCCAAGACAGCTACAGGGAGACCCTGTCTCAAAAAGACCAAAAAAAAAAGAAAAAAGAAAAGAAAAAGAAAGAGAGACCTGGGCGTGGTGGCATATGCCTTTAGTCCCAGCACTTGGGAGGCAGACAGGCACAACTTTGTGAGTTTGAGGCCAGTCTGGTGTACCTAGAGAATTTTAGGCCATCCAGTGGTGCTTCGTGAGAGTTCATCTCAAAAAAAACAGGGCTGGGGGCGGGCTGGAGAGATGACTCAGAGGTTAAGACCAGTAACTGCTTTTGCAGAGGACCCAGGGTTTGGTTCCCAGCACCCATGTGGCAGTTAACAACCATCTGTAACTCCAGTTCCAGGGAATCTGATGCCATCTTCTGACCTCCACGGGGATTGCATGACACACAGGTACACTTACATACATGCAGGCAATACACTTATATACATAAAAATAAAATAATAAATAAAAAATATGCAGCCCGGTCTACATAGTGAGTTCCAGGACAGCTGGAGCTACAGGGAGACCCTGTCTAAAAAAGACAAAAAAAAATTTTTTTAAGTGAAAAAACATTACCCACTAAGATTATTGTATTTTCTGATTTTCACCTGTGGTCCTGGACACGTCTCCCTGCCCACGACTGGCCACAGAAACTAGAATTTCTCCCACCTGGAACAGATCTCAGACACTCTAATCCCCACCCTCCTCTTCTTACTTCTGCTCTTGGCTTGGAACTGAGCATAAAGAAATTCCTGTACAGGAGCTGGAGAGATGGCTCAGTGGTCAAGAACACTGGCTGTTCTTGCAGAAGACCTGGGTTCGAATCCTAGCACCCACATGGCAGCTAAGAAGTGTCTGTAACTCTAGTTCCAGGGGATCCGATGGCCTCTTCTGTCCCTGCAGGCATTGCACGACATGGGTGTGCTTACCTACATGCAGGCATAACACTCATACGCATAAAAATAATAAAGTATTTTTTTAATTAAAAAGAAATTCCTGTATAGTAATAGAAAGTAAGACCCCTGCTTTGCAGGCTGTGAGGGCAAAATACTGCTGTTTTTGCAGTGTAGGGCTTTTGAACCCAGAGCTTCTAGTGAGCCAAGCAATCCACCGCCGAAGGACAACAGCCTCAGCCCCAGCAAAGAATCTGAACTGACAGGCCTTGCAGGGTCTCCCCATTCAGTCTAATTGCATACGACGACATCATTTTGCCCAATCACTTTTGTACATAGTTGTGCATGCTTCTGTTGTACAAGGAAGGAATTATCTACAAAAATCCAATGCGCAGGATTCAGAAAGTTGCTGGACTACTGAGGCACGGAGGTTCCTGCAGGATGGAGCAGCAGAGAGGGTGCCAAAGCTCTGCACCCCCTCCTACACCTCACCCCATTCATCACTTCATTTGCATGCCTTGTAAAATCTTCCATAATAAACAGCTCGGCATACGTGTTTCCCAGCGTTCTGTGAACTGCTCACAGGTGCCCTGATTTATAGCTGGTCAGTAAATCAGTAACCAGTAAAGGTTAAAAAAAAAAAAAGTGTGTGTGGGGGCGGGGGGACTGGCAATATGGCTCAGCAGTTAAGAGCACTGACAGTTCTTGGAAGACCCAGGTTCGATTCCCAGCACCCACATGATAGCTAACAACCATATATAATTCGAATTCCAGGGAATCCAACTCCTTCTTCGGACCTCCTCGGGCATTGCACCACACACGTACACTTATACACATGCAGGCAATACACTTATACACATAAAATAAAAATAATAAATTTTTTTTAAAGAAGTAGAGGAAATCCCGGGGACTGAATCTGCAAAAACTCCAAGATCTGATGTTCTCTACAGGTAGACCAACCCCGTCAGAGTTGAACTGTATTGAGGACATCTGGCCAGTGTCCACTGCAGAGCTGCTCGCTTGCTGGTGGGAAGGAATCCACACAGCATTTGTTGTCTCCAAAGTCATCTGTGTTTATCATTGGGTGAGGGACCAGAGGAAAGACACCTAAGCCTCTCTCTCTCTCTCTCTCTCTCTCTCTCTCTCTCTCTCTCTCTCTTCTCTCCTTTCTGTTTCTCTCTCATCTCATGTATCCCAGGCTGGTTGAGGAGGACCTGTAATCCCAGCATTTCAGAATCATCCTCAACTACATAGAGTTTAAAACATGAAATCCAGGGCTAGAGAGATGGCTCAGTGGTTAAGAACACTGGTTGTTCTTGCAGAAGACCCGGGTTCGAACCCCAGCATCCACATGACGGCTAACAACTGCCCATAACTCCAGTTCCAGGGGATCCAAAAGCCTCTTCTGTCTTCCAGGGGCACTGCACGACACGGGTGCACTAACCTACATGCAGGCAATACAGGCATACACATAAAATAAAAATAATAAATAAAATTTTAGAAAAACATGAAACCCTATCTCAACAAAAAGTCAGTGTAAGTCTAACATCTGGGGATGTGGAGGCAGCCACAGCACTAACACCCAGAACTACCAGAAAAGGTTCTGTAGGGAGAGTACACCCCACTCCCAGGAAAGGGCACCTCAGGGCACTGCTGTCCACGGTGTTTTCATCAGCAGCTGTCTCACACAGGGCTCGTGAGTCTTGTAAAATAGTTTGTTGAATTCTGCACAGATATCTGGGTGATAGGATTATTTGGTTTTCTAAGTGGAGTGCTTTGGAATTAGGTAGAGGTGAGAACAGAGGTGAACCACACTGAGCCAAGGGCAGGTGGCAAGGGCCAGAAAAATAGAAAGGAGGCCAGATGTGGTGGCGCACGCCTTTAATCCCAGCACTCTGGAGGCAGATGAAGGTGGATCTCTGTGAGATCAAGGTCAACCTGGTCTACATAGTGAGCTCCAGGCCAGCTGGGGCTACAGGGAGACCCTGTCTCAAACACACACACATGCACGCATGCACGCACAGAGAGAGAGAGAGAGAGAGAGAGAAGGAAGGAAGGAAGGGAGAAGGAGAAGGAGACAGAGCAGATATGCAGGAGGTGATGATGGCCGTAGACAGCCGGTGCAGGTGGTGTGGGGAGGTGCAGAGAGGAGAAGGCAGAATCAGCCCACTTATGCTGGTCTGCAGGAACTGGGTGGGTGGCTATCCCATCCTGGAGCTGGAGAACCTTGGGGTGGGGGGTGGGGAAGACGACCAGTTCCGTTTGGACACGTTCAGTTTGAGTCATGGAGGATGTATGCCACCCTGAGCAACCTGGCACCAACCACCCTCTCCGACCTGTTTCCGCACTCACTTATCCCCGCCCTTGGCCCTGAGCTGTCACCCTGAGCTTCCTGATCTTCAAACCACAGGCACCTACAGGACTTTGCCCACAATACCCTCCCTTTTCAGGCTCAGTGTTCCTGGTCCCTAGGCACCTCCAATGTCAAGGTTGTGTCTTCTTTCAGAGCCCAGCCCTGAGCCATCCTCTCCCAGATTTGCTTATGTGGCTATGGAGTTACAGACGACGGGATTATCACACATCCTCCCGTGCGTGCTTTTCTCTCCCTTTTAAACGATATTTTAAGTCTTTGAGAATTTCATGCTGTGTATTTTGATCACATTCACTCCCTCCCTCATCTCCTCCCAGATCCATGCCCACCTTTCTGCCCACTCAATTTTGTGTCCTCTTTTTCTTTTCCT
>NW_008352334.1:1343365-1369738 GCF_000622305.1 Nannospalax galili
GTGATAGGGCCGGGCATGGTGGCACACACCTTTAATCCCAGCAGTCTGAGAGGCAGAGGCAGGAGGATCACTGTGAGCTCAAGGCCAGCCTGGTCTACATAGTGAGTGCCAGACCAGCTGGGGCTACAGGGAGACAATATCTCAAAAAGACCACCAACAAAAAAAAGATCATTGGGTCCAATTTGTGTTGTTCAGTGCTCTTTGGCATGGGTCTTTCCCCTGGAACATGGTCAACTTATCGGGAGTCACATCCTTAAAGAAAGTGGGATTTCCCTCTCCCATCAGCAGCTATCAATTGTCAATAGCCCCTAGAGGTAGGACTTAGTGCCCACCTCCCTCCCCTCCCCTCCCCCTGCCATGCTGGGATTTTGTCTGGCTTGAGCTTGCATGCTGTCACAATCACTGTGAATTCATATGTGCAACTGCCTGTTGCATTCAGTAAACATTGTTTGTTTGTGGTCATCCAGGGCCTCTGGCTGTTACAATTTTTCCACCCTCTTTCTCAACAATCACTAAGCCTTGTGGGAAGGGGTATGATAAAGATGTCCCAGTTAGGGATACTTAGAGCACTGTGCAGTCTCTTACTCTTTGTACCTTGACCACTTGTGGACCTCTGTGCTAATTTCCATCCTTCTTTGATGAGAGTTGAGAGACTACTAATCTATGCTTATAATGATAAGTCCTTAGGAGTTCATTTAGAAGAAAAATAGGTTCTCCCCTGGGGTCTATGACCTATCTAAGCCACAGATTCTTGGCCCAATGTCTGCTTTTTTCTTAAACAGAAGTGCAGAATACCTACACGCAACTCTGGATACCGACAGAGTTGGATGTTTTTGTGTGAAGGGTTCCAGAGGGATGCAGGCAGCGGAAGGTGGGGTGAGGTGCTGGGAAAGTGAAAACAGCACAGTGAAAAGACAAGGACCAGATCAGCCAGTGGTTTTCTCAAGAACTGAATACAGCCACTCTGGCCCACTGGCTCATGGCAAGGCCTGTCAGAGTGGGAAGTGCTTCCTGTGATCTGGGTACCTTTAGACTAGAAGGATTTTTTTTTTTTTGAGGCAACTGGCCTCAAAAGCTGTTCTTGAACTCTTAACCCTCCTGCCTCTGCTTCCCAAGGACTGGGATGACAAGGGTATACCACCATACCTGCACTGGGCATCTTTAAATAAGAGAATGTGTGTGTGTGTGTGTGTGTGTGTGTGTGTGTGTGTGTCTAGTAGGGGTATGTGCATATGAGTGCAGGTGTCAGCAAAAGCCAGGGTGTTGGATCCTCCATGAGCTGGAGTTAGTTGTTAGCCACCTGATATGGTCTCAGGAATTGAACTCAGGTCCTCTGGAAGAGCAGAATGTGTTCTCAACCGCTGAGCCATCTCTCCAGTCCCAGTGAAATATAACTTTAATGCCATCAGTCACATCAGTTAACCTGATATAACTTCTAGGTAGATTGCTATCTTGGAAACATAGGCAATCTCACTTTAATCTTTTTTTCTAGGCAAGGTGGCGTATGCCTTCAGTTCCAACACTTGGGAGACAGAGATCGAAGTCAGCTTGGTCTACATGGGGAGTTCCAGGCCAGCTGGGGCTACAGGGAGACCTTGTCTCAAAAGTACCAAAGAAGGATATAACCCCCCCCCCAAGCCCAAGCAGTGTGAAGAAGCAGCAAGAACGACCCCTGAACCAACCAAAGCCGGGCACCACTGCAGCTCCGCATCCAGTGCCTGCGTGTCATGCCCCCATCCCCCATCGCCGCCATGCCCAAAAGAAAGGCTGAAGGGGGTGCCAAAGGGGATAAAGCCAAGGTGAAGGACGAGCCACAGAGAAGAGCTGCAAGATTATCCACTAAGCCTGTTCCTCCAAAGCCAGAGCCGCCCCTGCAAAGAAGGGAGAGAAGGTGCCCGAAGGACGAAAGGGAACGGCTGATGCTGGCAAGGATGGGAATAATCCTGCAGAAAACGGAGATGCTGAAACAGACCAGGCACTGAGAGCCGAAGGTGCTGCAGACGCCGAGTGAAGCTGTGCGTTTTTGGTAACTGTGTACTTCTGGTGACTGTACAGTTTGAAATACTGTTTTTTATCAAGTTTTATAAAAATGCAGAATTTTGTTTTACTTTTTTTTTTTAAAGCTATGTTATTAGCACACAGAACACGTCATTGTTTGAGGGGGGAGGAACATGTGTCACTAACAAAATGTCTCCCAAGCTGGATTGATGTGGGGGAAACACCTTTCCCTGCTAGTTTTTGAAGGACTCCTCTTGGCTCCCGGGAGGGTATTTCCTGATGCTGGTACACATGGCCACCTTGGCACATAATGCCTTGTGGCGTGAGAAAATTCAAAATTAGTTTTTATATCCTCCTCTCCCTCCACCTTCAAATCAACATAGACTTAACTCCCTTAAAATGAGAGACTTGTTGGGGCCGGCCCCCCTAAATTGGTTTTGCCAGTACATTGGACAATCTGGACTTCACAGGGACGTCATTGGGACGGTTCCTCAGAAGAGCAGTGGTTCCTTTTCTAAAAGATTGTGGATCTTCAGATTGATAATTCTGCCATGTTCATTTCATTTCCTGAAAGTCAGGGTTGGCTTGTGAAAAGCTGTTAAACAACATGCTTAATGTGAAATGTCAGTCCTCACTCTAAAATTTCCCCATTCACAGCATAAAATGAAGACTTCATTGGATTTTATAGTGGCTTTCTGATTTGGGTAGTCCATGAAAGAAGGGAGTTTGGGCTGGGGGTGGGGGTGGTGCAGGGCATTAACCCCAGCATTCAGGAGGCAGAAGCAGGCAGATATTTATGAAAAGTATCTTTAATAAAGCTGGATACAGTTTGAAAAAAAAAACAAACCAGAGAAGGCTGGGCATGGTGGCACATGCCTTTAATCCCAGCACTCAGGAGGCAGAGGCAGGCGGATTTCTATGAGTTCGAGGCCAGCCTTGTCTCCATAGAGAATCCAGGCCAGCTAGGGCTACAGGGAGACCCTGTCTCAAAAAGACCAAAAAAAAAAACCCAAAGAAATTATTTTATTTATTATTATTACTCTTGTGTATGTTCACATGTAACACCCCCCCCACACACACACAGACACATGACAGATTCAGTTTCTTCCTCCCCTCCTACCATGTGGGTTCTGGGGATTAAACTTAGGTCAATAGGCTTTGGTGGCAAGATCCATTACCCAGATGGAAAAAGGTCAGATGGAACACTGTAGTGAAAAATTGCCACCATGAAGCAGCTGGGGGAAAAAAAAAAAACCCAGTTCTAGCAAACAACATTAAAGTGCTTGTTTGTGTCCCAGCTGTCACTGCCACACAGAGGCTCTGTCCAGACTGTGGTCTTATTGTCTCTCTGCTGGAAGGCTTCTGATGGCCAGTGGTGCTGAGTTCTTGGGACACGAGAACATTGTGACATTTTGCCAAATTTTTCCAATTTAGAAAAAGAAGATTCTTTTGCCCAGAAAACTCTATGCTCATTGCTAATGAAGAAAAAAGTCTGAGACAGGAAGAGGAAGGAAGGAACGCACTGGCACGAATGAGCAGCCAGGCCGCACTCCAGCCTCTTTCCACTAAGAAACTCTTCAGAACTTGTTTCAATGGGAACGGCCAAGTCTTCCCTCTTGCCAAGCGTCCCCAACACGCATTTGTAGTTTTTGTTCTTTCCTGTGACATCACTATTCTATCTAGAATTGAAGCCCTGTGAGGTTAATGTGGTGGGTTTTTTTGGAGGGCAAGAGGGTGATATATGGTCTCGTTCTGTAGCCCATGCTGGCTTCCAACCTATAGGCTCTTCCAGCCTTAGCTTCCTGCGTGCTGGGATTACAGGTGTGAGCCACCATATCTGGCCTAATGTGGACTTTTGTCTGCTAATTAGTTAGGCTGCGCTCAGGCAACACCTGACTCTACCTTCGGGAAAAATTTCAGCATTTGGGAAGTTGAAGCCACTCTAGCTCCTAAAATAATGTAACTGTAACTGTTTTCACCTGTTGTAATATACCTAAGTAATTTACTGATTCTCAGCCCAGGATGAAAGTCAGGTATGGACACAGTAACCTCTGACCCCATTTTGAAAATGGAAAGTCAAATGATGAGAATCACTACCACAAGATACTTTGTTACTGTTTTACCATTCTCTGAAGCTACTGAACCACTGGCTCATAGCTTTTGCTGTTATTACAAAATACCCGAGACTAGGAAGGTCTTTTGTTTTTGTTTGTTTGTTTGTTTTGGTCTTTTTTGAGACAGGGTCTCCCAGTAGCCCTAGTTGGCCTGGAACTCACTAGACCACACTGGCCTTGAACTATAGAGACCTGCCTGCCTCTGCCTCCCTAGTGCTGGGACTAAAGGCCTGTGCCACCATGCCCGGCTAGGAAAGTACTTTGTAAAAAAGGTTTATTTGGCATATGATTCTGGTGGCTGGAGGGTCCAAAGAGTACGGGTGCCAGTGTTGTGCTGAAGAACCCCTTAAATAATAACTGCACAGCAGAGAAGGGGAAAGGGGCGTGTGCCAAAGAAAATCACATGGGCGGCTTCCTTTTTAACAATTAACCCTTGTCGTTGGTCGTGGGTGGCGCACGCCTTTAATCCCAGCACTCAGGAGGCAGAAGCAGGCAGATCTCTGTGAGTTCAAGGCCATCCTGGTCTACATAGTGAGTTCCAGGACAGCTGGGGCTACAGGGAGACCCTGTTTCAAAAAGACCAAAAAAAAAAAAACAATTAACCCTCGTATTGGTAACTAATCCAGTCCTGAGAAATCTATCTTACTTCCCAGAAGAGTATTAATTCTCTCCAAAGATTGTGTCTCCATGGCCCAAACCCCCTCTCACTAGCCCCCAACCCTTTGAAATTCTGGTTCCCCACCTACACTTACCAAGTTCTGAGCTGTTAGGAGCTCAACAACACTTTGGGTTTATGCATTGCTGAGAACTGAACCTGGAGCTTTGCAAATGCTAAGCAGGCACTCCACCAACTGAGCCACATCCCCAACCCCCTTCCTTGAATTCATCTAGCACTGATAATATTTCTCTGGTGTTAGATAAATGAAAGTGATGTTATGAATCTGCAGACCACATGGCCTCCAGAGTAGAGTCCATCTTCCTACTTCTCATTCGTTGTTCCACGTCACAAATTATTACCCTGAAGACTGTTAATAAACCTGCTCAATATTTACTTAGCTCAAGGTCTCAAAGCAGCAAGCAAGCAGATCTGAGGTCCTGGTACTAGACTCCTGCTTTCTACCCCCCCCCCACCACCACACAGACCTCAGCCTGACCCCTCTCTCATACACATCCCCTCTAGGCAGGCTCAATCAACACCTGACTTCAGTCCTACAACTTCAGACGATTTTCTTTGGGGCTGTATGTTAGTGAGCTCTTAGAATTATAGCCCAGGAAGACAGGTAGGCTGATGTCTCAAGGTCTCAATCTTCCTTCCACTGAGGTGCTAATGGGAGATGAGTTAATCATGATGTGAAGGAAGTGAGGAACAAATTGAGCCTTGTCTACGCAGTCTATCTTTAAAGCCAAGACAATTCTGTCTCAAGGGTGAATGCTGATGATGGGCCTTACATTTTCAAACGCTATCACCTCTGAGCCCATCCAAACTGGTACCCATCCATTAGGGCATGAAGTCTGGCCTCTTGAGTTTCTGAGTCATCCTGTCTAGCCAGCAGGGATGCCACTGGACAGTCAAGGTCATGGCTAAACAGCACTCTGCAGGCCTCTCAAATTAGGCCCATCCTAATTCAGACATAGCCCTGTGAAAAAGAAAGCCCCAAATTTCTTCAGTGGGGATGGGAGTGGGTAGAAGACTCTTCTGTTAAAGCTTTTACATTAGGTAGGGCCTGGCTCAGCAGTTAAGGACTGCTGGCTCTTAAAAAGAACTAGAGTTCAGTTCCTAGCACCCACATTGGGTGACTCACAACTGCCTGTAACTCCAGCTCCAGGAGAGTCTATCTCTTCTAGCCTTCACAGGCATCCACATGCACATACACATATACATACAGATAAAAATAATCAAACTAAAGCTCTTTCATTGGGGCTGGGGATGTGGCTCAGCTGGTGGAGTGCTTGCCTAGCACGTAATAAACCCCCGAGTTCCATCTGCAGCACTGCATAAACTAGGCATAGAGATACAGGCCTGTAATTCCAGCACTGAGGAGGAGGGGTAGGAGGATTGGAAATTCCAGGCCATCCTCTGCTATCTCACAAGCTTGAGGTCAGTTGGGATAATGAGACTGTGTCTTGTTTTTGTTTTTGGAGACAGGGTGTTACTATGCCACTTTGTAGACCAGGCTGGCCTCAAATCACAGAGATCTGCAGCTTCCGACTCCAACTCCGAGTGCTGGGTCTGAAGGTATCCGCCACCATTCCTGGCTGAAATCCTGATTAAAACAACAACAAAACAAAACAGCAAATCCTTCATATATTAGAATTAAACTGGCAGAGAAGGAATGGAGAAAAAAAAAAAGACATCAGAAGACAACTGTTCCCAAGTCACCTCACCAAGACCCAGCTTTCCAAGTCTCAAAGGACGAGGCCTGCTGGTTCCCTGCCTAGCAACCAAGCAACCAGTCTGACCAATCAGAGAAGCAGCATGAAAGAAATGAATCCTAGATACAAAAACTGAGTTTCCAACACAGGCATGTGACCTGACATTTGTCACTAAGATTTAGAAATAGAGAGCCTTTGACCTCAGAGAGTACTGGGCAGCAAGCCGCAGGCACGAGAAAGCAGGGAAAGGCACTCTCCTTCCCCTGGGCTAGTAAGCAAGAACAAGCCATGGTTTGTTCCGGAAGGAAGTCATGACTACAACAGTTTGCTATCTGGGCAAAGTCCACTGCTGGGCACCCACCCATCCTCCTAAAGTCCCTGGAGCCTCCATAACTCGATTCCCCTGCTGATGGTGCGTTGGTGAGACACAAGAGGGCAGAAGGGGCCCACAGTGAGAGCACACAGGGAAAAAAGGATTTCCACTGCCTTGACAAGGCACAGAACAGTCACAAACATGAGGCAGCCACTGCAGCTCAGTGGGGCGTAGGCATTGAATTCAGAGGGCAGTGTGGGCTCAAATGTATAATAGAGCATAATGTTATACGATGTGTTAGAATTGTGAATTTCTTATTATGCGTATTTATTTTGTGTGTTATGTACGTGTACCATAGTTCAAGTGTGGAGGTCAAAGAACGTTTGTGGGAGTCACTTCTTTTCTCTCACCATGTGGGCCTCAGGGATTGAACTCAGGTATTCAGGATTGGCAGGAAGTGCCTTTACTCACTGATCTATCTCACCAGCCCTTGAAGAATAAGATTTATTTTATTTTTAATTATGTGTATTTGTGTGTGTCTGTGTGTCAGTATGTGCACATGAGTGCAGGTGCCCTTGGGGGGCAGAAGAGGATGTTGGTTTCCCCAGAACTGGAGGTACATGGAACTGAGCTACCCCGTGTGGGTATGGGAACAGAGCTCAGGTCCTCTTCAAGAGTAGTAAGCACTTACAACCACTAAGCCATCTCTCCAGCCCTGAGTTTAAAATTTTTATGTCTATTTAATAACGTGGTCTCAACAACTACAAAGAGCCTTCTACCCTTGTTACTGGAGGTCTTGGGGTACAAGCTGGGCCCTAGTATCCCCAACAAGCAGGGTTCAGCCACCCTGCTTTGGTTCACCAATTAAAGAGACAAGTCAAAGTGAAAAGTAGAGAAAGATTTATTCAATGTGGCCGCATTGGGAAGAGGAATAAATAAAGGGGTCCAGTAACTTTCAAGTCCATCTTTCCAGCACTAATGGGACATTTAGTTTAAACGGAGGGCAAGAGGTGTATATATAATTAAGCAGTCCTGCCCGAGGTGTGGTCACACACATCACTGACCCATCATGGTCTTGGCCCCAGTCTGTCTCAGGGTGGCCTGATAGGTTGTCAGAAATCTCTTCCCTGGAGACAAGTTCCTCCTCCAGTGGGGACCAGGCATCAGCATTTCCCTGGGGACATTTAGTTTCTTGGGGTCCATGGTTTCAATAGTGTGACAGCCAAAGGGCAGGGAACAATGTCTCTGTTACATCCTGATCTCTGCCCTTAAAATCTGAGTTAGAAACAAATACCCTCCCTGTTGCCTCCACCATGGACAAGGCATAGTGTGGAATTTTACCCTTGCTATAAATACACATTTTATATCTGATTTTCCTAATGCCTGTGGGCAAACTGCTCAGTCACTGGGAGAATGGATTCAGTGGCCTTGTTGGCAGCGGGGCACCAAAATTAAAAAGCAGCCCAGGGAACATGATGTCATTGGCCTCTTCATCCTGACATTTGCTCAACCTAGAAACAAATTACTTAAGATATTAAAGCTCAGTGTATTCAGATGCCCAAACCAGAAGGCAGAAGCTGGATCCTTCAGAGTGTTCATTAAGTTTACTTATTAAACATCTCGAGTTCTGATATTAAAGAACTGGTGAGCTAAGTTTGCATGGTAAATGTACAGAGGCAGTTAGCCTAGGGTTCCAGTTTGGGTACAGCCTGTTAGTATCTGTTGCCTAGGGCAAGCTTCTTTGTAGAGTTCAAAGCCTGGAGTCTGTTAAGCATCCTCAATAAACTTTGCTTGGAGCAGCAATTCTGTTCAACGGTGTTTAATCCCGTCTGTTCTTGGTGAACACTGTCAAAATGAGTTCAAACCACATCAATACATGATGGGCTTTAGGAGTGGCATGCCCTCATCCCCCTCCAACCTCTGAGGACAGGCACAGTAACAAACTCCAAGTTTTTTATTGTTGTTTGTGGGTTTTTTTTTTTTTTTTTCTTTTTAAACAGGACCTCATTAGCCTAGGCTGGTTTTGAATTAGATACACAGCCGAGGATAGCTGGGATTACAGGTGTGTGCCACCACCATTCCCGGTTTATGTGGTGAGGGACAGAACCCAGGGCTTGTGCATGCTGGGCAAGCACTCTACTAAGTGAACTTTGTCCCCCGACCCAACAAATGTTCAAGTTGCCTGAGGCTTCACTACTTACGAGATCATGGAAAAGATGTTTCAAGGATCTCAGAAATTTTTCCTGAAAAAAAAAAAAAGCAAGAAAATTATTTAAAGTAGCTTTGGGAACAAAAATCTCAACAAAGGGATTGTGACTTTAAAAAGGAAAACAAAGCAATACATACGCTGCAAGTTCTGCCTTTGAAACCTTTTTGGCTCCCATCCCACTACCCTTGTCAGCTTTTACAGAGACCTGCCGTCACCCCTCCACTGCCCCCCCATTTGTCATACATTCCTGCATTGGTTACACCAATCAATGAAGAAGCAATGTTCAGGGCCAGTGAGAGGGCTCAGAGGGTAAAGGAACTTGTTGCCCAGCCTGAGGATCCACCCCATGGAAGCAGAGAACTGACTCCCGGAAGTTGTCCTCAGCCCTCCACACAGGCCCTGAGGCACGGGCACGGGCATCCACAGACGCACACACAACAACAAATGCGATAAAATATTTTTAAATCAAAAATATGTGGTTCACTCCCATCTGCAGGAGACTTAATCGCTGGAGATATGGCTCATCAGGTGAGCACTTGTCTAGTATGTGCAAGGCTTGGGTTTGAGCCCTAGAATGACCAAAACATGAAGAAGTGAGCAAATGAATCAATAAATAGATTAATACGTAAGTAGAGGCCTGGCATGGTAGAAATGTCTGTAATCCTGGCACTTGGGAGGTAGAGGCAGGTGGATCAGAATCCAAGGCCATCCTCAGCTACTGAGTTCAAGGATAAGCTGGGCTTTGGAAGAATATGTCTGAAAAAGCATAAATAAGCAAATAGGTAGAACCATATACATATATACACATAAACTATATAAATGTAATTATCAAAATAATACACTATTTTTATTTTTAAAAAGATTTAAAATTTTTTTTATTTATTCATTTATTTTTAAAATTTATTTATTTTTATTTTATGTGTATGCGTGTATTGCCTGCATGTAGGTAAGTGCACCCGTGTCATGCAATGCCTATGGAAGTAAGAAGAGGCTGTCAGATCCCCTGGGACTGGAGTTACGGACAGTTGTTAGCTGCCATGTGGGTGCTGGGATTCGAACCCGAGTCTTCCGCAAGAACAACCAGTGTTCTTAACCGCTGAGCCATCTCTCCAGCCCATCATTTACTTAAAAAAAATATTTTATTTATTTTTATTTTATGTGTATGAGTGTATTGCGTGCATGTATGTGAGTGTGCGCATGTCGTGCAATGTCGCGGAGGTCAGAAGAAGGCTTCGGATTCCCCTGGAACTGGAGTTAAGGACGGTTCGAAGCCACCATGTGGGCGCTCCAAGAGCAGTCAATGCTCTTAACCGCTGAGCCATCTCTCCAGTCCCTCATTTACTTTTTATGTGTATGAGTGCTGTACCTGCATGTATGTAAGTGCACCTGTGTCATACAGTGCCCACACAGGTCAGAAAAGGGCATCAGATCCCCTGGAACTGGAGTTATGGATGGTTGTTAGCTGCCATGTGAGTGCTGGGAACTGAACCCAGGTCCTCTGCAAGGGCATTATGCACTCTTAATCAATAAGCTATGTCTCCAGCCCAATAAACTTTTTTTTTTTAAGAGGAAAAAGGAAGAAGGCAGATGGATCTCTGTGGGTTTGAGGCCAGCCTGGTCTACATAGCAAGTTCCAGGCCAGCTGGGGCTACGAAAGTGCAAAATGGCAGGGAGAGAGAGGGTGGCAGCAGAGGGTGGAGAGAGAAGAGAGAGAGAGAGAGAGAGAGAGAGAGAGAGAGAGAACCTGGTGAAATGGCTCAGCAGCTAAGAGCACTGGCTACTCTTGTAGAGGACCTGAGTTCCATTTCCAACACCCATATGGCAATTAACAACCATCAGTAACTCCAGTTCCAGTGATCTGGTGCCCTCTTCTGACCTCCATAAACAGGTACACTTACATGCAGGCAATAAATAAAAATAAATTAAAAAAGAAAGAAAGTTTTCCATGACATTCTACTACAAACAAGACAAAGTCCAGCCTAACATTTAAGGTCTCCCACCCAGGGCTGGAGGACATTTCCCATGTTATCTTCTTCGGTATCTCTGGTCCACACCCTAAACTGCAAACACACTAGACACTCCTTGCCCAAAATTCATCTTCAGTCCCATTTCTAAGCCTTCATCTGTCCAGTTCCCACAGCCTGCCTCTTGAGGACTTCCCAGATTCCGTTTTACCTCCCCTAGAATCACCCTTCTGTAAGCATCTGGAAGGTCCATTTCATGAACTGAACAGAATAATTACTTGCTTGCTTTTCTCTGTTCCACCGAGTGACAAGCTCCTCAAAGGCAGGCTGCATCTTCACAGAGGACTTGGCTCACTGCCTTGTACCTGAAGATAGTCAATAGCTGTTTCCTAGAATAAATTGTAGAAAAATTGCAGAACATGATACACTTGAGGAAGGTACAGAAGGTTTTACTAGGGTGGAACTTGAGGTGGGCTGAAAGGAAAAGCCATATTCAGACGGAAATAATAGCTGATTACAGAACTGTCAGCAGCAGGGGCAGAGACACAGCTCCAGGCTGTTTGCTGTAGCAGTCTGAAGTAAAGTACCTTTACCTTTCAGGTAAAACCAGATCCTTGGCTTCAATACAGAAAAGAATTAGTATGAGCCAGCATGATGCAGAATGGAACTTTGTCAATGATATTTTAGCATAGTTTTTTTTAAACCTTTTTTCTTTTTCTTTCCTCCTCCCCCTCCTCTTCCTCCTCCCCCCTCCCCTTCTCCTCCTCCTTATCTTCTTCATCTTCCTCCTCCGTCTTCCAGGGTCTCCCTGTAGCCCCAGCTGGCCTGGAACTCATTATGTAGACTAGGTTGGCCTATTCTCACAGAGATCTGCCTGCCTCTGCCTCCTGCATGCTGGGATTAGACGTGCTCCACCACACCCAGCATGCTTTCTTGTTTTTAATGAAGGCCAGGTGTTCTGGAAGTAAGGCTAGCCAAGAACAGGAGTGTGGGCTCTCAGAGGAACCAGGGTATGCCTTTGTTTTTGCAGAAGTCATATACACCACTTTGGTGGCTTTTGAAGTTATTATCTTTAAAGAGTTGCTAAGGAACCTGAATAAGACCACAGGGTGGTTCCTGAGGAGCAGCTGACAGGATTGCAATTGATGAAGTAAACTCCAGGTGGGATGCAGGCAGGTAGGATATTCCCACTGGAAACAAATTCTTGTGTGAGAGATTCCCAGAAAACAACTGGGTAAGGAACTAGGCCCTACTCAAGTCATGCAAGCCTTGAGTCTGGTTCATTGTTATTTTATTTTTATTATGTTTTATTTTATTTTATATTTTATGTATATGAGTGTTTTGTTTGCTTATATGTAAGTGTACCACAAGTCCACAGAGGGCAGAGAGGGCATTTGATCCCCTGGAACTGGAGTTATTGATAGTTGTTAGCAGCCACATTCAGTTCCCAGCACCCATGTTGTGGGTCTTACAATGCCCTCTTCTGGCCACAGAGGGCACCTGCACACAGGTGGCATACACTCACACAGACACACACACATATACACATAAATTTTTTAAAAATCTTTTTTAAAGGATATAATTTCATATAACTACCTGTCTGCAAGAAAAATATTAGTAAGTAGGAAAAGAGCTATTTACAAAGGAACAAACCCAAATTGATGGTAGCTTACATTACCATATTACTGAAATAAAATAAATGTAAATTAGAATGAGATACAACTTTGTGTTTCAAATTGACTAATTAAAAGATACTGTTCACAGCCAGGCATGGTGGTGCACACCTTTAATCCCAGCACGCGGGAGGCAGAGGCAGGCAGATCTCTGTGAGTTCAAGGCCAGTGTGGTCTACACAGCAAGTTCCAGGCCAGTTGGGGCTACAGGTAGACCCTGTCTCAAACAAAAACCAAACAACAAACTAAGTCTGATGATGACCTGTGTTCACTATTGCCAGAACTTACATGATGGAAGAAGAGAATTACTCCTGTGAGCTGTCTGTCATCTGATCTCAACTCCAGCAACATAGTGAACTCCCACCACCCCACACAGATAAATACATGTTAAAACAACAACAAACAACAAACAGCCAGGCTGCCCATCTGGCTCCCTCTCCTGAAAAAGCTCTTTCTCATCTGAGTAACTTCGTAATTTGAAGTCCTGGCTTTAGCATCGCCTTCACAGTGAGTCCTGCCCTGACAACAACACCCCCCACCCCACCTCCTTCAAACTTGCAGCAGGTCCCTCTTGCATTTGATCATTTTCTGTTTTCCTATACTATTTACAGCATGTGCTATAACTTGTGTAGCATATTATGCAGTTTTCCGACTCACCATATCATGTCTGTTTCCTCCTGATAAACTCTGCTAGGTCAGAGTTTTTATCTCTCTGCTAAAATGTATCTCACCCTGAAAAGCTCCCAGCACAAACTATGTGCTCAATAAATATTTGTGAAATAAATGAAGTTTTAAAAACATAAAATGGGCTGTAGGTGTGACTCTGTGGTAGACCGCTCGCCTAGCATTTGGGAGGCCCTGGGTTCCACACTTTCCAGTGAAAAGCACTTTCAATTTTGCATTCTCATTTTAAGGTGTAACTGTACCTACACATGCATGGCAGGGAGAAAATATTTCATGTGACATTTTTTTCCTTCTTTATGTTTCCCTGTGGGTTTATTCACAAAAATCTTATGTAAAAATAGATTATTTTGGCACGTGTGGTAGTGCATGCCTGTAACCCTAGCACTCAGGACGCTGAGGCAGGAGTATCATAAGTTCAAGGTCAGCTTGAACTACATTTGGAGACACCTAATATTTTTTAAAAAGTGGAGGGCAGGGTGGCGAGTTGGCTTACTTGGCGTCTGTGGCGAAGTCTGACCAAGTTCACCAGGACCCATGTGGTAGTAAAGAGAGTACCAGACTCCTGCAAGTTAGCCTATGACTGCCACATGCCCTTATGTACAGCAAACACACACAATGAATAAAAACGCGAATTGCAAACCTCCGTGTTTAAAATACTTATTCTGTTATGAGAAAACTGCTTTCTAAACATCTCTTGTAAGTGTGTCAACACCATACACAGCGAATTATTTTTTCTGTGAATTTTGTGAAACCATTTTCCTGTAAGAAATGCAATCGGAAATTGGAGACCTATTGATGGATGCCCTTCCATATATATAGCTTTTATTTTGTGGTAAAGACTGCTAAAAAGAATAAAATACCCACGCCTCGCCCATCCACCACCACGTCCCTGAGGAACACACCCACCTAGCAACCAAGAGACGAACTGAAGCTCCGTGCTGCGCCTTTAATTCCGGGGTTGGGGTGGGGGGACCGCAGAGAGTTTCCGCTCCCCATTCCTTGCGCATCGCCAGTGGCAGCTGTCACCTGTAAGCCGAGCACCGCGCGCGGGCATGGAGCCCGGCGCCCATTGGATAGCTTCTCTCGGTAGTGACCTACCCGGGAGACTGGAGGCCCGGCGGGGCGCAGGCGGAGGGCCCGGGATGCCCTTCGTCCGGAGACGCCCCAACGCGGCACGGCGGGCGTGACCGAGGTCCAGCTCCGGGGTTCAGAGCCCCAGGTGAGCGGACATCACTCCCGGAACGCTCCCCCCTCCCCCGAGTGGATCGCTCGCATCCCGGAGCCGAGGACCCGGGGGACCCAGTATGGCGCTGGCTGCTGCTGCGGCAGCGGCTGCGGCCGCCGCTGGGGTGAGCCAGGCGGCGGTGCTGGGCTTCCTGCAGGAGCACGGCGGGAAGGTGCGCAACTCCGAGTTGCTGAGCCGCTTCAAGCCGCTGCTGGACGCCGGGGACCCGCGCGGCCGCTCTGCCCGCAGGGACCGCTTCAAGCAGTTTGTCAACGACGTGGCGGTGGTGAAGGAGCTCGACGGGGTCAAGTTCGTGGTCCTGAGAAAGAAGCCTCGGCCCGAAGCTCTGCTCCCCTCCATCCCTGGGGTACCAACCCCACCGGCTAGGAGCACCGGGGTCCCCGCCGGAGACAGCTCTGCCCCTGGAGCTCCACCTCCATCTCTGGCTTCGGCGCAGCCGTCCGTGGAGCCACCTTCCGTGGAGCCACCGGAGGACGCGGCCGTGCCAGCGGACCCACGGGACATCCCGGGGGCGCCACCCTCCGCCACACTCCAATTTGGGGAGCTCTCAGGCTCAGTCCAGCAGCCCGGGGGACCCCCGGATCCTCAGGTTCCAGCCTCGGAGCTAGCCCAGCCCTCGGAGGGACTCTCGAAGGTGGCCCCACCGGCCAGTGCACCGCCGTCGGGGGCGGCGTCGCCGAGCACAGAGTCCCTGAATCCGGAGCCTGCGCCTGGGCCACCGAGGGGACCACCGCCACCCGTGCCGCGCGCGCCACCGCAGAAGCCCTGCATGCTGCCGGTGCGCTGCGTCCCCGGCCCCGCCGCGCTCCGGGTGCGGGCGGAGGAGCAAGGGCTGCGCCGGCAGCTATCGGAGGAACCGAGCCCGCGGTGCTCCCCGATGCTCCTGCGCCGGCTGTCCATCGAGGAGTCCGGCCTGGGCCTCAGCCTGGGTCCCGGCCGCTCTCCGCACCTGAGGCGCCTGTCCCGCGCTGGGCCGCGCCTGCTGAGCCCGGACACCGAGGAGCTGCCCGCCGCGCCGCCGCCGTCCGCCGTGCCGCTGGAGCCCACGGAGCACGAGTGGCTGGTGCGCACGGCCGGCGGCCGCTGGACTCGCCAGCTGCACGGGCTGCTGCTGCGGGATCGCGGCCTGGCCGCCAAGCGCGATTTCATGTCCGGCTTCACCGCCCTGCACTGGGCTGCCAAGAGCGGCGACCGCGAGATGGCTCTGCAGCTGGTGGAGGTGGCGCGGCGCGGCGGCGCGCCCGTGGACGTGAACGCGCGCTCCCACGGCGGCTACACGCCGCTGCACCTGGCGGCTCTGCACGGCCACGAGGACGCGGCAGTGCTGCTTGTGGTGCGCCTGGGAGCCCAGGTACATGTGCGCGACTACAGCGGCCGGCGCGCCTACCAGTACCTCCCGCCCGGCTCCTCTTACGCGCTTCGCCGGCTGCTCGGTGACCCGGGCCTTCGAGAGTCCACCGAGCCGGATGCAACCGGTGGTGGAGGCGGGAGCCTGGCATCTCGGCATCCCGTACAGGTGGCCGCCACCATCCTCAGCTCCACCACCAGCGCGTTTCTGGGCGTCCTGGCCGACGACCTGATGCTCCAGGACCTGGCCCGAGGCTTGAAGAAGTCAAGCTCCTTCAGCAAGTTCCTGGGCGCTTCACCCATGGCTCCGCGGAAGAAGACGAAGAGCCGCGGTGCCCTGCCGTCTTTCTCCGAAATCTCTCGTCGACCCACCCCCGGGCCTCTAGCTGGCTTAGTGCCTAGTCTGCCCCCAGCAACCTGAAGGCCCTTGGGGGTGGGGGTGGCCATCAGTGTCTCGATTGACCTACCCAGGCCTCTGGCTCAGTCTAAGCCTGCCCAACATCTGCGGCCTGTCTGGCTTTCAACTTTATCCACTGCAGCCTGTTTTACCCAGAGGGCCTCCAACCTTCTGCCTGAAATTGGATGTGTCTGCAGGGATGGAAACCAGGCAGCCAGGCATGAACTGGGGAGGAGACTTGAAGTTCAGGGTCAACGTTTAGGGGCAGCAGCTGGCCTGGCCCCTGGCTGAGTTGACCAGATAGATTCCTACGTCTGTACACTCCCGAGTCAGAACCCGTGCAAGGCTTTCTAAACGTTCAAAGATGATGTCAAGATGAGTAGTAGTTTTGTAACTTGATGCTTTTATTCTGTTTTAAATTGAAATGAGGTAAAGCAACTTTCATAATAACCTTTTGAAATTCTATTTTTTCCATTTTTAGGCTCAGACATTTTCAGTCTTTTGCTAAATATTTTGGAAATCTAGGATTAAAAAACAGATTATTGAGATCTAAAGAAAATTAATCCTAGCCAACAAAACTCATTTAAGTTTATCTACCTCATTTTAGGCAATCCAGATTCTGGAGTCTTGAACACAGAATAATCATCATGACCTTAATGAATGTAACTACTTTTACTTGTACTGTGAATGCTAAATATTAAGAGAAACAAGTGCATCTTGGGAATACAAATGATTTAACCAAGAGAAAAGAGACATTTTGGTAAATACTCTTAAACTGTGATGAAATGTAAATGTGTTTGGCATTAACTGGTAGCTATTTTGATTTGGCATGAAAATTTAATTATTTTTACATTGTGATTTAATTGTGAATTCTGAATCTGTGGCTTTCAGTGCAATGAGTCAATATTCAAAGAAAAAAATACCAGAAGAAAACTGATTAAATAGTAATTGACATGATTATTATTCTTTTATATGAAAGTTCTGAACAAACAAGCGTGTGATATCCATTTTCTAAAATCTACTTGAAAGCCGTTGATTCTAAAATAGAAATTGCAGAATCTTCGCCCAGTGGTAATCTTGGATGAGGACCTTTGCTCCTGTCTGTGAATGGAGGCTTGTGGTTGTGGCCAGGACTTCTCAGGTTTGGCTCAATGTGATTATGATGGCACTTTTTGTTTCCTGTTTTATAGATGTGAAATCTATTTGCTCAAATCAACTTTTTATATCATATTGTGATAATACTCTGTTTTTGCAAATTATGTTTGCATGTCATCGGTCGTATCAAATGGTTCTGTGACAGAGGGGAATGTGGCTTCTCTCTCTAATATGTCAGTGAGACCTTTGAAATTATTAAAGACAGTCTGACAGTCGTCCCTGAAATATCGTGATTGAAACACTGAAATAAACAGTTTCTCATTTTATTCTTGCTGTTTGAGATGTATTTCTTGTAGATACATTTGTCCTTCCTAATAATAAAAATTATTATTATTGGGACTGGAGAGATGACTCAGTGGTTAAGCACTGGCTGCTTTTGCAGAGGACCCGGCTCAGTTCCCAGCACCTGTGTGGTGACCAACAACCTTTGGTAACTCTAGTTCCAGAGAATCTGACCCCGTTTTATGGCCTCCATGGGTACCAGGCATATAAACAGTCCACATACTTACATGCAGCCCAAACACTCATGTGCATAAAGTAAAAGTAAAATGTTAAAAAAAAATTTTTTTTGCGGAGCTGAGGACCAAACCCAGGGCCTTGAGCTTGCTAGGCAAGCGTTCTACCACTGAGCTAAATACCCAATCCCTAAATTTTTAATTAATTAATTTTTGGTATTTTGAAGCAGGGTTTCACTATCTTGAGCTGGCCTAGAACTCACTATGTAGACCAGACTGGCCTTGAACTCACAGAGTTCTTTGCTTCTTAAGTGCTGGAATTAAAGGCATGTAGCACCACACTGGTCTATTGTGTGTGTGTGTGTGTGTGTGTGTGTGTGTGTGTGCTCACCTGCCACAGTGCATGTTAAGGTCAGAGAACAACTTTCAGAAGTGGGTTCTCTCCTTCTATGGTAGGATCCAGTATTGAACTCAAGTTGTCAAGTTTGCATGGCAAGTGCTTTTACCCACTGGACCTCTTTGCTACTTTCCTTCCTTTCTCCCTCCTCCACTTCTCTGCCCTTTCCTTCCTTCCTTCCTTCCTTCCTTCCTTCCTTCCTTCCTTCCTTCCTCCCTCCCTCCCTCCTTCCCTTTCTTCCTTTGCTGGAGATTAAACCTAGGGCCTCTCCCATACTGAGCAAGCACTCTACCACTAAGCTGCATCATGTACCCATTTTTCTTTTTACCTATGTAGTTTCTGCCCCTTTTTCCTTATTCTTCCCCTGCCTCTTTCAAGCATCACATTCTATATTCAAAGAGTTTGGATTTCTCTGTGAAGTAAAGGGATTCATTACACACAGATATTATAGACATAAACTGTAGCTGAATGTAGGTCCTGATCCTTTTGGCTTTCCTTGCTAGGAACTCTACTCTGCATAAATTATTTTAAAATGCAAATTAAATCTGCTTCTGCAGAAAAATTGTGGGAGGCAATAATCACAGCAATTTACATAGTTCAAGATCTAGAAGACAGAATGAAATATTAGAGATTTTCTGTGGTAAAGAAAAGGCCTGCTTGAGACAGGGTGACAAAGGTCACAGACACAGATGTGTCTTGCCTTAAAAAGACAAAGGTCTGAGCTAACAGAGCAGTGATAGTAACTAATGCTTATTGCACACTTACCTTAGAGGCGAGCTACCTGAGCAGCTGGAGGAATCTTCCACCTCCTTAGGAGGATCCTGCAAACCTCCAGGTGAAATAAATAATTTGTCAAGGGTTTAGAATTAATCAACCTAAAGATCAGGTGTTAGGAACTATTATTTCTTTGAAGACCACAACATTCTGGAACTGTGGAAGTGTCAGCTGGGGATGCATGTGGAAAGCTTTCAAGAACTACATATTTAATTTTTAAAAGGAAACGGTAAATTGGGGTGGGGGGAGGCTTTAGACAGAGCTCAGTTGTTGGAGTGCTTGCTTCATGAAAGCAGAAGAACCTGAATTAGATCTCTAGAACCTACATTTAAAATGCCAGGAATGGGGCTGGACTACTGGTTCAGCTGTTAAGAGCACTGGATGCTCTTGCAGAGGACCTGGGTTCAGTTGCCAGCACCCACATGGCACCTAACAACTGTCCATAAGTCCAGTTCCAGGGGATCTGATACCCTCTTCTGGCGACCATGGGCACTGCGTACATGTGGTGCACTTATATACATGCATGCAAAACACTCATAAAATAAAAATAAATAAATTGCCATAAAATAAAAAAACTGAGCATAGCGCAACATGTTTTAATCCCAGCACTCGGGAGGCAGAGGCAGGCAGATCTTTGTAAGTTCAAGGCCAGAAGGCCAGCTTGGTCTACATATCAAGTTCTAAGCCAGCTGGGGCTACAGGGAAACCTTGTCTCAAAACAAACAAACAAACAAACAAATAAATAAATAAATAAAAACCCCAAGACAAAATTGCCAGGTGTGATGGCATGCCCTTGTAATTCCAGTACTGGGAAAACAAAGGTGAATCTCTGGAGCACACTGGCCAGACTTGGTGAGTTCCAAGCTAGTGAGAGACCCTGTCTCAAAAACAAACAAAAAACAAAACAAAAGTAAAGTGGACAGCAGCTGAGGAGAGACCCCTGAGGTTGTCCTCTGGTTGCCATGTACATGACAGTACACATTCATGTGCACACACACACACACACACACTTGCACCTGCAAACATATGACACATGCATACACAAAACATAAATTGCCTAACCCATGCATAAATTGCCTGGGGTAGGATATTCCTAATTTAAGTGAACAGGGCCTAGCCAGGTGGCTCAGATGTTAAAGGCACTTGCCACCAGGTCTGACAGCCTGAATTTGATTCTTGGGGACCCATATGGTGGAAGGAGAGAACCCTGACTTTCTCAAGTTGTTCTTTGGTTTCCACATTATGTCATGGTAAGTGCACAGGCACAGACACACATAATAAATAAATGTAGCAGAAAAATGAACTGCTAAGGCAATTTAGGTGGTAAAAGTTGTCACATGGAGAATAACTCCTTTTAATAGAAGTTAGTTGTTGACTTAGATGTGTATGAGCCATATTCACAGCAAACTTGTTAATAACATTTTACAATGCCTTTAATGGAGGTGGGATTTATTCTTGAGCAAGCCTCACTTGTCTAATAAAGGTCCAGGACACAGGACATCTATAAATGGTGTTTGTTAAGTGCCAGGCACAGTTTCAACACTTTACACTTATTTTAAAAAACCATACAAGATAAATATTGTTAGTATCTGGATTATTTTCATTTTCCATTTGAGTGTGTATGGTGTGCATATGTATGCATGTGCATGTTTGCATGTATGGGGACACCTGTTTGTGGATGTGATACTTGTGGGTGCATGTACACCTGCAAAGCCCAAGGTTGATGTTGAAAATCATCTTCCATCGTTCTCCCACCTTATTCAAAGAGACATTATCTTTCAGTCAAACCTAGAACTCACAGAAATGGCTTCCTTCCATAGCCAGCTTCCTCTGGGAATTCCCTGTCTCCCCCTTCCAAGGCTGGCATTTACATGAGTTCTGGGAATCCAAACTCTGGTCCTCACACTTGCTCAGCTAGCACTTAAGACCATTAAGGGTCTAGAATTTAAGTCAGAAAAGTGAGACCTGCAAAGTTGTAAGAAACTTGTCTAGGCCTCACTCTGGGAAGTGGCAGAGTGGCACACTGGGACCCTTTTCCATTACACAATCCTGACTCATCTCAGCCCTCTACTCTTTCAATGACTATGATGGTTAGAGTTGTCAACTTGACAGAATCTAGAATCGCCTGGAAGATGGGCCTCTGGGCTTGCCTGTGGGGGACTGTCTTGATTCTATTAATTGAGGTGGGAAGACGTGAATCCTGAGACTGTGTAAAATGGAGAGAGGGGGCTGAGCAGCAGCACTGTATCCTTCACCTTCTCCGTTTCCTGATTGTGACTGTGATATGACAGCTGTTTCAATCTCTTGTGGCCTAGACATTCCTGCCATGGTGAACTGTGTCTCCTAGAACTGTGAACCACAATAACCCTTTCTCCTGTATCTTCCCTTTGTTGGAGTATTTTAGCATATCAACAGGAACAGAAACTAAAGCAGTGGCCTCCAGCAAGTCACCTAATTCTCTGACCGCCATCTCCTTCCTCTGTGGGACAGAAGATTGGCAGAGGAGGGGCTCTATGGGTGGGCAAGCAGCTCTTCTTGAACTTCAGTGCAACCTGAAGTAGTACTGGCAGAGGGGGGTGGGGTCTGAGTTGGGTTCCACAGCTGGTTTGCACCCCCAAACCACATAGACCAATCTATGCACTTGTGTTACATGACCACCATTCTTGGGCAATATTTGAGTTTGCATACATAAGTACTGCATTCTCTTAAGAACAAGAAAGTATCCCATGTTCTTTATGTGGTATCTCTTTAAAATAGAATCAACAGAAGCTGGGTGTGGTGGAACATACCTGCCATCCCAGGAGGTGGAGGCAGGAGGATCAAGGATTCAAGATCACCCTCAGCTACATACCAAGTTCAAAGACAGTCTGGGCTACATGAAACTGGGATAATAATAATAACAATAATATAAGATTCAACAACAATTTTTGCATTTTATTGCATTTTTATTTTGTGTGCAAATGTGTATGTTAAGGGGGGGCATGAATGTGCTGTTATAGAGCAGATGTGGAAGCTAGAGGACAACTGTCTGGAGTGGCTTCTTTCCTTCTTCTATGTGGGTCCCCAGGGATCCAACTTGTCAGGCTTGGCAGCAGACACCTTTACCCACTGTCCCAACCATATATATATATATATATATATATATATAATTTTGAGACAGGGTTTCAGCATGTAGCCCTAGCTGGCTTGAAACTCAGTATGTAGACCAGACTGGCCCTGAACTCACAGAGATTTACCTCTGCTGGGCTTAAAAGTGTGTGCCATGCCCAGGAGCAATGTCTTTCTTAATCCGTAGTCCTCTACCAGCCTTACCCCATCTTTGAGTCCTAAACTGCCACCATTCCCCCAGGTGAGCTGAAAGCATCCAGCAACCTGTATAAAGCCGTTCACCCGGGACACTTACACTCTCCTCTATTTAGGCTTTTTCCTGGAAGAAATTATGTAACTTTTTGAAATGGCTTCATAAATAGATTCTCTTTAGAGAGCCTTTGTCTTGAGGGCAAAGTTCCAGACTGGTCATACCTCTGGACTTGAACCAGAGGTGGGGTGTTCTGATAGCTTGCCTAATGGCAAGAGGAAGAGGGGAGGAAGAAAGAGAAAGCGGGAGGGAGGGAGGGAGGGAGGGAGAGAGAGAGACAGAGAGACAGAGAGAGAGAGACAGAGAGAGAGACAGAGAGAGAATCTTAGATCTTAACCACTTCTACCGCGTAGGAAGAAGTTCCTGCCGGTGGGAAATGCTGGCTGGTTTAACTATCAAGACAGATAGCTGCCCAATCCGACCCCCTCACGGCTGGCCTGGCTGTGGCAACAGGACTACGGGGTCTTGAGAGGATTTCTTTGTCTTTGTAACAAGTCCCCTCTCTCCTCCTCGACCCCACCTTTCACCTCTTCTCTGCAGCCCGCGACTGCATTTGCCCTAACTTTCCCCTGGTGCTTCTGATTGACACCTGATTGATTAGCACCGCAGGGGTTCCAGGGAGGCCGTTTCCAACAGCTGTCGCCGAGGTACGCTTTGTACCAAGCAGGTTGTTCAATGCAGACTACGCACCGATTTGGGGCCCCGCGGAACACAGCCTCCCCGTTCCGTTCCCAATGAAAAGTCTGAAGGTAAAAGTACACCAATTAAATTCTTATTAGGAGGAGCAGCGGGGGCGGGATGAGGCTAGGCGGAGGCAGCGGCCGTAGCAACACTGCCTGTTGCCTAGCAACAGCCTCATCCAAGCTCAACCTCCAGCAAGCTCCAGGGCCCCGCCTCCGGCAGCCGAGGGCGGGGTAAAACACCGAGGTACTCTCGCTGGCGGCCGCAGAGGCGGGCAGACACCCTAATAAGGCGCCCTGGAACCCCCTTTTCCTCCCGGAAAACCATGCGAGGCCCTTTGTAGGACCGATGCTCGGGATCCGCACCCCCGGCTTCTTTCCCTGCACTTATTAGTCAACAACTTTCCAACGTAGGCCCGGGTGGCCATGGAAAGCCCCAGCCTTTTCCTGCCTAGCTAGCCAGTATTACTTTCCCACAGTCGCAGAAGGCTCAGTTGCAGCTTTCAGGCCCAAAAAGGCCATGGCTCTGCAGAAGGCCAAGTCGCTGTGGCTACCCGGAGCGTGTGCCAAGCTCGCCAGTCTGAGCTTGGCCTCAGTGGGGTGGAAGTGTTCACCGTAAAGCGAGCAGTGCCCTCTGCTGGCGGTGCCTCGCAGGGGCAGTTCACCAGGTTTCAGGTACCCTCAGACTCAGGGGTTGTCGTACAGAATCTCCAAAGGAATCACTGGACGAGAGAAAATTGAGACACGGAGGAGTCGACAGGACCCGCTTAGGAAATGTGGCCCCCACTTTTGGGACTTTTGCCCAGAACCATAGTTTAGCTTAACTAGAAGATGACTGCCGCCTCTCCACCTCCATGCTTCCCACAGCCAGGCAGGAAGAGCTTGGAAATGCACGGTTTCCATTGGCTTAATAGGCAACGTTAGATGTATTTCTAAGAATATTATAATGGAAGAATGCTACTGGGATTATGCAGGGCAATTAGTAGCTCCATACAGAATGTGCCTCCCAGGGAGCTGACTCTGCTAGGGACCTCGGAACCCAGGCTCCGCCCACAGTCTTCAAAGCTGCACTGCAAAGCAAAATGTTAGAACCCACAATGGCTTCAGTAGATGCCCCATATGTTTTTTTATAAAAAAGACACAATGTGAGCATTGTTCTGTGCTCAATAGCACGACTGTTATAACTAAAACCTTTAGTATGAATACGACCATTTAAAATTCCCAACCAGTTGCACTTAGTGACAATACACACCAGAAAAGTCCCGAAACAGAGATTTCTCACTTCGGGGTCAATTGGCTTTAAACACGCATAAACATGCTTTTTAATGTGCCCAGCTTCCAAATATATCCTGAACTTTCCGAAAAATATTCTTGTCCCTGCTGTTTGCATTTGCAATACTAAAGTGGGTTTTAAGTTCATGTGCAAACCTGGTTCTATGTATACACAGCTGATGCACAAATGGAGGGGACATTGTCCTGTTCTAGACCATTCTGGACCACCCCAAGGTCAGCCTTTCCGGCATACAGTACATCTACAGCTGCCCCTCTGGGCCTTGTGCCCTCACATGAACCTTTTGGGGTGCCCTGTTCCTCATCTTTTGCTCCCACCTTCAGCTGCCCTCTTCTAACTTGGTTGAGCCACAGCTGGCCTCTGAGGGACAGCCTGATAACTCAGTTTTGTTTGTGTTTTAAGGTGGAGGGTCTCACTATATTGCCCAGGTTTGCCTGTAACTCTTGGTCCCAAGCCAAACTTCCCACTTGAGCCTCCCAAGTGCTGTGATTATAGGCTCTAGATTCAGGGTTTGGGGGGGAGGTGAAGGGTGGTTGACAGGTGCTAGTTGGAATCCAGGACCTTATGTATACTAGGGAAGTGTTCTACCACTGAGCTACATCCCTTCCCCCTAACTGTGACCAGAGGAAATTCTATTACGTGCTTACTTTCCTCCTCTTTTTTTTTTTTTTTTTTTTTTTTGAGACAAAGTCTCCCTGACCTGGAACTCACTGTGTAGATCAGGCTGACCTTGATCTCACAGAAATCCACCTGCCTCTGCCTCTCCTCTCCAGTGCTGGGATTAAAGGTGTGCGCCACCACAACTAACACTGATAGAATATTTGGAAGAGGAAGAAATTTGTTTCTAAGTCTTGGAATGAATGTCCCCAAATTTCTCAGTATATTGGGCATTTTTCAGTGCAGCAAAAGATCTGAACCCATTTTTTACTTTGAGGGAATTCCCTGTATTTGAGTCTTTTTATTTTCTGAGATAGTCTCATGTATCTCTGGCTGTCCTTGAATGTGCTATGTAGCCAAGAATGACCTTGAACTTTGGATCATCCTGCCTTTACCTCCCAAGTGCTGGAATTATAGGCATATACCACCATATGTAGTTTATGGGGTACTGGGGATCAAACCCAGGGACTTGTGCATGCTAGACAAGCATTCCATCAACTGAACTATATGCCCAATCACCCACCCACACACACACTTTTTGGAGATAGGATCTTGAAATGTAACCCAGGCTGGCCTAGACCTCCCAAGTGATGGGATTATAGGTGTGTGCCCTGATCCCCGTGAGTGTTGAAATGGGATAGTACCCCCAACCTAGTTCCACAACTGAAGTTGGAGGCTTAACTAGCTAGGGAAACCTAAGCTTTTCTAGTTTTAATTTATTATTAAGGGGGGGGTGTGCTATGGCACATGTGGGGTCACAGGACAACTTTCAGCAATCAGTTATCTCCTTCCTTGGAATCTGGGGGGTCCAACGCAGGTCATCAGGCTTTCACAGCATCCCTTTTGTCCTCTGAGCCATCTCACCGGCCCCAGACCTAAGCTTTTGTGCAGTTACAAGAACAGTTAGGGATGACTGGTGGCAGTGGATTTGAGGGTACGGTGTCCTCTGGTCCCTCCTGTTTTCAAGCCTGTATTCTCCAATCTTCCCAGACATTACCAGACTGATTTCCTGCCAAGTCCCCAGCTACTGAGCCAGGATTGGTGCTAGAGTTTGTTAACAAGATCCCTCCCCTTTTGTCCATTTTGTGCAAATGATGTAGGAAACCAGGATGCCAGGCCCTAGGGTGAGGTGAGCCTAAAACTTACAGGTCCAGGCTGCAGTCTCTGCTAAAGGGAGGGGCACTGAAAACAGTGGCTCTGATAATCCCTGGCTTGCAGAACACTGCTAGACTGGCAGGAGGAAGCAGCCTGGTCATAAGTGCAGGCTCCCTGCTCTGTGGGAAAGCAT
>NW_008352334.1:1369935-1380614 GCF_000622305.1 Nannospalax galili
CCTGTTTCTTTGTACCCTAAATCTTTGTATGTGACTGCCATATCCCACGTGACTGCTAGTTCCTTGGGATGTATAAAAACCATCTGAATTTTAAAATAAATTGTCCTGTTGGGAAGACACAGGTCCCAGAGTTTATGACTCTGTCACCAATCAGACCCTCTGTCCCGAAGGCAGTAGGTCCCCTGCTAAGCAAAGCAAACCTGAGTCCTGACAAAATGACACACACTTCTCTTAGGAAATTTATTAGAAAAATAAAATGAAATACTGTTTTGCACCTTAAGTTGAAGTACTCCTCCTCTCCCTCTAACCAAGCCCGACAGAGCTCTTCTCCACCACAAATTCAGTCGTGTGTGATGTTGCAGGGATTTTGTTTGCTTGTTTTACTTTGTTTTTGTTGTTGTTACAGTACTAAAGCACAATGCCTCACATATATTGGGCAGGCACCCAACAACCATGCTCTGCCTCTCCTAAGTTGCCCAGGGCAGCCTTGAGCTTGCTCTGCAGCCCAGAGAGCAATTAAACTTTCTGTCCTTCTGCTTCAGCCACTGGCATTTACAGACTTGCAGCACCAGGCCAGGCTTGAATACTGCAGTTTTTAAAACCCACAAATTAATTTTCAAATAATACACAGGAGAAGGAAGTGGGTTCTGGGAAGGCCTGGTCTGGGCTCTCCTCACTCTCTCATAAGCCAGTGTGGCCCTAATCGAAGTTCTCCCATCTCTACCACCTGTAACTAGATAGGGGGAGCAGGGAAACGTGGTTTATCCAGGGAGCAGATTCCTGAGGACCAGGGCAGTCTGGAAGAAAGAGGCTGATGGCTGAGGTCACTCTGGATGATTTCCAGGTGATCCTGAAGGAGCCGGATTTGCTCATCCAGGCTGAGCTGCTGGGACAGGATCTTGGCCTTGGTGGCCAGTAGCATGCAGTAGGAGTGCAGATGCTCTTTGGACAGCGCCTGTTCCAACACCTCCCGCAGAGCACGTTCCCTTCGAGCCACATGCTCCTTCAAATCCTTAGTATCTTCCTGCTGCCGCTGCAGAAGGCGGAGTCTCTGAAGCAGAGAGGCCTGAAGCCACAGAAAAGGGGCGCCATGAGCATCTCGGCTCCTAGGATGGTTCCTGCCCCTCTCTGCCCAGCTCTCCCCACCAGCCTCAACCTCTTTTACCCGCTCCTCAGGGTCACTGTCTGAGCTTGTCTTGGCCAAGGCGAAGTGTACACGAGCCAGGCGGCTGCCCAGCAGCAGCAATAAACCAAGCACGCGCTCTAGGTCAGTGATGAACCTGCTGAACCGCTCTAGCTCCCTGGACGCACAGGCCTGGCTCACTGCAGCCTCCAGAGCTGCCTTTAATCCTGCCCAGGCTGCAGCAGTCCCCTGCAGCCGCTCCTGCTCAGCATGAAGATCCCGCAGCATCTTTTGGAGAATGCTGGCTAGTTCCACCTGTAGGGAGGGCCTGGATATTCAAGGCCAGGACCAGCCAAAAATTCTTCACCCAGATGTGAAGTTCCCGCCCCACCCAGCTTTCGTCAGCCCCTCCATGCTCACTTTCTTGGCCTCAATGCTGTGGTTTGGTGCCTGGAGCCCGTGGCCACTTGGCTGGTCAGGCATAGGGTCCAGAGTAGAGTTTTCAGACCTTGGCACCTCCCCAGAAGTTGGCAGTTGCTGGATGAGGCGGCATCCATGGGACCTGAGGACAAAGTTAGACGTCTGTGGGTTTCCCTAGCCCAGATTGCAGAGACAATCCTGAGTCCCTGTTACTCACCCTGCCTCAGAAGCACCAACAGCATCCTCTCCAGTATCTTCTCCAGCATCCTGTCCAGCCTCCTCACAAGTTGGCCTCACTGCAGCCCATACCTCTATGGATGGAATCAACCCATCTAGCAGGCCCAGAGGCAGCTCTGGACTGGACTGTGAGGCAAGAGTGTCACTCAAAGAGGGATCCAGCCTGGCCAGCTCCTGAACCAACTCCTCAAAATGCTGACTAGGCCAGGCTGGCTTGGAGTCAGTCTGACTAGTGCCTTTGGTCAAGGAAGTATAGTGAGGGCCCCCTGGAGTACCAGTACCATAGTCTGCAGACTGAGGGGCACAGACTGAGGGAGGCTTGAGGGGGTCATTCTTTGTAGCTGCAGAGGGGTCGGCAGTCAGCAGACCAGTGGGGTCAGTGGTTGTGTTGTCACCATTTGCAGTTCCAGGAGGGCCACAACTTGGGGGACTGGAGACACCCACAGAAGTGTTTGCCCCTTGCCAGTAATCATCTGCCCCTGTAGTTCCTGAGCATTCATGGAAGGGGCACTCTGCAGAGACTGTAGCCTGGCCAGCCTTTTGGCTTAAGCCATTTTCAAACTGTCCATCAGACACCTGGGGCATCCTGGAAGCAGAAGATACTGAATCAGAAAAGGCTGTGACACTGACAAGTGATGGCTTTCGAGGGTCAACTACCCCCCGCCCCATCGCCATCACCTGGCATGCCCCAAGAGGGAGGGAGTTCCCTGTCCCTCTGGCATTTTCTAGATGTATATGTGTGAAGGAAGTATCTTCCAGGACTTGGCAGCAAGAGGGAATTCACTTGGTTGGGAGCCCCTGGGGTGCATAGGAATCTTGAGGTGACTTCATCCTGTCCAGCAGGGCTTCCTCCAAAAACACATCATCATCAGGGAGGGAGGGGAGCCCAGTGGACACCATGTGTCTCAGAGGCCCTGTGCTTACAGCTAGCTGAGCTGCTTCGGGGACCCTCTGCAGGGCACACTACTGCAACCTTCTGGGAGTCAAGAGCTTAGAGGCAGGAACTCCACACTGACCACAGCAACCAGGAAGAGTCTTCCTGCTGCACCAGGGAAACAGTAGGGTGTGCAGTTTGCAAAAGACAGTCAGAAGGCTCACACTAAAGGTAGGTAGACTGTCCTATGATGCTTCCTTTTCATTGTCAACTTGACTGGCTTTGGAATAACCTGGGAGACACCTCTAGGGGCATCTGCGAAGGTGTTTCCACAGAGTTTAACCTGAGGAAGGAAAACCCCACCTGCATGTGGTATCATTCTATGGACAGGTATCCTGGGCTGAATAAAAGAGAGAAGGGAAAAGCCGGGTGTGGTGGCACACACCTTTAGTCCCAGCACTCGGGAGGCAGAGGCAGGCGGAGCTCTGTTAGTTTAAGGCCAGCCTGGTCTACCTGGCGAATTCCAGGACAGCTGGGGCTACAGGAAGACCCTGTCTCAAAGAGACCAAAATGAAAAAAATCAATCAAAGAAGAAGAAAGAGTACATGAAGTTATTAGAAAAAGTCCGACATGGGTGCACTTACCAACATGCAGACCATAGACACATACACATAAATTAAAAATAATAAATTAAAAATTTTTTTAAAAAAAGGAGAAAGGGATCTGAGCACCAGCATGCATCTCTCTCTGCTTCCTGAGTGCAGGTGCCATGTGACCAGCTGCCTCACGGTGAGTCCCTGCATCCACACACCTTCCCTGCAACAAAGCACTCTATCCTCTCAAACCAAAGTATTTCCTATATAAGTTGTCTTTTTGTCAGATATTTGGTGCCAACAAACAGAAAGCAAGGAATACAGTCCCCATAGCTCTTTTCTGAGCGAGAACTGTGCAAGTTGCCTCTGGACAACGTTATCCCAGAGTGCCCCAAGTCTCTCACCTGGGAAGCTTAGTCTGAGGCAGTGGTCCGGGGGTTTCTGCTCTTGGAGGAACATCCTGGAAAGGTGAACAGTAAGACTGAAATTTTGCGGTCTCCCAGGTGCTCCCCTCCCCCACCAGCCTGGGTCTTCTACCTTCCTTTCCTACCTGGATAGTGACCACAGTCCTTTCTGAACCTCTGCAGGGACCCATGGCCTCCCCTGAAGTGCTGTGACTCGGACTCGCAGGCATACAGGCATTGCCAAGCTTTGCGAACCCACAGCCCAGCTCCACTGCACTTCGGGCCTGGGCCTCCTGTAGGCCTTTGAACTCAGTGCGCACCCCACGGGGCAACTCCTGAGTGTCGGGCCTGGCGACGCCAGAGCTGGAGCAGGCCTTACTCAAGCCCTCGTCGGTGAGCCCACCGCTCCATCCCAGGCGATGCAGTTTTCCTGGCTCAGAGAAGCAACACATCCGCTGCTGGGTGGCGAGACGCCCGGGGCCTGTGGTACCCAGCGTCGCCGTCGAGATGCGCACTGGCTCGGCATCCTGGATCCGGTGGCTGAGCGAGGCTGAGCGCAGGTGCACCGCGGGATGCCGGAGGCGGGCGGGCAGGCTCATGCGGAGTTCCTTCCGCTGGAAGGATGTCTCCCGCAGCACTCGCCGCTGCGCGCCCTGCAGCCGTTGGCGGTAGGCGGCCCGCGACGCAGGTGGGCTGGGCGGCTCTGAAGTTCGAGCCGCGGCCTCAGCCTCCGCCGCCAGCGCGTACAGCAGCGGGGTGGCCTGTCTGCTGAGTGGTGCAGAGCTTCCCTGGACCTCTGACGGCCGCGGCTCACTGCGCACAGCGAGGGCTGGCCGGGGCCGCTGGGTGATGCGCAGGACGTCATTGTGCGGGGTAGTGGACCCGCCGCCCCAAACCACGCGCACATAATCCCAGTCTAGGTAAGGAAGGAGCTCGGTGCCAGGAGATGGTGTGCGCGTCTCAGGGCCACCAGATGCCGCGGAGAACGAGCTGTAGGCCGAGTCAGCACGTGTGGACAGCCGGCGCAAGTCCAGGCTTCCAGTGGATGAGGCTGGGGAGGCGTGGTCGCCCCCAGCACCCAGGGCCTCCATGGCGGCGCAGTTGGGGACTAGGGCTGGTGCGCCTCCGTGACTCCTGGAAAAAGACAGTTGGAGCCCTGGGTGGTGAGGTGTTGGAGGAAGGTTAGGAAACTCTGCTAGTTCCTCTACCACGGAGAACCAGAGGCTTACAGGGTCCCCTTCTTGTCACACACTCCTTAGCTGTGACATCATCCTCTAGTCATTTTGGCAAAGAAACCTTGGGGTCAAGATGGCATGGGCAGTAGGACCAGTTATAGAGAGCAGTTCTGGCAGGTGGGAGCCTCAGTCCTGAGCCAACTGGAGCAGTCCCTGCCAGGGCTTCTCTGGCTGCACCAGTACCCTGGCACCTCCCACAGTGCTGCGAACATGGGCATGCTCAAATCCCACACCTGGCTCCACCAGGGCCAAGAACCAGCGACTAGACTGGTCACAGGCCATAGGGGAGAACCTATGACTATTATCTGCTAAATGGATATAGTATTATTAACCTGACTCCTAATGACTTGTCCTTGTGCTCCTAGTTTAGTGCATCTCTCAACTCTCAACAGAGAAACTTCTTGTGGCAGATGGTGATTAATTAACACAGAGACCCACAACTGGTCAACCTGCAGAAAATAAGAGACCGCAAAGTGCTCAGCCCTAAAAAGGAGGCTCAGGGATCATTTGGAAGAAGAGACAGAAGGATTTTAAGAGTCAGAGACAGTGGACGAATACAAGGAAACCATATTTTCCAGACCCAACAGAGCACTTACACATATGAACCCACAGAGCTTGTGACAGCACACATAAGACCTGCACAAGCCTAAGTCAAACAAAAACAGAGACTGGAGTGGGGAGGTGGGCAAGAAGCCCCAGCCCTAGCTAAGGAACTATTAGCACCTGATAGCTGCTGGGAGACGGAGAATCAGGAGTCTTTTACCAGTATGACTAGGCTCCAGGGTATGAATGCACACCAAGAGTATTTGAGGGACAAATTAGACTAAATAGACCTTAAAAAAAATAACAGAGGGGGTTTATTGCTCTTGCAGAGGACCTCGGTTCGAATCCCAGCACCCACATGGCAGCTAACACCTGTTTGTAACTCCAGTTCCAGGGGATCTGATGCTCTCTTCTGACCGCCTCTGTTTTTGCACAACACAGGTGCACTTACATATATGCAGGCAATATACTCATACACATAAAATAAAACATAAAATAAATAATAGAGGATGTGAAGTGAAGGGGTTAGGAGGTTGGGGGGAATCTGAGAGGAGATGGGTAAGGGGGTCTGAATATGGCCAAAATACATTGTATGAAATTCTCAAAGAATCAATTAAAAATATTACTTAAAAAAAAACAGGGCTGGAGAGATGGCTCAGCAGTTAAGAGCACTGACTGCTCTTGCAGAGGGCCCGGGTTTGATTCCCAGTATCCATTTGGTGGCTACGAACCATCCTTAACTCCAGTTCCAGGGGAATCTGAAGCCCTCTTCTGACCTCCGTGGCATTGCACGACCACGACACGTGTGCACTCACATACATGCAGGCAATACACTTACACACGAGATAAAAATAATAAATAAGGCTGGGCGTGGTGGCACACGCTTTTAATCCCAGCACTCAGGAGGCAGAGGCAGGCAGATCTCTGTGAGTTCAAGGCCAGCCTGGTCTACATAGTGAGTTCCAGGACAGCTGGGGCTACAGGGAGACCCTGTCTCAAAAAGACCAAATAAATAAATAAAATATTAAAAAAAAAAAAAAAGAATCACACCCAGGCTGCTTCCTGACCACTCTGCTAGCATCTCATGGTGATTGTTCCCTGATAAACAATGGTCAGGAATGCTTTGAGATCACAGACGGGCCACAAGAGGAAGGGAGGAGACCTAGGGCAGAGGCAGGGGTAACTTCACTCTGTCCCTCCTTCCGTGCCTTTTATGCCCCAGATACATCATATTTTTGTTTTGTTTTGTTTTGGTTTTTTTTGATACAGGGTCTCCCTGTAGCCCCAGCTGGCCTGGAACTCACTGCATAGACCAGACTGGCCTTGAACTCACAGAGATCTGCCTGCCTCTGTCCCCCAAGTGCTGGGTTTAAAGGCATGCACCACCATGTCCGGCCAGGTGCATCATTCACCACCACCATGTGTGTTAAAAAATTGTCTCTGTGACAAAATGACCCCCCAAAATTATTTGTATTTTTTATGTGCGTAGTGTTTTGTTTGCATGTATGCTAGTGCACCACATGCATGCAGTGTCCATGGAGGCCAGAGGAGGGCATCAGATCTCCTGAACTACAATAACAGATGATTGCTAGCCACCATGTGGGTGCTGGGAATCAAACCCTGGTCCTCTGCAAGAACAGCCGGCCATCTCTCTCTTTTTTTAAAATTATTTTTATTTTATGTGTATGAGTATAGTATTGCCTGCATGCATATAAGTGCACCCATGTCATACAGTGCCTGGGGAGGTCAGAAGAGGGCATCAGATCCCGTGGAACTGGAGTTACAGATGTTGTTGGCCACCATGTGGGTGCTGGGAATCGAACCCAGGTCCTATGGAAGAGCAGCCAGTGCTTTTAACCACTGAGCTATCGCTCTAGCCCCCGCCCCCTTTTTTGAGACAGGGTCTCCCTGTAGCCTCGGCTAGCCGAGAACTCATTATGTAGACCAGGCTGGCCTTGAACTCACAGAGATTCACCTGTTTCTGCCTCTGCCTCCCAAGTGCTGGGACTAAAGGTGTGTGCTTCCACACCCGGCATCAGCCAGCCATCTCTTAACCACTGATCTGTCTCTCCAGCCCCACCACGTATTTTTTACAGACTGGAACCCTACACTTCTGAGGAGGAAGTGGTTGACCCAGATGCACATACAGCTCATAAGTGGTAGAGTCCTGGCTGGAATCTGGGCATGCCTCCAAGCTCACTGCAGCCAAAATCAATTTCCTAGAGGCAAACCCTGCCCAAGGACAGTTTGCCATGTTCCCTCCCCCAAAACAAAGCCCAAACTCTGTGTGGGAAAGAAGTTGCTGTTATGTTAAGTGCTGACAAGCTATTGACAAGTTCCAGAACAACACGCAGCCTGTTCCTCATCTCCTTTTGTCTGGGACTGATCAGTTGACACCCTCACTTGCTCTTGTTTCTCCTAGAGGACTCTAGAGATCCCCACAGCGTCATCCATCTTCACAGCACTCACCCCCTTGCTCTGAAATTGCTTGCTTGCTTGCTCTTCTCTCATTTCCACCCCTGAGCTTCCCGAGGACAGGCCCTGCCCTTGTTCGTCACTCAGTGCCTGGCACCAGCCGTGACATGTAGTCAGTGTCAAATAAATATTTGCTGAGGGGCAAGAGAAGGGACAGGAGTGCAGGCAGTAGATGTAGGGGTAGCCTTGGCAGAGAGGGAAGAGGGCGCTGTGAGTTTTGCCCACTCTTCTCTCTGCCTTGTTGGTCTTGTCCCCTGTTAGGCGACAGAATGGGTGAGGAGGCCATTGCTGCTATGGATGTGACCAGGTTACTCATGCATTGTACAAAAGAAACTAAGCCTGCAGGCACAGCAGGACAGACTGGAAATTGATAGCTCCCCAGTGTCAGGAGGGAGAGCAAAGGGAAACACTGAGTGGCTGTGCTAGGTCTGGCTGAGAGTATCCTTGAGGTTTAGGGGTCTATGGCTACCATTGGAGTTTGTCTTCCTTGACCTAGGAGCAGAGATTGGGGTGGTACCCAGCTAGGCTGTGGTCCAAAGGCAGGCACATCTGAGCTCCCCAGACACTTTGGAATTCAGGGTCACCCTTCACCCTCTTCTCTGAGGCACAGGGCTCTACAGATTGCTGGAGGTCAGGTGGGGAGGGTAAAAAGAGGGGAAGTGTCTGCACTATTCTGGGGCAAGCACCCCTTCACTAGTCCTGGGACCAGAGCATCTTGGTGTCACCCCACTGGGTGCCTCTTCATGCCCACTAAGCCCCAGTCCTGCTGATTAGTCTTCACACTCCAGTTTGGGAATGTCTTATGTGAAGCTCCACTCTCTAGACTTCAGGAGCGCAAGACGTTACTCCAAGTGGCAAGTCCCAAGAGTCACCTCTTAAGAAGTCTGCCCTGGCTGCTCAGACACAGGCTCTGTCCTTTCCTAATCTTTCTTTTATTTATGTGTACGTGTGTGTGTGTGTGTGTGTGTATGTTATGCACCCGTGGGGGGGTGGTATATGCATGGGGAGGTCAGTCTAACATCTTCCTCAACCTCAGTCACTCTCCACCCTACTTTCTGAGACAGGATCTCTCACTGAAACAAGCTCATTGATTTGGCTAGGTTGACTGGTAATGAGTTCCAGGGATCTGCCTGGCTCTGCCCCCCCGAGGGACACAGCACCCCATCTTTTATGTGGGTACTGGGGTTCCAAACTCAGGTCCGTCCTCATGTTTGCTCAGAAGGTGCTCTGTTGACAAACCATCTTCCCAGCTCCTCTTCCTGGTCTTTCTAAGTCTGGCTCATGGGCTGGCATACCACCCATGCCTGCCCCTGCCAGTTTGCCAAAAGGCAGAGGTGATGGAATACAAAGATACTTCCTCAAATGAGACCATAAGGACTAGAGAGATGGCTCAAAAGGTAAAGGTTCTTGGTGGGAGGAGGGAATCGACTCCTGCAAATTGTCCTTTAACCTCCATATGTACATCATGGCATGTACATGCAAATAAATGAGTAAGTAAATAAATAATGTTTTTAATAAAAAGAAGTCATGAAGCCGGGCATGGTGGCACACACGTTTAATGCCAGCACTCTGTGAGTCAGCCTGGTCTCCATAATGAGTTTCAGGCCTGCTGGGGCTACAGCAAGACCCTGTCTCAAAAAGACCAAAAAAAAAAAAAAAAAAAAAAAAACCAAAAAAATCATGAAATTTATCTTATTCATGAGTTACTGTGTTAACAAAAAATTCTGAAATCTCCAGATAAAAACAGTTTAAGGGCCAGGAAGATGGCTTATTGGATACAACTGCTTGCTGTACAAACCTGACAATTTGAGTTTGATCCCCAGAACTCCCGTAAAAAGCTGATGATGTAGGAATGCACATCTGTAATACCAGCACACGTACTGTGAGATGGGAGGTGAACACAGGAGACTTGGCTGGAAGCTCTAGGGCCAGGTAATCTGGAGCACACTGCAGAAACCAGAGCAATCCTGCCTAAAGAAGGGGGAAGGAGAGAACCAACTCCCAAAAATTGTCCTGGACCTTCACAAGCACACTGTGGCATGCACACACCCAAACATACAAATATACACCCACACATACTAAATACATAAAGTAAAAATAACTTGAATGGACAATAAAAATGTGCACACACATCTGTTTGCTTATCGGCTCTGACCTGTCTCAAGGACACTTTTGCATGGGTGGTTCAGCAGGTTGATGTCCACACAGGACTCTCATATTGTGCCTTTTGTAGAACCTGCTATGCCACAAGGACCCTGGTACACTTTGGGGCTTGAGAACGAACAGCAAAGAATCTTCACACTTGTTCCCCAAGTAGAGGTTGTAGCATGAAGTCCCTGCTAGAAAACCACCAGATTGGGGGCAGGGACTTGTCATCTGCACAAGAAAGCAGGAGAGGAAGGAAAAAATGCTGTGTTCAGGGTTCAGAGCTGGGGCTCCTGACGGTGGAGACATCAGACCAGAAGAAGGAGGCCAGGGTTGGAGACTGCACAAGCCATCCAGTGTTCATTCAGTCTGGAGCCTGTGGGCTTTTCTGTGGCCACGGTGGTCAGGATGTGGGTTTGGTGGTCCGAAGAGGTGGACCCAGGCAAGTTTAGTCAAAGCTTATTGGGAAATTTGGCGAAGACAGTTTCCAGTGCTTAAAACCACATGAAGGCAATGCATGCTCGTCTAAAAGAGGTGGACCCAGGCAAGTTTAGTCAAAGCTTATTGGGAAATTTGGTGAAGACAGTTTCCAGTGCTTAAAACCACATGAAGGCAATGCATGCTCGTCTA
>NW_008352334.1:1382108-1393636 GCF_000622305.1 Nannospalax galili
TACCATCCTTGCCCTAGCTTTCTGTTTTCCCACTACCCAACACAATCTCAGCTCTCCTAACAGAGAGGAGGCCCTGACCACAAGGTAAACTCACACTTGACACCCGAAGTGGGCTTCCCAACGGCTGGTGTCCTGCTTTCAAGGCCCTTACTCTGGGGGACTACCTTACCCCAAAAGAATGCTGTGCCTTCATTTGTCATTGCTTCCTCTCATGCCCAATTTTCCAAACTTTATGAAAACCCACAATGTCAAGAAATGTCCTATTTGTGGGAGGGGCTACAGACCCGTTGCTCAGCCCTCCAGCTCTTGGGGAATCTCTCTGCCTTTGTTTCCAACACACCAAGGGACATGGCTCTGTTTCCCACCCTAGTTTCCTTAGCAGAGAAAGGTTTGTGTAATAACCAGGACCCAGAACTCTGACCATAAGTCAGGGCTGCCAGGTCGTGGGTCTGGAGAGCTGGAGGTCCCTGTCTTCCTGGGCCTTCTAGGGCTGGAGGCAGCAGCCACTGAGTCCTACTTCCAAGACTGATGTACTTTGAGCCTTGCTACTTTGAACTCTATCTGGACTTGGCCTTTGGATTCAGATGGAGCTGAGCTCTGAGCTCCAATACAGTGGTCTATAAGTGGTTGTGAAAAATGGCTCCTATGAGCCTGGCACAGTGGGGAAACCTGTAATCCCAGAACTTGGGAGGTAGAGGCAGGAGAATCAGGAGTTCAAGGCCATCCTCAGCTTATGTAGCAAGTTTTAGATCAGCCAGGGCCTCATGAGAAGATTTTCAAAAAAGAAAAAAAGATTCTTTTAAGAGCTTGATCTTCAGTGCTGGAGACATGGCTCAGTGGTTAAGAACACTGTTCTTACAAAAGACCCAGGTTTGAATCCCAGCACCCACATGGCAGCTAACAACTGTCTGTAACTCCAATTCCAGGGGATCCAACAGCCTCTGCTGTCCTCCTCGGGCCTTGCACAACTCGGGTGCACTTATCTACATGCAGGCATAATACTCATAACATAAAATAAAAATAATAAATAAAATATTAAAAAACAAGACCTGATCTTCAGGGAACATCATGGAAGAGGGGGCGGAAAGCATGTACGAGGATGGGGTGGAGTGCTGTGGAGCACTGCCTTCTGGAGATAACGTGGCTGATGCATCCATGAACTCACAGTAGTGGTAGTTACCTCAAGACTAGGCCCATCAACATTCCCTCATGGGTGGGGGAGGGGCTGTAAGGCCCCACCGCCCAGAGGAGCTGTAGGCAGTTAATGGTTGCTGGGGGAGGGGGAGTCAAGTCCTCTGACAAGTTGTCCTTGCTCCTTGCTCAAGTGAATAACCTCCACCAATGATCATGGGAGCAACCCTAATTGAATGCAGTGAGATATACCATACCACACACATACATACACACACCACACATGCAAACACACCACACACATACACACACCACATACACATACACAAACACATTACACAAACATGCACCACACACATACACACAGACACATACACATACATCACACACACACACACACACACACACACACAGGCATGGCCACAAGACAAGTGTGGGACTTACTGGAAAGAAGAAAGATTTTGGAGAAGGAAGGGGATAAGAGAGGGTAATAGGAGAGAGAACATGAGCAAAGCCATACATGAATGTATGGAGTTGTGGAAGAATATATGCATATATACTTTTGGTCTTTTTGAGACAGGGTCTCCCTGTAGCCCCAGCTGGCCTGGAACTCACAGAGATCCATCTCAGTGCTGATATTAACAGCATGCACCTCCACACCTTGCTCAGAAGAATAAAAATCCTAATCTGGGGCTGGAGAGATGGCTCAGCGGTTAAGAGCACTGACTGCTCTTGCAGAGGACCCGGGTTCGATTCCCAGTACCCACATGGCGGCTATGAACCATCCTTAACTCTGGTTCCAGGGGAATCCGAAGCCTTCTTCTGACCTCCACTGCATTGCATGACACGGGTGCACTCACATACATGCAGGCAATACACTCATACACATAAAATAAAATAATAAATAAAAAATATAAAAAAATATTCAAAAAATTTAAAAATCCTAATCTACACAGTGTCAAGCAGAATCACAGTACAAGGCTCACAGCCCAGCAACCAAAAAAACTCAGTTAAAAATTGCTCAAGTAAGGTCAGGCATAGTGGTGCAAGGCGATAATCCCAGCATTCAGGAGGCAGAATTAGGCAGACCTCTGTGAGTTCAAGGCCAGCCTGATCTATATAGTGACTTCCAGCCAGCCAGGGCTACATAATGAGAACCCCTCTCTCTCTCTCTCTCTCCCTCCCTCCCTCCCTCTCTCTCTCTCTCTCTTTCTCTCTCAAATGCTTAAGTATTTTACTTATTTTTTTTGGGGGGGGTCTTTTTGAGACAGGGTCTCCCTGTAGCCCCAGCTGCCCTGGAACTCACTATGTAGACCAGGCTGGCCTTGAACTCACAGAAATCTGCCTGCCTCTGCCTCCCAAGTGCTGGGATTAAAGCCGTGCGCCACTGCACCCAGCCTACTTATATTTCTTAAAAACCTTGAAGGGGGGACTGGAGAGATGGCTCAGCATTTAAGAACAATGGTTGTTCTTGCAGAAGACCCAGGTTTGAATCCCAGCACCCACATGGCAGCTAACAACTGTTTGTAACTCCAGTTCCAGGGAATCCAACAGCCTTGTCTAACCACGGGCATTGCACAACACGGGTGCACTTACCTACATGCAGGTAATACACATAAAATTTTTTTTAAATATTTTATTTATTATTTTATGTGTATGAGTGTATTGCCTGCATGTAAATAAGTGCACCCGTGTCATGCAATGTCCACAGAGGACAGAAGAGGGCGTTGGATCCCCTGGAACTGGAGTTACGGACAGTTGTTAGCTGCCATGTGGGTGCTGGGATTTGAACCCGGGTCTTCTGCAAGAACAACCAGTGTTCTTAACCGCTGAGCCATCTCTCCAGCCCCACATAAAATTTTTTAAAAATTAAAAAAAATCGTTGAAGGGAACACATCACCCATTAAAATTCTTTTTATTTTATTTTATTTTTTTTTTTAAGAACAGGTCTTACTATGTAATCTAGGCAGGTCTCAAACTCACAGTCCTCCTGCCTCAGCTTCCCGATGTTGGGATTCCAGGGATGCACCACCACACCCCATAGCCCATAGCAGTTCTGACTAATCCACTGCACCCTGGCTTGCCCTACAGTACCACGGCAGCTCTCTGAAAGCCCTCTGGAAAACCAAGATCTGGTCTACACACTTCTCTCTACCAAGTCTTGTCCTCTGAGAAGTAGAAAAGTGACTCCAAGACCTAGAAGTTGACCTGGCAATGCCATTTAGATTTTGGTGCTGCTGGGAGTTGAACTACCGTTCCTGGGAGGCTTTGGCCTCCTGCCAAACACAAACTGCTTCAGGAGACCTGCAGGAGGCATCGTGTAACTGTGAGGGTCACAAGAAAGAGCACTGTGTAACCAGGTCTGACAGACAGACATGAGCAGGGTCTGTGTTGTAAGAGTGAACAGTTGTTTCCATCCTGGATTCTTCTCTTCTTTCCCAGCCCAGCATCTGTCTTCCTTTAGTCATTCTTCATTTCTCTCTTAAGTTTTTTAACACATTTATTTATTTTGTGTGTGGTGGGGGAGCACCTGCCATGGTGTGTGTGGAGGTCAGAGGACGATTTTCAGGAGTTTGTTCTCTTTTTCCACCATGTGGATTCTGGGGATTAAACTCAGGTTGTCAAACTTGGTGGTAAGTGCCTTTACCCACTGAACCATCTTGTCGGTCCCTTATTCTCCTTTCTCAATAAGACTCGTGAACGTATCCAATCAAATTACTGCTGCTTTTTGATTTTCTAACCTTTATGAGCATCACCAACATGAACCTCAATCTCCTAAGTCTGTCCTTCCTTTTTTTTTTCTTTTTGAAACAGGGTCTCCCTGTAGCCCCAGCTGGCCTGGAACTAGCTATGTAGACCAGGCTGGCCTAGAACTCAAGAGATCCACCTGCCTCTGCCTCCCAAGTGCTGGGATTAAAGGTATGTGCCACCACACTTGGCCGAATTTTATTTATTTATTTATTTATTTATTGGTCTTTTTGAGACAAGGTCTCCCTGTAGCCCCAGCTGTCCTGGAACTCACTATGTGGACCAGGCTGGCCTTGAACTCACAGAGATCTGCCTGTCTCTGCCTCCCGAGTGCTGGGATTAAAGGCATGCGCCACCACGCACAGGTATTTATTTATTTTTGATACACGGTTTCAAGACCAGGCTGGTCTGGAACTCCCTATATTGCCTAGGCTGCCCTTGAACTCACATTTCTCCTGCCTCAGCCTCCAAGTGCTGAGTTACCATACCCCACTGTTTACTTTTTATTTTTGATATATGTTTTAAATTTTTAAATTTATTGTGTGTGGGGTACCTATGTATTTGTGAAGGCCCTGGTGTACAGAGCTGCAGGCAAAACACTTATTTGTGCCTGCTGTATTGTGAGAAATCAAGGTTGCTGGGGGAGCTTGTTTGGGATGCATCTCTGTCACTCTGTCGTTCCTGGAGCCAGTCACCAGGTTTTCTGAGACAAGTTCTCTCACTGAGACCCGGTGCTCAGTGATTACACTAGGCTGGCTGGCCAGCTAGCACCAGGAATTTGCCTGTCTCTGCCTCTCCAGCACTGGGATTACCAGTATAAGCCACCATGCCAGGCTTTTTCTGTGAGCTCATGCTTGACGGCAAGCCATTTACTGACTGAGCCATCTCCCTGTGTTTGCTTTTAATTGATACAGGGTCTTAAGGCCAGGCTGGCCTGGAACTCCCTGAATTCACTGAACTTGTCCACAGATTGGGCTGCTGGGGAAGGGGCCAGAAGAAGGAAGTTCAGGGATCTCTGGAGCTGGGTGAGGGCTGGCAGTCCTGGGGGGGAGCCAGTTCTTCCTTTAAGACCCACCTTTCCAAGGAAAGAATGCTGTCACATTCATCCTGAGTGTAGCACCTCGCCCTTTCCCTGCAGATGATGTTTGTTTTGGTCGCAATAGCCAACTTTTCTCCTCCAGCTAGACTCAGCTCCAGGCCTGGGATCTTCCTGGTCTGTCCCCATTACACATTACCTACACATCTTTGCACAGAAGATAAACAAGGCGAATGGACACAGGCGACTCTTCTACCAGCTCCAGTGGACCCCACTTCGTTTTCCTGATCTTTGCCATGAAGATAAAATGTGTCCCCTACAGTCCATTTTGGTTCTCAAGAATAGGAACAACTCCGGCTGGGGATGTAGGTCAGTTGGCAGAGTGCTTGCCTAGCATGCGTGGAGTCCTGCGTTTGATAGCCCTGTGCCACATAAAACCAGATGTGGTGGTGCACACCTGTCATTCTAGCACTCTGGAGGTGGATGAAGGAGGACCAGAAATTCAAGGTCGTTCTTTACATAGCATGTTCAAGACCAGTCTGGGATACATGAGATCTTGCTTCAGAAAAAGGAAAAAAAAAGACACTGTCAGGCTCTGAACTAGACTGCAGCCATACCTGTAACAGCCACCCCACCCAGGAATGGCCAAATTGTTCATTTGAGCTCAGACCCTACAAAGGGATGAGGTTATGTCCTCAAAGCGGCTTGGCTAAAAGCACTCTCCTGTTCTGCCTCAAGCTATCAGACCTCTGCCAAGCACTGGCGAGAGTTTAAAGGGAAGAACAATCCAATTCTGGAGCTCTGAGCCCAAGGCTGCACACAGGGCTGCATGCTGGCCTTGGCACAGAACTGGGTGACAGCATGCCATGTGCACGTGGTATGAATTTCAACTCTTACCTCTGGAAACAGAGTAAAGGCCCCTAGATTAACCTGGAAAACCTACCTGCCTTTAACTATGGATCTGCAGTCAGTTACATAAGCAAGGGAACTTCACTCTGAAACCTGGGTACCTTGACATCCATCACAGCCTAGGTGGAATTTTCTTTTCTTCTTTTTCTTCTTTTTTTTAAAGACAGGGTCTCTAGGCAGGCTGGCCATGAACTTTCTGTGTAGCCAAGAATGACTCTCAACTTCTGATCCTCTTGCCCTTACCTCCCAAGTACTGGGACCATAGCCATGTGCCACCATGCCCAGGTTATAGTGTGTTGGGATCAAATCTAGGGCTTCATGCCTGCTAGACAAGTATTCTACAACTGAGCTACAACTTCAGGAAATATTTTTAAGATCCTGCTGGGCCAGGCATGGTGGCACACGCCTTTAATCCCAGCACTCAGGAGGCAGAGGCAGGCGGATCTCTGTGAGTTCAAGGCCAGCCTCGTCTACATAGTGAGTTCTAAGCCAGCTGGGGCTATAGGGAGCCCCTATGTCAAAAAGACAAAAAAAAAAAAAAAATCCTGCTGAGTGACCATGAGCACAGAGAGACAGACAGACCAGCCCCCCCCCCCCCGCCCTGAGAGAGAGAGAGAGAGAGAGAGAGAGAAAGAGAGAGAGTATTTAACAGTCTTTTGTACTCAAGAAAACATCAATAAAAATAAAAACAAAGCAAGGCAGGGAGTTTCTTTTGACTTTTCTGGCCGATCGCCTAGAAAGACTGAAGAGGAATATGTCTATGAATCAGAAACACCAAAGGAATTCTGGGGCAAAGAGCAACTGACAGCAGCTGCCAGTAGGGACAGAGTGACAGAGATGCATCCCAGACAAGATCAACCTTGATTTCTCACGATAGAGCAGGCGTAAACAAGTGTTTTGTCTGCAGCTCTGTACCCCAGGGCTAGAAAAACCAGCATCATAGGAAATGGGGGGAGTTCCAAAGTCAGGTGCATCTAAGTTTAAATGCCAGTGGCTGTGTGACCTGAGGCTATCCCAGCGTTTCTGAACTTCCACTTCTTCATCTGTGAAGCCAAGAGAGTGGGAGAATTCTACATACCTGCAGGCAAAGGTTAGATGGGATAAGATCACCTATCTCCAGATCTAGGCTCAGAGTAGGCTACCCATTAATGCTGTATTCTCATTTTATCTTTAGTCCCTGCCCAGTGTCCTATTCGGGTATTGGTTTACACACTAGAGCCCTTCTCCAAATTTTGGCTCCCCCCTTCCAACCTGGTCCCCAACAGGGCTGAGCAGCTCTTTTTTAGGGGGAATCTCACACTATGTAAGTCTTGGGGAGATAGAGCCCCTCCTCCTCCCACTCTGGGTGCTAGACGGGCCACAGAGCATGTTGGAGAGCTAGACCTAACCAATCTGATGCCCCAGCCAGAAACTGGGCCACTTGAGTGACAGGAGATGTAAGAGCAGGTAAGACACTTTCCAGAGTTTGGGGATGCAATGCCAGTGTCACTGGGTCCCCGGTTGTTGCTGTGCGGCCAACCCTTGGCTGGTCACTGTCTGCTTTCATGGCCTAGTTCTCCACCCTGCTGCTCAATTCTATGAGCTGTCTTATCTCCTTGCAATGCATTCCTTCTGGAAATGAGGTGGACAGAGCTGGATGTTATTGCTTCAAATTATGAAGTTTCTTGTGCAAAAAACCAGGCAACCTGTAGTGCTGGGCTGCCTGTGTTGTCAGGAGGTGAAGGAGCCAGACTATGGCGTTCAGAGCTGTTTGTTCCCTGTGAGAAGCCAACACCAGGCAAGAGGGTGAGAGAGGTGCCCTGGGGATCAGGGAGGCGTTCTCTGCCCTTTGAGGTGGCTGGAAACCCTCTAACAAGTCTTACGAAATCTCAAAGCTAGCAACTCGGGAAACAGGATAAAGCAGCCAGCTCAGGAGAACACTAGACAGGCCAGTTCCTGGTTCAAAGTTATAAACATTGGCTATAAAAATGAAAACAAGATTTCCCTTGATAAACATAAAGTCAAAGGCAAGAAAATGTGGCAATTGCTCGCTTTTTCCCATCTCTGTGCAAAGAAGGGTTAACTTAGCTTTCGCCTTTTCTCACAATATGAGCCAGGAGACTAGGCCAGTGTTGAGCAGGGTGAGCCTGCTGGGAGACCCAGAGTGACAAGGTTCTATGTCACAGCTGCCAGGCCTGGCCATGTGCCCACCTTCCTGTTTTCTTCCCTCCCCCACTGGCGAATGACTGGTAATGACCCATCATGATGCTGAGTTACACAACCCTAAGCCAATTATCACCTCTTCAATGTACCCTTCCTAAAGACCCCTAAGTAGGCTCCTTTGATCCCTGCTCTACCTAAGGCCTCTGTTGTGGTTCAAAAGTTAACCCCCTCTGGCTCATGTGTTTGAGCATTTGGTCTCCAGCTGTTGGGAGGGTTATGGAACCTTCAGGAGATAGATCCTTGCTGGAAGGAAGTGGGTCACTGGGGTATGCTTTGAGGTTTTATAGCCCAGGCCTATTTCCTGTCCTCTGACTGAATGAAATGTGACCAACTACCTCCTGCTCCTGCCACCATCCGCCATGCCTTCCGGCCACGATGGACTGTATCCGTTGAACTACACAACAGGATAAACTCTCCCTTCCCTCTATTGCTCTGTCAGGTATTTTATCCCAGCAAAAAGAAGAGTAACTAATCCAGGCATACTGAGGAATGTGTGGTCATTTTGTTGTCTGTTTTGTTAGAAAGCACTTTGAAGGGCAATATCAGGCTCAGAATTAGTATCAGTGCTTGCTTAATGAATGTGTGTGGGAGACCCAACCCCAAGTGAAGGGCTGTGTCGTCCCTCCCTTCTGTAAGTTCACAGTTGATAACAACATTGCAAAGGTGGCTTCGGCCTCAGAGAGTCTACGATGGGCAGAGGTGTGTCTCCTGCATGTGTTACCTGGAACTTTGAGGGAAGTCCATGGGAATAGCACCTTAGGCACCAAGGAGATCCCTCCCTTCTGTAAGTTCACAGTTGATAACAACATTGCAAAGATGGCTTCGGCCTCAGAGAGTCTACAATGGGCAGAGGTGTGTCACCTGGAACTTTGAGGGAAGTCCATGGGAATAGCACCTTAGGCACCAAGGAGAGAGAATAGATTGAACAGAGGTGCTATTTAATCAGCTAGCAAAAATACCATTTGCTGCTTGGCGAACACTGAAGGTGAGAGGCAGACACACATACTGGGAGACAGAACTTCAGAGCAACCTTCCTTTCCCTGAGAGCCGTTGCTGGCAACCCCTCTGTCTGGCATCAGCCACCCTGCAGAGCCCAGTGGCTTCGCCATGGGCACACTCCTTCTCAGCCCTCACAGGGGAACAAACTCTTAACACAGGATTTGATCATGGGTTGGCCAACTCCTTCAGGTCTCTACAATTCCTGTGTCACTTTCCTGGTGGTTTTGGTTTGGGGGTTTTCATTGTGTGTGTGTGTGTGTGTGTGTGTGTGTGTGTGTGTGTGTGTGATGGGGTGTGGCATACTTACCAGAGGGTGCATGTGGCAGTCAGAGGACAACTTTGTGGAGTGAGTTCTCTCCACCTTTACATGGGTTCTGCAGACAACTCAGGTCACCAGGCTTGTGTTGACAGCAATTTGCTGGTTGAGCCATTGTGCTGGATCCCTACCTTATTTTTAATTTGGAACTCCTATAATTAAGATAGTTCATTGTTGTTTGTTTTGAGACAGGGTATTAGTGTGTAGCCCTGGCTGTCCTGGAACTCACTCTGTAGACCAGCCTCTTTCTCCCATGAGCTGGGATGGAAGGTATGTACCACCATGCTTGGCAAACATCTTACATTTAGACAGGGTCTCTCATTGAACCTGGAGCTCACTGATTCAACTGGACTGACTGCCTAGCAAGTTCCCATGATTCTCCTGTCTCCACTTCTGCAGCACCAGGATTATAGGTGCTCACCTCTATGTCCAGCTTTTTTTTTTTTTTCTGGTCTATTTGAGACAGGGTCTCCCTGTAGCTCCAGGTTGCCTGGAACTCACTGTGTAGACCAGGCTGGACTCGAACTCACAGAGATCTGCCTGTCTCTGCCTCCCAAGTGCTAGGATCAAAGGTGTGCGCCACCACACCTGGCCTCTATGTCCAACTTTTTATGAATGCTGAGGACCCCAACTTGGGTCTTCACGTTTGCACAGCGAGCACTTTACCAACTCAGCCATGTACATGTGATACACACATGTGCATGCCTATACAAACACACACACACACACACACACACACACACACATACACACCGAAAATAAATGTGAAAAAGAAGGAGATATTTTACATTCTCTTTTTCACATTTCATAAGTCTTCACAAGTCTTTGGAGAAAGATTTCATGCCAAGCCTGGTGGTGCACACCTATGATCCAAACAGTAGGAAGTTAAAACAAGAGGATCAAGAGTTTTAATCCAGCCTAGACTGGATTAAGACCCTGTCTCAAAAAAATTGAAAACAAGTTGACCAATCTACACTTGAACTTACTCTGTAACCTAGACAGGCCATGAACGTGCAATCCTCCTGCCTCAGCCTTCTCCTAAGTAGCCTACACCAGTCTCAAAAAAATTGAAAACAAGTTGACCAATCTACACTTGAATTTACTCTGTAACCCAGACAGACCATGAACGTGCAATCCTCCTGCCTCAGCCTTCTCCTAAGTAGCCTACACCACCAGACAGGCCTGGCTACTCTAAGCACTTTATGTGCAAAAATTCATTTAACCTCATACAACCCTGGGAAATAGGTATTATCATCATCTCATTTTATGAAGGCTGAAACTGAGTTCCAGAAAGGTTAATTCATTTGCCCTGAGTCGCAGTTAGGATTCTAAAGCCTTTGCTTTTAATGCCTCTCCCCTCCTGCCTCTCCCTCCTCCTGGGACCCGCCCTGCTGTTGAGCTCCTTGATTTCAGTATGTGGTAATAGATCAAGGGCTGTTCTTCTGGGAATTGTTGTTTCCTTCATTTGTGCAGATATTTGTTGGAGAAGGATCTGGCAATGTGGAGCCTCGAACTTAAGGCCCAAGAAGTCCTCATCATACACCCAGTCAGCCACTAAGACTCTTTCGCCCCCCTAACTTTGCGTCAGCCCTTTACAAATATTTCACAGGCAATGGTCAAGGTCACTGACACAATGCAAACCTGAGGCACAAATGGTTTCTGCAATCTGGCACCAGATTTGCAAAGTTGCAGCACAGACTTTCCGGGAGAGTGATGCACCGGAAGCCAGGCAGTGAGTCCTGCCTCTGACTAAGAAACTGCCCAACCTGTTTTTCTTTTTCCATTTTTCATGTGTGTGCATATGTGAAGATCTATGCCTTTTTGCATATGTGTGGGCACATGTGTGGTTGTGCATGCACGTGGATGCTGCAGGCTTGTGTTGGGAATCATCTTCAACTCTTCTTCCGCCTTAGTCAGTGAGGCCTGTCAATCAAACACAGCTCAAAGAAATGGCTGGTTGCCCTGTCTCTGTCTTCTGAGACTAGATATACAGGCAGACTGCTATGCTCACTTGGCATTTTACATGGGTTTCTCAAGTCCCCAAGCTTGTGTGGTAAGCACTCTAATTCCTGAACCATCTCTCCAGCCCTAATTTTTAAACTTACATTTATTTCTTGTGTGTGTGTGTGTGTGTGTGTGTGTGTGTGTGTGTGTGTGTGTGCGCGAGGTATATGTGGACACAACGAA
>NW_008352334.1:1393665-1395370 GCF_000622305.1 Nannospalax galili
TGTGTGTGTGTGTGTGTGTGTGTGTGTGTGTGTGTGTGTGTACGTGTGTGCCATGGAGATCCGAGGACAACCTGAAGAAGCTGGTTCTCTTCTTCCACTATGTGGGTTCTGAGTTTGTCAGGCTTGGCAGCAAGCACCTTTACCCACTGAACTATCTTGCTGACCCATAAACTGTTAAACCTGTTTTTCCTGTTTCTAAAGGGATGATGGAACACAATCTTTCTATACTTAGACAAAATTTCAGATTATTTATTGACAAGTAGTTTTAGTTGCTGGTTCCTACTACCTAATGAGGTATTTTTTAAAAAATATTTTATTATTTTATGTGTATGAGTGTATTGCCAGCACGTATATGAGTACACCTATGTCGTGCAATGCCTCGGAGGTCAGAAGAGGGCTTTGGATTCCCCTGGAACTAGAGTTAAGGACTGTTCATAGTTGCCATGTGGGTGCTGGGAATCGAACCTGGGTCCTCTGCAAGAGCAGTCAGTGCTCTTAACTGCTAAAGCCATCTCTCCAGCCCCTAATGAGGTATTTTTATGTTAAATATAAGATTCTGTCCATACCCTAAACTGAATGGACAGGGAAGAGGTACAGATGTTTAAGAAAGCCAGGCATAGTGCTTCGTGCCTGGAATCCCAGAATGTTTGAGAATGAGGGGGGAGGATCAGGAGTTCAAGGCAAGCGTGGGCTACATAGTTAACTTGAGGCAAGCCTCAGCTACAAAAATATGTCTCAAAAACAAAAACAAAATAAGCAAAAATGGAAACCATTAAGTAAAGCACAGGCAGAAAATTCTTAAAATTACATTTATTTATTTTACTATTTTATATGTGTGTGTATGCATTATGTGTATGGGGCATGCCATGGTGCTCGTGTGGAGTTCAGAAGACAGGTTTGCGGGTTCTAGGGATCAGAGAGAGAGAGGGAGAGAGAGGAGAAGGGAGGGAGGGAGGGAGGGAGGCAGGGAGGCAGGGAGGAAGGGAGGGGTCATGTGGAGGCCAGAGGGAATCAGTTCTCTCCTTCCACCATGTGGATCCCAGGGATAGAACTCAGGCCACCAGCCTTGGCTGTGGCCTCTTTCCCCTCTGAGCCATCTCACCGGTTCCCACGCAGCAAATCCTTTCCAAGTCAAAAGGGATTTTGCCAACTCTCCTAGCCTGCACTCCTATCCTCAGACCTCTTGGGGTAAGTCCATAGCGTAGTCCTCCGCGCCTCGACTCACCCAGCCACATTCACCCTTCCATCTCCCCCGCTGTTCTCTACTCCTAGTTTGGGCCCTGCGCCATTCCTAATCTTGGGTGCCCAGACACCTGGGGAACCAATACTGCTTCCTGATCGTTTTTCTACCAGGCCAGCTTGGTGCCTTCCTTGGGCCCCAGGAGCACTGCTTCCGGGACCTGGCCCCGCCCTCACCTCTCCCTGCTTCCTGGGCCTGCACCACTGGCTAACTCTCCTGGCCCACTCTCTCGCCCTCAGGCCTCTCTCTCTGGGGGTAAGTCTACCATGCAGCTCTCCGAGCCTTGACTCCTCCAGCCGCGCCCACCCTTCCATCTCCCCCGCTGTTCTCTACTCCTAGCTTGGGCCCTGTGCCATTCCTAGTCTTGGGGCCCCAGACACCTGGGGAGCCACTGCTGATGCCTGACCCTGTTCACCCCCACCGGCTTGGTGCCTTCCTTGGGCCCCAGAGGCACTGCCTCTAGAC
>NW_008352334.1:1397855-1398354 GCF_000622305.1 Nannospalax galili
CTGGATCTCCACCTATAGAAGAATGAAACTACACCCATATTTTCACCTTGCACAAAAGTCAATTCCAAATGGGTCAAAGAACTCAATGTAAAGCCTGAAAGTCTGAAACTCTCAGAAGAAAACATTGGGGAAAACCTACAAGATATAGGTGTAGGAAAGTACTTTTTAAACCGGACACCAATAGCCCAGGAAACAAGGACAAGAATTAACAAGTGGGACCTCATTAAACTAAAAAGCTTCTGTACATCAAAGGAGACAACCAAGGAAACAAACAGAAAACCCACAGAATGGGAGAAAATCTTCACCAGCGACACATCTGATAGAGGTTTAATTACCAAAATATATAACGAACTTAAAAAACAGAGAACCAAAACAAGAAGCAACCCAATTGAAAGATGAGCTAAGGAGCTGAACAGAAAGTTTTCAAAAGAAGAAGTAAAGATGGCTATGAAACATCTTAAAAGATGTTCAACATCACTAATAATCAGGGAAATGCAAA
>NW_008352334.1:1401596-1448785 GCF_000622305.1 Nannospalax galili
AAAAAAAAGAAAGAAAGTAGACTGAGCATGGGCCAGGGGAGCAAGCAAATAGGCAGCATTCCTCCATGGTCTGTGCTCCAAGTTCCTGCCCTGAGTTCCCATCTTGATTTCCCTCAGTGATGAACTGTGATCTGGGAAATGTAAGATAAAATAAACCCTTTCTTTCCCAAAAAAAAGGGATTTTGGCTCAGAGGACCGAGCACGTGCGAGTGTCTCTGTCCTCTCCCCCTAGCATTCAGGTAAACGAACGAACGTCATGTCACACACACCCAGGAGGGCCAGGAGTAGAAGAGAGACGGGCACATGCATGTGAACGAGGCTTTGGAAGCTGGAAAAGAAGGATTGGCTGGAAGCCAGAACAGGAGGAGGGAAAAGGGAAGCCTGCCGAGGACCAGGGAAGGCTCCAGAAATGAAGATGCAAATGCTCTGGAAGGACAGGGGCTGAAGATGATGAAAGCGGGTAGTTTCTGAGTCTGTTGCCATAGCAACGGCACCCCACTGTGTACTCTGATTCAGAGCAAATAGAGACTCCCCCTTTCCCAGCTCTGCAGGAGATCAAAGGTTGTTTCTGCTGAAGAATTTCAGCGAAGGCTCCAGAACCCTGGGCACGGAGGTGGGAGGGGGGTGAGACCGGCAGGGAAGGAGAGCTGGGGAGAGCACACACTGAATGTTGGGTGAGCTCTCAGCCCTGGTGCCCCTAGGCCCAAACCCACCTGCAGCAGTTTTCGTATCGTTTTTCTCTCACTAAAAGGTTAGCCAATTCTGAGCCGGATGTGGTGGCGGCTGGCCTTTAATCCCAGCAAACGGGAGGCAGAGGCAGAAGGATCACTGTGAGTTCAAGGACATTCAAGGACAGCTTGATCTGAGAAAACAAACTGTAGACCTTCAACTCAAAGTGCTCATTAATTAACACATACCATCTTCTCATGGAAAGCTTCTGACCACTTGCCAGGCCTTCCCCTTATAAATGAATCACAGACGACCGAAAAGGCCCAATGTGAAAAGGAGAGACCAAAAACAAAGCAAGAAGAAAACTTCAAAAATGTCTAAGAGGCCAGGGGCTGGAGAGGTGGCTCAGCTGTTAAGAACACTGTTTTTTGCGGAAGACCGGGGTTCGAATCCCAGCACCTACATGGCAGCTAACAACTGTTCCTAATTCTGGTTCCAGGGGATCTGACAGCCTCTTCTGTCCTCCAAGGGCATTGCGCAACACGGGTGCACTCACCTACATGCAGGCAATACACGTATACACATAAAAATAATAAATAAAATATTTTTTTAAAGAGTCCAGCCTGGTCTTTTATACCTGCACTCCCAGGAGGATGAGTTCAAGGTCATCCTTGGCCACAGAACAATTTTGAGACCGGCCTGGGCTATATGAGACCCTAACAAGAAAGAAAACAAGGACAAACAGGGACTGGGGAGATGGCTTAGTGGTTAGTACTATTGCTCTTCTAGTGGACCTGAATGCAGTTTGGTTCCCAGTACCCACATCAGGCAGATCACAACCTTCTGAAACTCTAGCTCCAAGGGATCTGAGTCCTTCTTCTGGCCTCTGTGGGGACCTTCACACATATGGCATTCACTCACACAGACACACATACTATATTTAGTATATATACAAATACTAAAAATAAATCTTTTTTAATATTTATTATTTTTATTGTATGTGATGTGTGTATTGCCTGCATGTAGGTAAGTTCTCCCATGTCGTGCAATGCCCGCAGAGGACAGAAGAGGCTCTCGGATCCCCTGGAACTGGAGTTACAGACAGTTGTTAGCTGCCATGTGGGTGCTGGGAATTGAACCTGGGTCTTCTGCAAGAACAGTCAGTGTTCTTAATGGCTGAGCTATCTCTCCAGGCCCAAAATAAATCTTAAAAAAAATAAAAACAGAGACTGGGGAGATGGCTCAGTCAGTAAAGTACTTTCTGGGCAAGTATGAGGACCTGAGTTTGGATCACCAGCACCCATGTAAAAGCTAGATGTGGCAGCATGTGTCTGCAATACCAGCTCTGGGGAGGTGGAGATGGGGAACCCTGGGGCTTCCTGGACAACTAGTCTAACCTAGTTGATGAGGGCCAGGTTCAGTGAGAAGCCCCTTCTTCAAAAGATGAAGACACCAAACATTGACCTCTGGCTTCCACTTGTACATGTATGCACATACCTGTATGCAAATGAACACACACACACACACACACAAGAAATTAATTAAAATAAAGAACTACTTTGCTTGAGGTAGCTATGGCACACCTATAGTCCCAGCACTGAGGAGGCAGAGGCAGGAGAATCACCAGTATGAAGCCCTTCCTGGGATACGTATGAGATGCTGTCTCAAGAAACCAAAAACCAAAGAGATACTTTGGATGGTGTGATGGCTCATCTTTGTTGTCAACCTGATTGGATTTAGAATCACCTAGGAGACACACATGCCTACCCTGAATGTGGGTAGCACCATCCCATGGGCTGGGGTCCCAGACGGAGTGAAAAGGAGAGTGAGAGCTGAGTACCAGGATTCCTCTCTCTGTTTCCTGACTATAAATGCAGTCACGTTCCTATGGACGAGGGTCGAGCTGCTGTAATGGACCATTTCCTCGGTCTGTGAGCTCAAATGAACTCTTCCTTCCTTAAGGTGCTTTTGCCAGATACTTTGTCACAGTAATGAGAAAAAACCTTGATACAGATGGGAATATAAAACCAAGGACTAGGGCCAGTGAGATGGCTCAGTAGATAAAGGTGCTTGCTACTAAGACTGACGACCTGAGTTCAATTCCTTAGACCCATCTAGTAGAAAGAGAATTGGCTCCCATGTCATTCTCTGGGCACCACACATGCAGCATGACACACACACACTCAAATACACATGCACACAAAGCAAACAAAAATGTAAGAAAAAAAAGCGCTCAGGGGATTTATCCTTTCATTTATTTTTTAAATCTTTTACTTATTATTTTTATTTTATGTATGTGTGTGTATTGCCTGCATGTAGGTAAATGTACCCATGTCATACAATGCTCTTGGAGGCCAGAAGGGGCTACTGGATCCCTTGGAACTGGAGTTATGGATAGTTGTTATCTGGCATGTGGGTGCTGGGATTTGAACCTCAGTCTTCTGTAAGAACAGTCAGTGTTCTTAACCACTGAGCCATCTCTCTAGCTCCCTCCTTTCCTTTTATTAAGGAACATGTTTCTTCCTTCAGTAGAAGGTAGCCATCCTACAATTTCTTTTCTCTTTTCCCCTCCCCCCATCTCTACTGCCATGATCTAAACTAGCATCACCTCCTCACCTGGACCACGTGATAGCACTGTGAAAGGTCTGCTTTAGAGCCCTACCAGCACTGCTGCCCAAAAGAGCTAGCATGTTAAAAGAAGAACCCAGGCTCCTGATTCAGCACGGTTAGCGGTTTCTTAAGAGCTTGGCGTGAGCATCCCACCCCCTTGTGCTGGCTAACCAGGTCTTGTGTCATTGCCTCTTCTGTGTGCTTCCTCAATGTTCTGTCCAAATCCACTTGTCTCCCACCATCCATCCTTCTTCACGTGCCATTCATAGCCAGCTCTTTCTGTGCCCAGCACACAGGCATCTCTTCATCCCAGACCTCTGCCTAGAGCTCCCTGTTTATCTCACATTGTCTCTATATTCTGCAACTTCACCTTTGAAGAGCAAGTACTGCATAGCATTTTGTTATGTTTGCTTTTTATTTATGATGATGATTATTATTATTATGACCTTTTTAAGACAGGGTCTCCCTGTAGCCCCAGCTGGCCTGGAACTCACTATGTAGACCAGGTTGGCCTTGAACTCACAGAAATCAGCCTGCCTCTGCCTCCCGAGTGCTGGGATTAAAGGCATGTGCCACCAAGCCAGGCTGCTTTTTATTTATTGTTATTGTGCGTGTGCTGGTGTATGTGTGAAGGTCAGAGGACAACTTCAGAGAGTGGGTTCTATTCTTTTACCTTTAGGGGGTTAAACTCAAGGTGTCAGGCTTGCACAGCTTGCATTTTTACCAGCTGAGACAGCTTGCTGGCCCATGAATACCATATATATATATATATAAGCGTGTATTGCCTACATGTAGGTAAGTGCACCCGTGTCCTGCAATGCCTGCGGAGGACAGAAGAGGCTGTCGGATCCCCTGGAACTGGAGTTACTGCCATGTGGGTGCTGGGATTCGAACCCGGATCTTCTACAAGAACAACCAGTGTTCTTAGCCGCTGAGCCATCTCTCCAGCCCCATGAATACCATATTTAATGCTGGGATTCTAGGCGAGCATGATGTGCTTGACTTTTTTTTTGAATCTGTGTTCTAGAACTCAGGTCCTTGTGCATGCAAAGCAGCGACTTTCCTGAGCCCGGCCCCTGGCTCTATGCTGTCACTGTCTTTGCAGATGTTATTGAAGGGGCGGGGATATGGGGCTCCTCCTCGTCACTTTTTCCTTTCGTTTTTCTTTCTGTTAAATTTGTTTTTATTGAATTTTTGTGTTTTTCTTTCAGAACAACTCAATCTTAATCATCTTTATATCCCCTTTCCCACTGGCATCTCCCATAGCAGCCCCTACCCACTGGAGTTCATACATTCTGTCATCTGTGTTAAGGCCTATTGTGTCAAATTAGTGTCCCCAGACGTTCCTCAGCAAAAGTTTACCCACTGAGGTCCAGTCAGCCTATCTGGAGTCCCTCCCTTTAGGAGGATCAGCTCTTCCTCACCCAGCAGTAATTGGTTATCAATGTTTCTTCAGCTAAGGTTGGGGTCTGCTGTCCGCTTCCCCAGTTCTATGTTGGGCTTTTGTCTTGTGTACTTGAGTGGGACTTGTGTATGCTGACACCATTGCTGTAGGCTCATATGAGTAGGGTCCAGGGAGCTTGTAGGACTATTTTCTATCCCGTCATGCACCTCCTCCCTGGCTCTTTACAATCTTTCCGTCTCCTCTTCCGAAATGCTCCCTGAGCCCTGGGTGGGTGAAGTTAATGTAGGTCCTGTGCAAGGACCAGCGTTTTGCCTCCTCTTATTCTCTGCACTTGGCCATGTATGACCTCGTGTGTTCCTAGCTCCTGCCCCACTTCTTACAATGCCTGTAAGCTTGCATTGCCTCAGCTTAATTCTAGAAATTCAAATCTAACATGAGATGCTTCAGCCTTCCTTCAGCCCACTTGTGTTGTTCCACCCGAAGTGCCTTTCTCCATTGATGGGAATCAAAGTGACAAAGGAAGGGCTCCTTTTCTGGGAGGCGACACAGTGTTACCGGGGCTGAGAGCATCACACTCTGTTCTACACCGTGCATGGCGCCTGGCTGACAGTCAGTGTTCAATCACTATTTATTCAATGAGCTAATTGTTTCTGAGAAGGCCAAGAAGACGGCCAGGCGCAAGCTGTACACACTGCCTGTCTCAGCAGTCCCACAGAAAGACACCAGCACCAAACAGGTTTGTAAATGACTATGCTGTTCAGAAAGCTTATTCTTAAAATAATAGGTGCTTAAAATGCACTGTTGACCCTGATCCGTATCTCTAATCACTCGGTTCTTTGACATAAATTGCATTATGTACTGAGGCAGGACAAAGGTTACTATGTCAGGCCATCTGTACAATTCCTACTCTTGGGCCAGGGAGATGGCTCAGCAGACAAAGGTACCTGCTGCCAAGCCTGACAGGATATGATTTTAAACCCACCCTCCCCTACAAATAATTGTTTAAAATTTTTCCTTTCAGCATTATTGTGTGTACAGGGTTCACTCCTATCTCTGGTCTCAGGCGTGTTCTGTGGGTCATGGGACATACTTCCCGGGGATGAAGGAATGACTAACTGGTTTAGGAAGGTTCGCTGTCACTAGAGAAGCTGTTTGACCTGTCCACTCTGGTAACGGTGAGGTGTCTCCTCCTTTGTTTTGAGACAGGGTCTCACTGTATATCCCTAGCCAGTCTACTCACTATGTAGATCAGGCTGGCCCCGAACCCTGATATCCACCTGCTTCTCCCTCCTGAGTGCTGGGATTAAAGGTGCTGCCATGTGCAGCCTAGTATTTTCCTTTACTTTAGAGAGCAGTGAATGGGTAAAGCAGTGTTTTGCTATTATCTCCATCCAACCTGTCTCTGACCCTAAGAAATATTTGGGGGACTGGCATCTTCTAAAGGTATTTTTGATGTTCAGTTGAGTGTGGTGGCACATGTATGTAACCTTAGCATTTGCAAGGTAGAGGCAGGAGGATTAGGAAGTCAAGGCTATCCTTTGCTATATAGTCAGTTCTGTGCCATCCTGGGCTACATGAAATCCTGTCTCAAAAACAAAACAAAACAAAACAAAAACAATAAAACAGATCTCAGCTCTGCCAGGACCTTTCATGCCACTGCCTTTCCCAGACCTGCCTTGATCAATCCATCTCTCAACTCTCAGCAAAGTTTCCTTGTACAATAGACAGTGATTAACCCATAAACCCACAACTGGCCAGTGTGCAGAGAATAAGAGGCTGCAGAATGCTTATCCCCGAGTAGGGCCTCTGCCTCCCAGGGCTCAGGGATCATTGTAGAAGAGGAGGCGGAAAGATTGTAAGAACCAGAGGTGGTGGATATTTCCCAGACAGCTGGGCAGTTACTCACATGACCTCACAGCAATGGTGACAGCATGCACAAGTCCCATGCAAGCTCAAACCAGACAAACTTCTAGCAGAGACGTGGGGAAGTGGGTAAGAAACCCCAACCCTCCCTGAGGAACTATTGACAACAGATGGCTGCTGGGAGGGAGAGAGCCAATCTCTTTCAAGGATGTGATTCTTGGTAGGTTAACCAGGTTCCAGTGGATGGACACACACTGAAGGACATTTGGGGACACAAATTAGACTCTGTAAGCCTTAATATATACATACACACACACACACACACACAAACCTCACCATCACCAGAGTGGACAGGTCAAACAGCTTCTCTTGTGACAGTGAAACTTCTTAAACCAGTTGTACGGTCATCCCTTCATCCCCGGGAAGTGTGTCCCACGACCCACAGAACATACCTGAGACTAGAGATATAAAATGTGTATATAAAGGCCGGGCGTGGTGGCTCACGCTTTAATTCCAGCACTCGGAAGGCAGAGGCAGGCTGATCCTCTGTGAGTTTGAGGCCAGCCTGGTCTACAGAGTGAGTTCTAGGACAGCTGGGGCTATAGGGAGACCCTGTCTCAAAAAGAACAACAACAACAAAAAGTGTATATAAAATGGAACAAATTAAATTGGAGGGGGGAGGGGATCTAAATACCCTCAAAATATATTGTATGAAAATCACAAAAATTCAATAAAAGAAAATAAAAATATCTTAATGTCACTTTTTCATTTCATATATGGTTTTGCCTACAAAATTAAAAATTAAAGTTGCCTTTTAAAAAATTTATAGATGCCAAGTTCCTCTAGGCAAGCATTTCCCTTTTTTCTTTCTGTATAGCTGAATCCTTCCTCCTTCTCCCCACAAAAGAGCAGCTTTATCCTTCCCACAGGCTCGGAACAGGTTTTGAACCAAGAGATGACAGCTGCCTTTGCAGCTGACTAGCAAAACACAAAGCATTCACACAACAGGGCAGTGGATGGACGCTGATAAAGAGCAGGAAACTCTGAGCTGAAGGTAACAGCAGCCCCAACGTGCCCGTGGTTCCTCTGCATTCTGGGGCCATCTATTTTACGGGACTGCCTATCTCATCTGGACTAAATACCAAAGCTCAATGCATCCATTTAAGGTAGACACAGCGTCCTCCTTGAATTTCCAGATTTGAATCACTGCTGTCCTTTCTCATTTATTTTCTAAAGTTGCAGCTTTTGTAAGAGAAACTGAAGAATATGGTGGTGGGTGGTGAGAGACTGCCATGTGATATGATTTACATGCCCCAGATTTACAAAACAATTCTATTTTTTTTTTTTTTTGGTCTTTTTGAGACAGGGTCTCTCTGTAGCCCCATCTGGCCTGGAACTCACTATATAGACCAGGCTGGCCTTGAACTCAGAGATCCACCTGCCCTGCCTCCCAAGTGCTGGGACTAAAGGTGTGTGCCACCATGTCCGGCCTAAATCAATTCTATTTTTGTTATTGCTTTGAAATAAGGTCTCATGTAGAGCAGGTTGACCTCAAATTCACTACATAGCCTAGCTAGCATAATCTTGAACTTCTGGTCTTCCTGCCTCTACGTCCTAAGCGCTGGGGTTACAGTTATGTGCCACCATGCCCGGCTCCAAAATTTAGTGCCAAGATTACAGCCTCTCAATGCATCATTACTTGGCTGGACAGCAAACATTCAAAAAAGTTAGATTTTAAAAACTTTAACAAGTTTCATTTTTCTACTCCTAAACTTTGGCAATGATGCTAAATCCCCAACTTTTATCAAAACTGCACCTTTCTAGCACTGGCAAAAAAAAGAAGGGGGGAAGGGAACCCTTCAGATGTTATACTGCATTGCACACTTGGCCACAGTACAAGGCTATGCAAAAAAATAAAAACCAAGGCAAGCGAGATGGCTCAGCAGGTAAGAGTGCTTGCTACCAGGCCTGAGGACCTGAGTTCTATCTCTAGGACCCACATAGTGGAAGGAGAGAATCGACTCTCTTAAATTGTCCTCTGACCCCCACTTTTAAGCCATGCCACATGCATGCATGCATCTGTGCATACATACCCACATGAGAAAAATGTAATAAAAATTCAAAAACTGGGCTGAGGCAGAAGATTTTGAGTTGTAGGCTAGCCTGAGCTACATGAGGCCTTGTCTCAAAAAACCCAATACATTGAAAATATTGTGCTGAAATAAGACAAAAGAACAAATATTGGATGAGTACACATGTCAGAGACACCCAGAAGAGACCAGTTCAGAGACCACAAGGATGGTCTTTGCTAGGGCAGCAGGGAAGGGAGAAACGGAGTTGTCACTTAATGAATAAAGTTTGTTTGGGCTGATGGCAAAGTTCCAGGGATGGTGTTGGTGGGACAATAGTGTGAATGGACTTACAGCTGCTGATCCTTATGCTTAAATATGGATAAAATAGTAAGCTGTTATGTCATTATGTATTTCAGTACACAAGATGAAAACAGAGCCAGCAGTACAGCTCTAGCAGACCCTCAAACGGATAGAGAGATACTACACAGTTGGGCATGTACAGATAGATCGGAAAGAAGGCTCAGTGATTAAGAGTGTTTGCTGCTCTCCCTGGGGATCCGAGTTCAGCTTCCATCACCCACATGAGGCAGCTCACAACTGCCTATAACTCCAACTCCAGGGAATCCATGGCCTCTGGCCTCCAAGGGCACCTGAATTCACATGCACACATCCATGTTTAGACATACACACACAATTAAAATAAAATGTTTAAGAGTGAGATGGGGTTGGAGAGATGGCTCAGCAGTTAAAGAGCACTGACTGCTCTCCCAGAGGACCCGGGTTCAATTCCCAGCACTCACACAATAGCTATCATTTATATCTCCAGTTCCAGGGGATCCAATGCCCTCTTCTTTTTTAATATTTTATTATTTTTATTTTATGTATTGTCTGCACGTATGTGAGTGCACTCCTGTCATGCAATGCTGTGGAGGTCAAAAGAGGAACTGGAGTTAAGGACAGTTTGTAGCCACCATGTAGGTGCTGGGAATCAAATCCGGGTCCTCTGCAAGAGCAGTCAGTGCTCTTAACCACTGAGCCATCTCTCCAGCCCCTCAATGCCCTCTTCTAACCTCGGCATTGCAGGACATGAGTGTACTCACATACAAGCAGGCAATATACTCATACACATAAAAATTAAAAGAGTGAGAGCAAGAGAGCGAAAGAGAAGCCGGGCTTGGTAGTGCACGCCTTTAATTCCAGCACTCAGGAGGCAGCAGTAGGCAGGTAGAGCTCCAAGTTTGAGGCAACCTGGTCTACATAGTGAGCTCTAGGCTAGTCAAGGCTACAGGATGAGATCCTCTCTTCTCAAAAAATTAAACACCCCACAAAAAAGAGTGGAGAGAGAGAGAGAGAGAGAGAGAGAGAGAGAGAGATCCATCTGAGCACTTCTACTCCAAGGTTCAAGAGAAATGAAACAGATGTCTATTTGTGCTATTATTCACAATAGCAAAACAAAGAGGAATGCTTAAAATCTTTATCAAAAAGAGACAAAAATGTGGTATAGTCAGGGCTGGAAGGATGACTCAGTGGCTAGGAGCACTGGCTGTTCTTGCAGAGGACCTAGGTTCAGTTCCCAGCACCTAGATCATGGCTAATAGCACATAACTCTAGTTCCAGGGGATCTGACACCCTTTGCTAGCCTCTGCGGCATTACATGCATGGGTGCACTAACATGTATGCAAGCAAAACATGTAAAAAGCAAAAACATAAAATTTTTAAAATGTGGTATATCACCGGGCATGGTGGTGCACGCCTTTAATCCCAGCACTCAGGAGGCAGAGGCAGGCAGATCTCTATGAGTTCAAGACCAGCCTGGTGTACATAGTGAGTTCCAGGCCAACTGGGCTACAGGGAGACCCTGTCTGAAAAAAAAAAAAAAGACCAAAAAAATGTGGTACAGTCCTAAGTACTATTCACCCACTAGAAAATGAAGTGCTGATACATGTTACATAAAGGTGAACCTTGAGGACATGCCAAGTCTAGATCCACCTAGCTTGTTTCCAATGCAAGCACAAAGCAAGACATCCTATGGACAGGGTAATGGTGGTTTAGGGCTGAACCTCTGTGACTCTAGTGAAAATACTATAAAAAGCCAGGAGTGGTGGTGCATGCCTTTAATCCCAGCACTCGAAAGAGAGAGGCAGGTGGGATTGCTGAATTCAAGTCCAGCCTGGTCTACATAGTGAGTGCCAGGCCAGCTGGGCTATAGGAGACGCTGTCTCAAAAAGAAAAAATCCCACAAAAATCCTTAGCCCCTCATAAGGCCAGTCAGGAACAGGACAATCACCGGCAATGTTATTTAGTGGACGCAATTCCAAGCCCACCGAGAAGTCCAAATGTAGACTGAGGGAAACTGGCAAAAAGGAGAAAATAAACCCCAAACGTCCCTGGCTTCTTTCCATAAGGTCAGAAGTTGTTACATACAGTGAAAATGCAGTTTGATATATGTATTCTTATATATGTATTCCCCCATATATACACAGGCTTGTGCATTTAAATATATTTTTCCATTTAGTAACCTCTTTATAGTTAAATTAAAAACTCAGGGATAGCCGGGCATGATGGCACACGCCTGTAGTCCCAGCACTTGGGAGGCAGAGGCAGGTGATCTCTGAGTTCAAGGCCAGCCTGGTCTACATAGTGAGTTCCAGGACAGCTGGGGCTATAGAGACCCTGTCTCAAAAAGAAAAAAAAAAAAACCTGGGGGTGGAAGGCCGGCATGGTGGCACACACCTGTAATCCCAGCACTCAGGAGGCAGAGGCAGGTGGATCTGCTGGCTTCCAAGTTGCTATGTAGTCAAAGATGACCTTGAAAACTCCTGATCCTCCTGTGTCCACCTCCTGAATGTTGGGGTTACAGTTGTGCACCACCATGCCTGGTTTACATAGCACTGGGACTTAAACTTATGTCCTCCTGTATGCTAGGCAAGTACCTACAAATTGAGCTACAGCCCCAGACCCCCTCTGACATCCAGTTTCTCCTCCCTCCCCGCTCCCTTTTCAATTTCTCCAGGGTCTCTTCTGGAGTTATGAGCCAAGAGCTTCACCACCTCAGATTTGCCTTTATCCAAACCCACATCGCCCTCCATTTGCTCTAAGACCCTGGAAAGCTACCACAGGGCTTGGCCTTAGCCTCCCATGCTATGGCTCTGCTGCAGTCGCTCCTCTCAAGTGGTCCGATCTGGTTCAGCATTTAGTTTGGAGCCAGGTTTGTCAGGGACAGCTGTATGGAGACCCTGAAGGCTGTTCTTTAATCTCTACACGTGCACTGGAGCACACAAGTGCCCCCACACATTGATAAAAATTATAAGATCTTTATACACATAGCTGTCATCTCACACCAGAGAGTCGAAGCAGGAGAAATTAGGACTCTAAGGCAACCTAGGGGCTATACAGTGAATTTGAGCTAGCCTGGAATATGTGAGACCCTGTTTCAAACAACAAAAACTCCCCCAGAAAACAAAAAAACTTGGAACATATTATCAAAGTACATTGCATAAAGTTGTGAAAGAACTTAAAAAGTTTTTTTAAAAGGGGCTGGAGAGATTGCTCAATAGTTAAGAATGTACCACTCTTACACTGAGGACCCAAGTTTGGCTCCCAGCACCCATGTCTGGTGGTTCACAACCACCTGTAAGTCTAGCTTCAGAGGCTCTAACATCCTCCATGGGCACCTGCACACACAGGTACATAACACCTTCCTTACACACAAATAAAATCTTTAAAAAGTAAAATACATATTTAAAAACCCAAAACTTGAACATAGCTTTTCTTAGAAAAATCAGTAAGGCAGTTTCTCTTAAATGAATGGGACAAGTGTTATACCATTAATTATGAATAAAATTAACATTGTAACCCAGTCCCACGCAGAGACGACCTTGGCCACCCCAACTGTACTATGACAGTCTTCACCAGGATTCAGTATCAAAGTCAGAAAACTCAGTGGTTAAGAGCACTAATTGCTCTTGCAGAGGACCTGGGTTCAGTTCCCAGCCACATTGTGACTAACAATCGTCTGTTAACTCCCGTTCCAGGGTATCTAACACCCTCTTCTGACCTCTGTAGGCATTGCATGACCATGGGTGCACTCACATGCAGGCAAAACACTCATACACATAAAATTTTTAAAAAGAGCTACAATCAAGCCACAGCTTGACATGCCTCCTCTCTCAAATCAGCACATAAGTGATATTTAATTGAACACACACAATTTATGCCATTGACAAGGATTTATTTTTCTAGTACATAAAACTACAGCACTCTGAAGTGTCCACAGCTACAATTCTACCTAAGTCGTACACTAGTAAGTTTTTTCTATCAAAAATAACACTGGTGTGAAGAGGAAAAAAGAAAGCTCTTCCAAGTAATTATATGTCACTGAGTTTGGAAGAAAGGCTTAGTGCCAATGACCGGTGTGTCCTTTATACCCTTAGATGCCACACAGAAAGTGTTCCCCCTCCTCAATGTGCTTTAAGTGACACTGAGATTTGTCACGTGAAGCTCTCCCCAGGCACAGTAGGGCCAAGCACGCACTTTGCCAAACAGCTCAAGGTGCTGGTGTGGAGGACCCTGTGCTAACGACAGGTGCACCTAGTAGCTATCATGTCTTCATATTCTTTGTAAGCAATGGAGCCGTCGGGCTCAATGGTCAGCACACTCAAGGGGCTGTATTTGCCGGGCACACATGAAGGCCTTGGCACCGAGGGGTCTAGCTTCTCGTAGATGATGTTCTGGACCATGGTGTGCACTGGAGAGCCATACCGATGCCTGACCGCCCTGGGACAGTCCCCTTTGCAGTAACGAGGGTTATACCTGTGTGGGGCCACGATCCAATTGTCCCATTTGAGCTGACTAAAGCTGAGTCTAAAATCATGGAGTTCACACTCATTTTGGGGAAAAAGAAACTGTTTGAAGTATTCGCTGAGATTGAAGGAAGGTGTAAGAGGCTTCTTCGATTCCAAATTGATGGTTTCCTGCCCTCTCCGGTGCCTGGCAGATCTTTCAACCTCTGTGGCTTCTTCCACAGGATGGGCTACGCTTCTGTCTTGGTCGGGTCCCTGTGAGGGCCTCCTGGTAGGATAAAGAGAATGCCAGCTATGATAGGCCTGAGCACTAGTGTCGTTCAGATACAGGATGAGCGAGGGAGACACTGTCAGAGGCATGTTAAAAGCACCATCCTGTGGGGCCTGGTCTTTCGTGCATGTAAAATTGACAGACATGTGAATGCTTCTCTCGCTGGAGACCACCAGAGGCTGAAGGAGGGAGGTCACGTCGATTTCAATCCATCTGTGGTTCTTCAAGGTAAATGAGTAGGGTGCTCTTGGGGGGCCCTTTCCAGAAGACAGGGGCTCCTTTATCATCAGGTCACACACACAGGTAACGGCAGAAGGAAAAGCAACCGGGCTGTTCAGAGTGTACAACAAGACTGACTTTAGTAAGTGTTCCATGGCGGTCACCCGATCCAGGTTAAACAGCAGGTCCATGACTGGGAGGGCTCCTGCAAAGAAAAAACAGCCCCAGTAAGCAGTGCTTGCAAGCAAGCCTGAGGTTATAGAAAGTCAGATGGAGAAACTGGTACTACACAACAGGAATTTTCCCTTCTCTTCCCTCCACTTCCTTAAGCTTCAAAACAAAGGGAGGAAGAGAGCAGCAGTGGTCAAGACCACTGACTGCTCTTGCAGAAGACCAGGGTTGGGTTTCCAGCATCCATATGGCAGCTAACATGCATAGCTCTAGTTCCAGGGGATCCGACACTCTCTTCTGGCCTCTGGACATTGTACGACATGGGTGTACTTACATATATGCGGGCAAAACACCCAAACATAATATAAAAAATAGAAATTTTATAAAAGAAAATACAGGAGGCTGGGGATGTAGCTCAGTGGCAGAGCTCCTCACAAGGCCCTGGGTTCAATGCCTTGAGTTGGTTAGGAGGCGTGTACTTGTAATCCCTGCACGTCAGAGGGAGAGGCTCACTTCCAGCCTAGTTATATAGTGATACTGCCGCAAAGAGAGACCACACACACACACACAGCTGACTTGGTGGCACATGCCTGTAATCCCAGCACTTCGGAGGCAGGAGGATTGGGTATTCAAGGCCATCTTTGGCTACACAGCAAGTTTGAGGTCACTGTGGGCTATGAGACCCTCTCTCTCAAAAAGCACCCACCCCTAAAAAAAGGTCAGGTGTGGTGGCTTAAACCTGTAACCCTAGAACTTGGAAGGGTGAGGCAAGAAAAATAGAGTTTGAGGCAAGACTGAGCTTTTTTGAGACTATCTCAAAAAGAAACTGCTGGGTGTGGTGGCACACACCTTTAGTCACAGCACTCAGGAGGCAGAGGCTGGCAGATCTGAGTTCAAGGTAAGGATGCTTACTGCCAAACCTGATGACCTGAGTTTGATTCCCAGAATATACATGGCAGAAATGGAGAACCAACTCCCTAAAGTTGTTCTCTAACTTCCATATGTGCACATCCCCATTCCATGCACTAAGTTTTTGAAATGAAAAATACCAAATCTAATATATATACACATAAATATATATACACACATATAGACATACACACACGTATGTATAATTGGTACTATAATTCCCAGCACCCACAAATGGACATTTGAAATTTTTTTATTTTAAAATTAATATATGTGAATTGTATAAAACAATGGATTTATTATGACATTTCCACACATATGTACAAAGTATGTTAATCATACTCATCCTCTAATCCCTTGCTTCCCTCACATCCCCAATACTGGTCACCAGTGAATATTTTATCTCTAAAGCCTAGTGATCTCAAGTCCTCTCCTCACAGAGGTCATCCAGGATCAAAGGGACCAATGTTTCCATCACAGCAGTCACCCACCTCCTCCAGGGGTAGAGGCCCAATTCAAGGAGACCTTAGCTCTAAGTCTAGTCCATATGATTGTGGTTGGTGATTTTTTTTGGGGTGGGGGCGTCGGTGCTGAACCACCTTTTCCTGGGCCAGGCCACAAGGGTCTCACTAGGGAAAGTTTTCACAAAAAGAAATCTACAAAGTCCCCAAAGCTGGTCTCTTATCAAGAACACCTGCCTAAGGACGGCCCGCAGGTGATGGAAGACAAATCTGATCACCCTATCTGCCCATACTTCCAAAAAGGGCCACTGTCATATGAAGACCCCTGTGCCTTCCTACCCAGGCTGAAGAAGCTCTCTGACCTAGTGGCCATGTATCCTGTGACCCAGGTATGGCCACTGTAAGGCGGTCAGTGACACACCCTCCTCTTCCTTCACCTCTCCCATTTGGGAGCCAGAGCTGTGATTAGTTACTGGTGCGCAGTCTTCTGATCCAGCCCCAAAGCCCTTCAAGACCCTACCTTGCCCTGCTCCCCAGTTGTCTCCAGAACCTTCTTCCCCTCCACCAAATGACTGCTCGACAGGAACTTGGGTGCTGTTTCTTGTGCATCTGTCCAATGCTCCCCAGTATTGACCTCCATTCCAGAGAGCCTTGGAGCAGTCTCTTGCCCTCTAGCTGCTTGTTTTGTTCTATGTGAAACTCCAGGGTTTTTAGGCTCTGAGCAAACCATGCTGTCTGGCCTTGTGGTCAGGGTTGGGTGACTGGCACAGAGCTCCTCCCTGGATGGCCCCCTGCTGTGGGATGTGGTAGCTTCTGTTAGAAGCATGACCCCTTACCTCTGAAAAAAAAAAATTTGACTGTGCAGGTCAGTCTAAATGCTCTAGATTGAAAACAGACTATGAGGGGGCTACTGTAAAACACAATCTGGGCTGGGCATGGTGCCGCATGCCTTTGATCCCAGCACCCGGGAGGCAGAGGCAGGCGTATCTCTGAGTTCAAGGACAGCCTGGTCTACATCGTGAGTTCCAGGGCAGCTGGGGCTACAGGGAGACCCTGTCTCAAAAAGACCAAAAAAAATAATAATACAATCTGGGAGTGAAGGCGCTTTTAAACAGCCACAACTGCCCTGTGCGGACACTACAGTTTTCTTTACATAGGGAACTAGAGGATATAGTTTGTGGAGTTTTAAAAAGATAAATTTTTTTTTTGGTCTTTTTGAGACAGGGTCTCCCTGTAATCCCAGCTGTCCTGGAACTATGTAGACCAGGCTGGCCTTGAACTCAGAGATCCACCTGCCTCTGCCTCCTGGGTGCTGGGATTAAAAGTGTGCACCACCATGCCCAGAAAATAAAATTTTTAAGAATTTAAAATTTTTGTGTATGAGTGTATTGCCTGCACATATTTGAGTGCATCAGTGTTGTGCAATGCCTGCAGAAGTCAGAAGAGGGCATCAGATCCCCTGGAACTGGACAGCTGTCAGGTCCTGGGAACTGAACCCAGGTCCTCTGCAAGAGCAGCTAGTGCTCTTAACCACTGAGCCATCTCTTTAGCCCCTAAATTTTTAAAAAATTTTAGTGTATGTGTGTGTCTGTGCTTCTATGTGTACATACGGAGGTTGGAAGACACCTCCTATGAGTCAATTCTCACCTTCCATCATGTGGGACCCAGCAATTGAGTTCAGGTTGTCAGGCTTGGTGGCAGGTGCCTTCACCCAGTGAATCATCTGGCCAGCCCTAGTTTAAGTGATGCTTCTCTCTCCTACACACTAAATACTCCCATTGTTGATTAACACTTTAAGTTGTGTTTTGTTGGTGCTGGGGATCATATTCTGGGCTTCATGAATACAAAGCATGAACTCTACCACTGAGCCACACCCCAGCCATTGCTACTCTGTCTTGGTAAAGACCCATTGTGCCAGTTGGAGACAAACTTTAGTCTCACAGAAAAACACGAGGGAAATATCCCATTTAACACAGCCTATCACTGTCGAAAAAAGAGGTTTCAGCACAATTCCAGGCCAACAGCATGGTAGAATAGGAAGCAACGCTAACCTTCGCCAGCACTTTCCTTGGCCTTTAAGCACATTAAGTCTCCTTTAGCCTTAAAATACTGAGCCGGTGTGGTATCACGTGCCTGTAATCCCAGCACTGGAACAGCTGAGGCAAAAGAGTCACTGCAAGGTGAGGCCAGTCTAGGCCACAGTATGAGATTGTCTCAAAAGCCAAAACAAAATAAAAACCTATCAGACTAATCTGTTAACTAATGATGGCATTAGAAACTACAATTGGTGCCAGGGCCAGCACTGATTCAATAGTAGAATGCTTGTCTAGCATGTGGGAGGCCCTGGGTTTGATCCTTAGTACCGCCAGAGAAAGAATTCAAGAACTTGAAAAAAAAAAAAAATCAAGCACCACGGGGCTGGAGAGATGGCTCAGCAGTTAAGCGCACTGACTATTTTGCAGAGGACCCGGGTTCGATTCCCAGCACCCACATGGTGGCTACAAACCATCCTTAACTCCAGGTTCCAGGGTAATCCAAAACCCTCTTGTGACCTCTGCGGCATTGCAGGACACAGGTGCACTCACATGCATGCAGGCAATACATTCATATAAAAAATAAAAATATTTAAAAGAAAAATCAAGCATCAATTTTGTTTCAGTTGGATCCTGAGTAGCATGCAAAATAAAACACATTTCAAAGCATGAAAGCTAGAGAGCCCTACATGATGGTGTAACCTGTGTCTTGGCTACACATGAGGCTGCAGCAGAGTTTGAGGACAGCCTAGGCTACATAGTGAGACCCTGTCTAAAACACACACACACACACACACACACACACACACACACACACACAAAATTCCAGCTCCTTTCTGTAACAGAAATATAAAGCTTGCTGGGCATGGTGGGTACATATCTTTAATCCCAGCACTTGGGAGACAAAGGCAGACAGATCTTTCCAGTTCCAGACCAGCCTGGTCTATATAGGGAGTTCCAGGCCAGCTTGGTCTATATAGTGAGTTCTAGGCCAGACAGGGCCACAAAGAGGCCGTCTCAAAAGAGAACGAAGCCGGGTATGGTGGCACATGCCTTTAATCTCAGCATTCAGGAGGCAAAGGCAGGTCAATCTCTGTGAGTTGGAGGCCAACCTGGTCTACACAGCGAGTGCCAGGCCAGCTGGGGCTACAGGGAGACCCTGTCTCAAAAAGACCAGAAAATAAACTATCACCTTCCCTGCACCTCATTCACCATCTACTCGCGCACCTGTCATGTGGCCTCCTGGAGCCTGCTCGTGCTGGCCGCAGGGGCTGAAGAGCCGAACAGTGTTGTAGAGGTGACTTCTGGTGGGTTTAGGAATGCCCTCCTTGGTGGCATACGTCTTGTAGAGCTTCTTCATGTAGTACAAAGCTCTGGAGTCGGGCTGCAGCTTGGGGGCCTCAGCTCGCCTGTCAGACAGGACCTTGAAGAGAGGTGGCAGGAGGCTGGATCTGTCTGTTCCATCTCCAGGCAGCAGCAAGGGCCAAGGGTCTGCCTCAGATTCCAACTCTGAACTAGCTGCAATCTGAGCTTCTCCCCTAGAAGCCTGAGAGCCCAGGCTAGTGAAAAAGCACAGCCAGGCAGAACAGCAAAACCAGAGCAGGAATTTGCTGGAAAGTGCCATGGCTTGGGAGAACTAAGGAAGAGAGCATTTCCCCACAACCAGTCTTCTTCCTGAAGGCCCGGGAGGCCCTGGTTTGGTCTCTTAAATAAAATGTAGGTGTGCGCTCGACTAGTTTCACTGCTGCAGGTCGTTCTTATCAGCTCTACAGCAGTCAGCTGAGGGCATCTTTGGCTCCAGTAAAGTTCATTAGATTTCTTGGCTTATTTAGCCTCTTTCCCTCCTTTTCCCCTGACATTTTCTTAAAACCTACCCAGTTATCACTACCCTAACAGACTGGTTATATAGCTGAACTCTTAAGAGAAAACAGGAATTCTAAAATAAAACCTTTTAAGGCTGGGGAAGTAACTGGAAATACCAGGTTTGCTTTTTTCTTGATTCATCTACCCCACCCCACTTCCAGGTGCTTAGAATAAGTGATTATTTACCACATGATTCTGGGACAGAGAGATAAAAATCACAGTTGGTATGCAAATTTCAGAGCACCCGTTAGGCTGTTCAGCTGGCTTAGTATGGGAGCTGTAAAGTTGGCATGATGCAACAGTCACTTGCAATGTGTTTTTTTTGTTTGTTGTCTTTTTGAGACAGGGCCTCCCTGTAGCTGCAGCTGGCCTGGATTCGCTATGGAGACCAGGCCGGCCTTGAACTCAGAGATCTGCCTGCCTCTGCCTCCCGAGTGCTGGGATTACAGCTGTGCACCACCACTATGGCCAGTGATTTATTTTAAATCATCCTTATAATGTGTGTGTCTGTGTGTATGTGCACATGAGTGCAGGTGCCGGAGAGGAAGCCAGAGGCAGCATCGGATCTCCCAGGGGGTGGAGCTACAGATCTAGCCAACCTGGTCTACATAGTGAGTTCCAGGCCTTCTGAGGCTACAGGGAGACCCTGTCTCAAAAATCCAAAAGAAAAAAGAAAAAAAGGAACAACAACAAAAAAAGGAACATTACCTTTAACCTTGCCAATTACAATCTGCCTGGCTGGCAAGATAGTTCAGAAGTAAAAGCACTTGCTGCCAAGTCTGACGACCTGAGTTCAATCCCTGGGACCTACGTGGTAGGAGAGAGTTGACTCTCACAGGTTGCCCTCTGACTTCCACTCACATGTGCCATCCACTCCCTCTCCACCCCGTAAGAATAAATGTAAATTTTAAAATATTTTAACTAATGTGACTGCAGTGCCCTCAGAGGTCAGAAATGACAGATCCTTCTGGAACAAGAGTTATAAGTGGTTATAAGCACTCCTCCCAAGTGGGCTTGGAACCAAACTCTGGTCCTGTGGAAGAGCAGTATGCTCTCTTAACCACTGAGCCATCTCTCGGCCCTCCAAAATTTTAAATGTAACAAAAATACAATATCCAAACCCCTTACTTTGGTTTACATTTATTTGTACCATACTTCAGCTAAAATGTTTTGAGATATTTGCAAGTGCTATTAAATAAACATCTAATTTTTATTTATTTGAGACAGGGTCTCCCTGTAGCCCCAGCTGTCCTGGAACTCACTGTGTAGACCAGGCTGGCCTTGAACTCACAGAGGATCCGCCTGCCTCCAAGGCGAGCGCCACCACGCCCGGCAAAAGTCTTATTTTTTTAATAATCATCCAAATGGCAGAATTCACCACAGTATTTTAGTCCTTAGCTGTCAAAAGAATTTATGTTTCAGGGTTGGAGCTGAGCCCAAGCTAGATATTATTTTAGGAAACTGTCGGGAAGGTGCATCCTGACAGCTTAAAGAAGGGACTATCTAGCCGGTCGGAGGGAGGCTATCTCTGTTATAGGACAGAGTTCGTAAAAAATCACCAACGTCACTTTAAGAAAAGTAGCAAGGTAAATTTTAATTTTCGACTGGCCGGGCTGTCTATCTCAGGAGTAGAAGCAGCCCTGATGATTGTCAGGTCAGAGTTTTTACAAGATTACAGAATTATTATTAGACACTTGGGAACCAATCAGGTTTGCACAACATAGCAGAACTTTGAATCTAGACATCAACAACCAATCATTATACAGACAAGTGATACAGTCATCAGTCATATAAATCAACTTTGTGACCTTAAAGCTAGCCAACAGTTTTAGCCATAATAAGTATAGTAAGACAGTCAAGGTAAATGACTTCTAGGTGGTCATACAGTAACAAGATAACAAGGGTGGTCTTATGCCCTGTCAAGATGACCCAAGATAGCAAGCAGATTACAGAAGCGAAAACAAGCTGGTTAATCAGATGTATGATGTCTCGAATTAGCACAGTCCATGGTTCATGGCTAGGACAATCTTCCAAGGCCCAAGGTTGCCCCCCTTTTCCTTTTGGTGTGGAGCAAAGTTGCTGCTGAAATGGCTCTGAACAAAATGGAGTAACTTAGGGAAGTTTGCTGAACCAGTTCAATCTCAGAAAATCAGTCTGTATAGTATCAGGTTGATAAAGCCTAAGACATCGCAAAATTTAAGCTGTTTGCCAGCCAGGCCGTGGTATTATACGCCTTTAATTCTAGCATTCGGGAGGCACAGGCAGGCAGATCTCTGTGCGTTCTAGGCCAGCTTGGTCTACAAAGCCAGTTCTTCGCTGGGGTTACAGATCAAAAAGACCAAAAAAAAAAAAAAATTTAAGCTGTTTGTCAAGCACCACCCAACCCAGGTTGTGGCTACTCGACAGTAGAATGCGAGGTGAGTAGGCCAGCTATTCCATCACAGGCACTGCGTACAGCAAAGTCAGTGAGCCTTAAGGATGACAGCATCCATAGGAGAAAGGCCTTTTATGGAGAGCGCTCCCTGGTGAGTGGAGGACGCTGCCGGGGGTTGCCTAGGCAACAGACCCGCATCCCTAACGTCCTACTGGAGTCAGTGCGCGGCCGACAGTCGTCCTGGCCCGCCTTGGCTTGCAGGGCGGGACCCCATAACTCTGGACAGACCTCAGGAGCACTCGGGACAGGTGGGAGACCAGCAAGCCCGAACTCCACGCCCGTCCAGCCCAAGAGGGCGACAGAGCAGAAAAGGCAGCAGCGGAGCAGGTCACTCAACAGGCCCCTCCAAGCCCCGCCCACGCGCGCCTCTCGTTCGCGTCCCTGCCCCTCCCAGCCTCAGTTAGGCCACGCCCACCTCCATAGGGAGCCGGCCACGCCCACTGAGGCCGTCCACGCCAACGCCCCGACCAGCCAGCTAGGCTCAAGCCACGCCCACTGAGGCCGATAAGGCCACGCCCACCAAGTACGCCTCTTCTCTGTAGAGCCAGAGGCAACGGCGCCTCCCCTTGGAGACAAAAGAAAATGGTACGTCCGGAAGAGACCTCATGACTTCCGGGCTCGCCTTCCGCTCCCTCCGGAAGTGGCGTGCGGAGGCCGCCGGATCGAGCCCGTGCTAGCAGAGGTGACCCCAGTGCGGGCCCGAGCGGGGCTGGAGAGACTTCCGGGGTGCGGGGTGGGTCCCCCGAGGCTGAGCCCGGTACCGTTGTCTCCGTCCTGCAGGCCGCCGCCATGGGCCGCGAGTTCGGGAACCTGGTGCGGATGCGGCACGTCATCTCCTACAGCCTTTCGCCCTTCGAGCAGCGCGCCTTCCCGCACTACTTCAGCAAGGGCATCCCCAACGTGCTGCGCCGCACTCGCGAGCGCGTCCTCCGCGTGGTGCCGCGTGAGTGGGCCGGGGCGGGGGGGGGGAGTTGTCAGGCTGCGCCGGCACCTCGCCCGAGTATCCCTGAACGGCTGGCCTAAGGTCACCCGGAAGACTGCAGCGTCTCCCTCAGGTCATGGGTATCCTTTTATCAGTGATGAGTGTTAATGTGCGGTAGATAGTGCAATGTGACGTGAAAGTGCCAAGATCAACGAAGTGCACATTTGAATTTGGCGAAGATGTTGAGACTGGGTATTGCCGTATAGCCCAGGTTGGCTTCAAACTTGTGATCCTGCTGCCTCGGCCTTGGGAAATGCTGGGATTACAGGCATGCACCACCACACGCAGCTTGGAATGTACTTTTTCAAGTCGTGAAGTTTATGTTTGGCGAATTTCATCTCAATAACCTCATGAAAATTTGTTTTTAGTGTTAAGTAGGGGAGAGACCGGGAAGCTTTAGTGCAAAATCTTTCTTGTTTGACTTTTTTGTTTTGCTTACTTGTAAAAATGGGTGTAATGTAACTTTTTCAAAAGTTGCTTAAAAGCAGTTAATTGGGGCTGGAGAAATGGCTCAGCAGGTGACAACACTTGCAGCTCTTACAGAGGACCTGGGTTCTGTTCCCAGCACTCACATTGCAGCAAACCACCACCATAAACTCAAGTCCAGGGGCCTTTGTGGCACTGCAGGCACATGGCAAGCTTAGTCAGCAGAAGACACATGCACAACTAAAGTAATTTCTTGCCTTTATTCCCAGCCCTGAGGAGGCCAAGGCAGGAAGCTCTCTTGAGTTTGAGGCCAGCAAGGGCTACATAGTGAGAACCTGTCTGAAATGATAATCAGTGTGCTCACTACTTACTCTTCTTGATTTGTGCAGCATTTGTGGTGTTTTACCTCGTGTACACATGGGGGAACCAGGAGTTCGAGAAGTCCAAGAGGAAGAACCCTGCGGCCTATGCAGAAGACAAGTGAGCGTCAGAGCTCGATGAGTTTCCTGCCTGAAGACCCTTCTGTGGGAGAGAAGTGTGTTCTGGAGTGTCTGGAAGACAATAAACCACTTACTGGCCATACTGTTGTGAATTCACTTTTTGGTTTTTGGTGGGCTTTTTTTTTTTTTTTTTACTTATGTATATGAGTGTATTGCATGCATGTATGTGAGTGCACCTGTGTCATGCAATGCCGTGGCGGTCAGAAGGCGGTGTTGGATTCCCCTGGAACTGGAGTTAAGGATGATTTGTAGCTGCCGTGGGGGTGCTGGGAATCAAACCTGGGTCCTCTGCAAGAGCAGTCAGTGCGCTTAACTGCTGAGCCATCTCTCCAGCCCCATGTTTTTTTTTTCTTTTTCAAGACCCAGTATGTAGCCCTGGCTGGCAGTGTAGACCTGACTAGCCTCAAACTCGAGATCCACCAGTCTCTGCCTCCTGAGTGCTGGGATCAAAGGTGTGCACAACCACGCCCAACCCAACTTTTGTTTTCTTATGAGCAGAGTCCTTAGTGTGGTGCTGGTAATGTTCAGGGCATGATCCTGCCCTTGGCATAAGTCCTGACCAGCTTTGCCTAGCCTGGGGTTTGGGGGCAGGTGTGGGCGGCACAGGCTCTGGGATTGCTGGTTCTTAGCACTCTTTCCCCATTGCAACCATAAAGTCTAGCAAGGACACTAATGACGATGTCAAGTGCTCTTCCTAGTCACACGAAGGAACTTTGAACTCACAGCAACCTTTGACATACTATACTCCTTTGCAAATGAGGAAACACAATATAAGTAATTTGCCCCAAATTATATAGCAGTGATGTGTGATACAGTGATACAGGCGTGTATGCTTTTTTAAAAATACTTATGTGTATGAGTGTATTGCCTGCGTGTGTAAGTGCACCCATGTCGTGCAATGCCTGAGGAGGTCAGAGGTGTCAAATTCCCTGGAACTGGAGTTAACCACCATGTGGGTGCTGGGGATCAAACCTGAGTCCTCTGCAAGAGCAGTCCTCTTAAGGTGTCAAATTCCCTGGAACTGGAGTTAACCACCATGTGGGTGCTGGGGATCAAACCTGAGTCCTCTGCAAGAGCAGTCCTCTTAACTGCTGAGTCATCTCCAGCTGCCCGCTCCATCCCCCCACCCCGCCCCCTCCCAAGTGTGCTCTTAACCCATGTTCTGCTGCCTCTTCTACAGCAGCCTTTCTTAGCCTGAGGGGTTCCAGCTGTGTGTGGGTGGTGGTGGGGGGTGATCATGGGCCTTGACAGCGGGTCAGTCAATAAACCACGGTTTTGCATTATGGAGTCAACCCCCAAATGGCTTTGCTATGTGTAGAGGATAAAACTGAAAGTATTCTGCACTCTAGCTCTAGAACCCGTGGCTGGCTTTCGAGAAGCTGCTCTCTTCCCTTCCAGAGGGTAGGGTAGGTGTCAAGTCTGGCTCAAGGCTGTCTTTTTTCCTGACTGCTGTTGCTTCTTGAGAACCAAAATTACTTCAACAACAGACAATCTTGAAGTTGCACGGATTTCGAGGATATAGAAAAGTTGAGGTGAAATGAGTGGTAGAGAGGGAGGCCCTGAGGGAAGTGACATGATCCCCCGCCCCCACGTCTCATGTCTGGCTCTATCCCTGAATCTTGCAACACTTGGGTCACAGACTAAGTCCAATAAAGCTCCAGGTCTAGATGGCACCCATCCTGGGTTCCCAGCCCAGGGGAGGAACACTGCCCTGATAGGCTGTTAACGGCTTTCATTTTTGCCCCTGGAGGAGTCACTCTTGCAGCCCCCTGGGCATCTTTACACTGTTTAACTGCTTGTATTCTAGACAAACCAGTTCAAAGGAATCAAACATCTTAGCCCACAGCCTTTGTTTGAGCCTCCTGGTCTGGTCTTAAAATCATCTGTTACTGTTGAGTGTGGAGGTCAGAGGACAGCCTCGAGGAGTCATGTCTCTTCCACCTTTCTATGGGCTCCAGGGATTGAATTTAGGTCACCAGGCTTGCGTGCTAAGTGCCTTACCCACTGAGTCACCTTGCCAGCACAGTATGGTTCTTTTTTACCCCATGGATGCTCTGTGGAGATGACCCTGCTCATGACTGAAATTGTTAAGGGCTATTTTTAGCCCGTCCCTTGCAGAGGGGCGTTCCTCTCTGAGCTCGGAGGCAGGGATCTCATTTAGGAGATGTGCCAGGGCACTGGGGTGTGGAGTGTAAGCAGTGACTTTGGTACTACAGAATGTGGGAACTGGGGCCACCTTAGGGACTGTTCTGTTTGTAGAAATTCACAAAGGTTGACTTAAGCCTCTGTGTGTGTGTGTGTGTGTGTGTGTGTGTGTGTGTGTGTGTGGTTAATGCCGAATGCCTTCCTCTATCACACTCCACCATATTTTTTGAGCCAAGTTCTCTGAAACTCACAGATTCAGCTAGACAAGGCAAGTTCAACCTGAAGCTCACAAGTTGAGCTGGCCTGGGTGGCCAGCAAGGCCCGGGGACCCTGTCTCCACTCCCAGTACTGGGACTGCAGGCTATGCCACTACGCCAGGCTTGTTACTGGGTGCTGGGGATCAGAACTTACGTTCTGTTTGTGTGACATGCACTCTACTGACTGAGCTATTTCCCCAGCTCCTTGAGTTAAGTCTTTGAAGAAGACAGATAGCCTTGGACCCATGTCACATCCACCCAGGGCTTCCAGCCTAGGGCATGGCTCTTTTATGCTGCGGTGCAACCACTTGCTCCACTTAACCCATTTTGAAAAAGCACATGTTCATGCCTCTGGCATCTAGGAAAGGGAACTCTCCAGCCTGCCAACATAGTACCCAGGATATAGGCCCACCTAGTGCAAGCCCAGACGCCTGCCAGTTCCAGCCAACAACAAAAGCAAGTACACCGTGACCCTTTGTTGAAATTTTACCTGGAAGCTTTTCCATTTCAAAGTCTTTCATCTTTTATTAGGGACCTCCTGCTCAGGACAATGTAAGTTTCCAATTACTGCCAAGTCCTAATGATCTCTCCACCTGTAAACTATTTCAGACAGCTGCTTGTGGGTCCCTGCCCTCTTTCATTTCATCCTGGCACTTTCTGATGTGGAAAGTCCCTGGAGTTGTATGTGGCATGGTCCAGCTCTTGGCTGTCAAATCTGTTTGTCCCATTTTCTTCTTGTAAATTAACCGCTTGGGTCCCCAAATGTGCCCAGGAGGCCTGTGATCTACTCCCACCTCACTGAGCGAGAGAGGAAAGCCGAAGAGGGGAAGAGCTAGCCTGTGGTCGATGGTCTCCGCAGACAGAGGCTTCTGCCTCTCAGCCAAGTGTTCTCTCCTAACCGTGGGAATTAAGCCAGCTGAGGTTTGTCTAGCAGAGGAAGGAGCGTGTAATTTTCAATTCATTCAGCAAAATGATTGCAGAAAGAACCTTTGGATTTTTCAAATTTCAGGACCCAAATAGTTCTTTCATCAAGGTATAGGATGGCTCTGGATAGCTAGTGCCAATTCAGCTAAGGGCTTAGATGTGGCTTTGAGCCTCCAAATTCAAGGTGCGCCCCAGGATGTATTTTTCCTTTCAGCCCTAGGTATTGAATCCAGGGCCTTGCACATGCTAAACACCCCACCCCCACCCCCCGGCTTCCAAACTTAAAAACTACAGAGTTCGTGTAGATGTATGCTTTCCCTAGAATGGTTCCTTTCACAGACACCTATCAGGATCTTCTTTGGTAAGTAATGCTGGCTTCCAGATGGGTTTGAGTCTGAAGGAACAGTCTTTACTTAGCACACAGGCTTCCGTGTCTTTTCCCTTGACTGTGGTATTGGCTTTAGAAACAACACAAAAGGCTACTTTGATTTTTCTGAGTAGAGAAAGGCAGAAACGGGGGGCTGGAAGATGCCCATCTTTTGGATGGGTTGCAAGTCACTGCAGGCTGGTTGAGAGGTTGGCACTGAGCCCATAGACCCAACGGGTTCTAGGACATCACGCTGTTCAGTCTTGCTTATCTAATCAGATTTGTGTTCTTACTCAATGTTCACTGGGTCACCACAGAGCCTCTCCCCATCTCTGCAAAGTTCCTATTTAGTCTGGGGTCATTCAGTACCCAACCTCAGGGAGAGGGAAGGGAGCAGCCAACTAGAATTGTTTGCTGATAGGGTTTAGCATATACGTCTACTCCACAATTCTCAAGTTGGAGCTAGAATTTCCCTCCAGGTGAGTTCCACAGTCCCAGGACTGAACAAGACAGATCTGCAGAGTTCTATCCCACCAGTCTCAGCTCTGACCTCCACCATACCACCCACTTCTCCCCTGGCAAGAAGCTCCATTTGACTGGCCACAGAAGGGTGACCATCCTCTTCTGTCCGCACTGCCTGCAGCTCCTTGTTTTGTGGTTAGGGAACAGGTTCTTGTCCAGATATCCACCTGTGCAGATGAGGAGCCCTGGGAAGAGACGGCAGCCAAGTTTTCAATGAGATTCTGGGCAGGCGGCATCTTTTTATGGCTTCTTACCCCTTCGGATCACAAGAAGAGCTGGTCCTATGAATAGCCTGACCCAGAATTTAGCATTCCCCTCAAATGTGTTAAAATGCCATGGCCAAGTGTGGTAGTACACTTTGAAGACCAAATCAGTATTGTGAAATCAGGCCAGCCTGGGCTACGTAGTGAGATAGTATCAAAATAAAAATCATGTCATTTAGGACCTGTGGCTCATGGCCTAAAAACATACAGGGATTCCTACGATTACTAGTGGATGTTAGGGCTTCTACTGCCCTGAGGCTGCTGGAAGGAAACACTCTGCCTGGGGATAAAGCCCATGGTTCATTTACTCGTTCAAATCCCAGTGCCCTTCCCTTGGAAGGGTAGGATTTGCGTATTCCACAGCTGGGACTTTATTCTCGTAAGGTGAGCAGGGCTGTTAGATGACAGTCCCTCTGTGCAAACAGGGAAGGTGAGACACTGCAGACCGCTTGCTGTCGTCCACAGAACGGAGACAGGGGCCATAGCCAATCGCTTGTACACCAAAGGGCAGAGCTTTTTTTCCCTAGACAAGCTAAGAAGTCTTTATTTCTGAAGACTTCGTCAGAATTCTATTCTGATTAGAACCATCTCACTGAGCTGTTTCAGGACTTTTTTTTATTCTGGGAATTGAACCCAGGACTTCACATGTGCTCCCATCCTGCTGAGCTACTTTAGAAGGGTGGCCAGGTTCTTATTCTCCCCTTAGTGGATTCACGTGGCTTTCAAAGGGACAGCAAGACAGTGCTGACTTCTGATAAAATGGGTGTAAGGGTCCAGGCCAGCAACACACTTATTCAAAGTCCAGATGAGAGATCAGTTAAGTGCAACGTGTCTCGAGTGTAGCCCATGAGCACATTCCTTGGGTAGACATTAACTTATTCAATTGATCCTGATTACAAACTTTGCCCCCCTCCCCACCTGGTAACCATGAGAAAAATAAATATGAGTCTATAAAAGGAAACGGGAACTGCTCCCTGGCTTTCGGGCTCCACTGTCTTCCCTCTGCCAAGATGTTATACCTCAAACTCTTCACAGTGCTCATGACCTGCTTGCTGCTGTTGGGTCAGGTAAGGAAGGAAACACATAGTTGTGGCCATGGTAGAGGAACTGAAACTTGAGCCAGACTCAGTCCTGAGAAGTGGTTCCGGTTGAGTCTCTGTATCCTGGGAACCATCCTTATTCCAAGGTGAGTAGCATGGGGTGGGCTCGTCAGTGTCTAAGATGACTGTGTCTTTGCTCTACAGGTAAATGGCTCCCCAATACCAGAACTGAGTTCAGCAAAGAGAAGATCAAGGAGAATGACCCCATTTTGGAGAGGGGTTTCCCTCAGGCCCATTGGAGCCTCGTGCCGGGATGATTCCGAGTGTATCACACAGCTCTGCAGGTACTCCACAAATGCAGGTGCTGGGGTACCGAGAGTCCTGGGAAGCTGGGAGGTGAGATCAGGAAGCACAGAGCCCTAAGGAAAGAGCTAGGATGAAGGAGTACCAGGGCTGGGGCTGTGCAAACTCTGAAGAGAATCCCTGCCCAGAGCTGTCCAGGTTCCTGACTGGCCAGACCAAGCCGAGGGGAGGGAAAGGTGGCAGAGGTGGCCTGGGGCTCCCTAGGCTCACATCCAATCTTAAATACCTCTTTTTTCCCCCACCTAGAAAAAGACGCTGTTCCCTAAGTGTGGCCCAGGAATGATGCTCGTGCCAGGGGAAGTCACGGCCAACAATGCTCCATTCTATGGAATATTGGCTAACCTCATTCTGGTCGGAGATACTAAGTGAAGCGATTTGTGTTTTTAATATTTAAAGACAAACGCATGCTTTCAACTGGTCTCCGTTTCTTCTTAGAACATTGATGTGTAGATAGACGGTAACTAAACCTCAGAGTTTATTTTTCTATTAAATGCCTCAAATTAAAATCCTGGCAGTCTGGAATTCACTCTTGACTGACTCTGTACATATACAACCAAATGTCATTATCTGATGCTGTGGTGACTTTGCCTGAGAAGTGTGGTGTTAACACACTTAAAAACAACAGCCAGGTGTGTTGGCACATGCCTTTCATCCTAACACTTGGGAGGCAGGTGGATTTCTGTGAGTTCCAGGCCAGCCAGGGCTACACTGTCTTGAAATAAATAAATAAATGCCTATGCCCCAAAGGCATCAGAAAAGAGTCAAGATTCTATTGGGCAGAATAAGTGTGATTTATGGCAAGGACCCATGGCTGGGAGCTCAAATTTTCTGTAATTGGACGAGATCTGTGCTGGTGAGACAAGACTTTTAGAGAGTAAAACTGGACCCTACATTACAAAGCAGCAACTGCACGAGGCGGGCAGAGAGCTGAAGGACAGTGCTTGTGAACGTTGTACAGAAAATCTATTGGTATTTATTAAACTTAGTTTCTCCAGCTATGGTTTGGCATTATACAAAGCATTTTAATGACACAGCAGAGTTAAAAAGATTTTTACAAATTGAAATGTGATACCCTTGTCTCCAAATATTTTAATTGCCATAAATTTGTTTAAAAATACACATTAAACGCATGTTTGACACTCTAAACTGTTTGATGCATTTCTAAACTTTATACCACAAAATACATATAATACACCATACAGATGTGGAAAAATCTAGTTAGTATACAATACTTTGCTCACCATTAGCAGCTTTATTATGTGAAATGCACATACAGACTTAGAAATCCTAGCTTTTGAGCCCCCAAGTACCTCTGAAATTTAATGTATTGCAACAAATAAAAATCACAGTATATAATTGAAATTTTGGTTGAAAATGTCAGATGCCTAAATATTTTGGATAAAAGAAATGTAAGACAAAGGTTTGAATCGTGTACAAACAAAGGCATCCTATCAGTAACAGTACCTTTCTGCAGAATCAACAGGTTTATAATTTATCAATGGCATTACTTCCCCTCCAAAACCCTCCCCAAATATCAAACCATTATTTACCAAATAATTTTAATTTCAAATAAAAGGATCTTCAATAAATATATAAGCATCTCTACCCTCCATATACAAAATTTCTTAAAATCATTCAAAACGGAGGCTAGAAGGAAATCTCCCTAACTGTGCTTACCAACCCCACATCTGGCCCTCAAAAGTGGTTGTCTTTCCAGACCCCGCAATCGAGCCATTTTCTGTTGGTGAGCCCCCTCCCCCGAGTACTGCTGAATGCACGTGCCAGTGATCTGCAAGGTGTGTGCATGACGGGGACGCTTCTTGAACAGCAACAACGAACTCAACAGTATGGATATCATGGCATTGATTTGAAAGGCAGCATTTCCAAACTGCTATTTTTCAGAAAGGACATAGCAGGTAGAAAATTCCGATGGCTAAAAACTGAAAAGAAGCTCACAAGGAAGCAGCAAGAGGTGAGAACCAAGTGTCACTAGAATTTCTTGGTGGGAGCTTTTCCATGCTCATTACAGAGCGTCCTCTGGGTAAGGATGGTCTATGCTTAGCTGAGCAATGGTGGCAAGGACAGGCCCATCGTGATTTCCTGAATATCAACTTCTTTACATACCAACTATTTAAGCTGCTAGTTAAGATGCTTAAACATCTACATGACTTGGTCGAGACTTCACTTGAATACTTTATTCTGTGACCAAATTCTGCTTAAAAAAGAGATGTAGCTGCTCTTCTATTCCCTGTTCTGGAGACAGCAAGTTCTTTTAATTACTGTGGGGTTCATGTGAACATGAGTTCAGTGGCATCCTTTTGCTACACTTTTGTTTGGTTTTTACAGGGTTAAATGGAGGGCATGCAGGCCTCAAATTGGCACTTTGAATGCCGCAATGGAAGCACGCACCTCCACTAACTTCTTTATTTACTTGTGTTCTTTGAGAATGGGTCTCATGTAGCTCAGGTTGGCTTGGAACTCACTCTGTAGCAGAGGATGACCTTGAACTCAGGGTGTACAGCAGCATGCCTGGTCTTCATTAACTTTTAATGACTTACTTTGTACTACTTAGTAGCTTGGTTTTAGTGTCCACAAGTCTTAGCTGGATTCCTGTTAGTGAGTATGGGGAAAGTATGTTCACAAACATAACCACTGGGCCACCTGCCACTGCACTTTCCAAGCCATTCAATGATTATTTCTTGTATTGATTTTACTGAACAGCAACATTAGGTGTGCAATATTACTGGAAGAAAGACTGCCTCTCCAACCATGGTGTGAAGCTGAAATGAAACCTGCATTCCACATACTAGCATAGTGTGCGTTCTAAGAGTCTACATGGATTTGAATGACATGTTCTGGATCCCCAAGTTATTTAGGTTTATTCTAAACACCGTCACAAGCTGCCTAAAACAGTCATCCTCAGTAGATGTTTCTGGGTCCAAGACACCTATAGACTCCTCTAATTCAAAATACATAATGAAGCCATTTTTTTTCCATTACCTACTGGAAAATTAAAATCTTTCCCACCCTGTAAGAGCCCTATTACACTATAGAAGGGCTCAATATATTTGAAAAGTTAATTTACTACAAACCATAGTAATTAAGCTTTAACAACCTAAAGGAACACACGTTGCACTCTTGAACATTAACATTCAAGGTGTCAAGAACAAAGTGTCTCAGATCAATTTAATAAATAATGTGGAAATAGTTGCACTAAGCTAAAGTACTAAACACACATTTTTGACAAACTAATTTTATGTTTTCATACATACATACATATATATAAAGAGTGTATGTGTACATAATTTTAAGATCCAAGGTTGCATACCCTCATACCTAGAAGAGTGCACAGTGTCCCCTTCTCAACTGAGCTAGGCATCACTAACTGGAGCCACCACTGGCTGCCCTGAAACTCCACTGAGCTCTGGCCTCAGGCCAGCACTTGTGTTTATAAAACAGATGCCTTCTGCAGGCTCTTGCTTCATGATGAAGCTCATTCACTAAATCTCAAGATACCAAAGTTTCCACCATTAAATACAATGATGCTGCTTAACCTGGCTGATTAAATCTTTAATAAAAAGAAATGAGGACAATTTAAAAACAAAAACAAACAACAACAACGCCACACAACAGTGAATCTACTAAAGCCACAGGTGTGTCACTCAAAGTGCAGCCCAAGATGCCTATGGATCCCTAGGGCAAGAGCTCCTCAGAAACACAGACTCGCGTGGGCATGTGCACACATTACTCTGAATTGCTTTGTATTCAAACTGTAGTGCTCAATCTTCTCTTCAGCAGCTATTGCTATAAATTGTCTGAAGTACACACTGCTAATAAAGTGACTTTGTAGCTCCTTGCTCAGAAAAACGTGGAACTAAGGCAGAGAGAGGGCTGGGTGCTCTCCAGCCAGCATGGAGCCTGGGGCTAGGCTGCTCAGGCTTGAATGCTGGAAGGGAGTGCTCCTGCAGCCCAGCCTCTCCCAGGCCAAGACTACTGGGGTAGTGCCACCTCCCGCAGTTGTCTGTGGGTTGCCTATAGAGGGACCATGGTGCAGGCTGCGGCCTCCTGGCATACAAGCATAATCTTTAGAGCAGTCAACAGAGTATCATTTTAAAGATAGTTGCTATTTCTATAACTAACTGTATAGTGAATGTAAGTTTCAGACTAAGTAAGTTTGTAGCCACTTGTCAAAACCAGTTTGAAGTGGTTAGTAGATGCTCGGGGCACCTACTGAGAAGGGAGGAATGGTCACTGTAAAGGAGTCCAAGGTGTGTGCTGGAGATGACTGACACAGACATCTGAGAAGACAGACACAGAGGAGAGTGCATTCTCAGACTACAACATCGAAAACTCAATTTTGATCCACTGCCCGTTTCTACCTCATGGGGAAAATCTTCCACAATAAAAGGCTTCACAAATTCATTCCTCAAGAATTAGCCGTTTTAAAGAGAAGCATCTTGAAGCAGCACCATTAAATATGCAGGAAACTTCGCTCTACCATCAGTCTGACCCCAGAATGCTCCAGCTGCCTTTTAGGACACACGACACTAGAATTCGAACTCAGAGGTGCCCCACTGCCTTTGTTATTGAAGTCTAAAAGCCCAGAGAATACTTGCTGCACTTCTAAGACATCACTGCAAATTAAGGAACCAGACTCAGAGGAATCAGCAAAGGACAGGACATACACACACTTGATTCACAACTGTTAGAGTAAATCACCATCACAATTGAGGAGACAATGTCCTCTGAAGAAAAACTAGTCCTAAAACACTACCATTAAATTAGAAAGATATCAGAGGCAATTTCTCCAAGGGGAAAAAATGTTAAATTCAGGGTAATATGTAGATTTCAATCTTCAATGATATAAAACAAGGAGACACAAAACACTTAAGCTCTATAAACAGAGTGCAGGACAAAGTTCACGGGTCAGCAGAAACAGGTGAGAAACAGACTACGCCAGAGGGTGAGCGACACTGCTGGACTGAAGATTTCCTATCACTCTTCCTCCCGTTCCATTTCAAATCGAAACAATCATCTGCCGACAGTAGGGCAATTTTTTTCCCAACTGGATGGACTTTTGGAGTGAGAGGGACAAGCCATTTTGAAGCAGCATTATACCAACACAGCACATCATGCACCAAAGCATTAACTTCTCAGAAATTAGTCTTTATGTGACTCTAAAGGAAGATTTAAAATCAAAGAAAATTTCAGCACTGGGGAGGCAGAGGCAGGTGGATCTCTGTGAGTTGAGGCCAGCCTGGTCTACATAGTGAGTTCCAGGCCAGCTGGGGCTACAGGGAGACCCTGTCTCAAAAAGACCAAAAAAAAAAAAAAACAAAAACAAAAAAACCCCAAAACAAAAACAAAAACAAAGAAAATTTAAAATTATTATTGTAAAGGACCAACCAAGCACGGCTAATCTGGTCCTAGTGTAAAACTTCATCTGTAAACAATCCATAGAGTTGTCATTTAAAGGTAAGATTTAAGGCACACCAGACATGACAGGGGCACTAAAAAAGTATAGAGGAAGATAAATCCTCACCCTTCACTCCTCCACGTACCTCAAGGGAACGGTACTTTGAATGTACAATTGTTACAGAGCAGGTTTCTTAGGCTCTGTCCCTACTTTTTCCCTTTTCCAAAGGAGCTCACATTGAACCAAGTTAGGTACTTTTCTAATAAGAAATTTTTCTTTTTTTTTCTTTTTCTTTTTTCCTTCTTTTTATGTGAGTCTTGTATAGCTCAGGCTGGCCTCAAACTCATTTTAGAGCTTGAGAAGGATCTGATCCTCCTGTTTCCACCTCCTGAATGGGATTACAGGTATGTACAACCGCACCTGGCTTCGGTGAATTTCTGACCTGTCAGAAACACATCATTGATGAGGGCCTTTGAAAACTTTGAAAAGGAGAACTTCATCATCTCCACATTAGAGTTAGAACTGTAAAAGCACACCCTGAAAAGCTCCAGTCAGCCCATTTCTAGATCAAGTCACTGCATGGACTTCTCTGAACATCACAATCTATCCACTATAGGGGGAAATCTGCAGAGAGACTAACCATCAAACATTATCAGTGAGAGAGACATAGGCCACAACCTTCAGAAACTGGATTGCCCTTTGCTTCAGGAGTAACTTATTCTGCTTCAATTGCCTGTCAAATGATTAAAATAAAAAGAACACAAGGTTTCAATAAAACCCTTAGTTTAAGATTGTCCTTTCATGAGGCCCTTCAATATGACATGCTTCTCCCAACAAGTTTATCTGCTTTTTTTTGTAATGCATTAAATGCAATTTATAGTCACCTTGTGATTGCTAGTGTTAATATACACATTCACAGTTTTTGAAATAATGCATATCAAACAAGACACATTTCTTTTTGCATCCATGTAGAATGCCATCTTCTCATATTTAAGTGATTTTTCATTTGTAGAAGAGTATCCTTAATACTAAGCATAAATCCTACAATAATAAAATTGTAGTTAAGATCTGAAATACCAGGTAGTAGGTATAGAAAGAACATGTCCCTATCTTAGATGAACCAACTCTCTTAGAAGACCTACCACAAAAAGACATTAGGTAACAAAGCTCCCAAAATATATAAATAAAAATGCCTACATTAAATTTATGCTAAATATTCAACAGAGTAAATTTATAGGCAGAAATAACTAAGCTTTAAACAGGCCCCAATCTGGGACTTGAAAAAAGTTAAAATAAATAGAATTTCACTTGATTAATTATAAATTGTAACTGGAATTCCAATCACTAAAACCACCTTACCAATGTGCTGCAGGTTTAAAAACATTTAAATACTTTTCACATTGGGAATATTGAAAGGGTCAACTGATATGATGGCTTTGGGTTATAAAAAACACCACATAAACCAGGAGGAGAAAACCATTCCTCATTCTTAGTGTCGACTAGGAGGCGTGTATGGCAGTTTTCCTTTGTGATGTGACACAGTGTTGTGGAGAAAATCAGAGGCAACGAGAGTACACTCAGTTCACGATATCAGCTTGGCGTCCTGGCGAAGCCAGTGCAGTCCCTGCCGGGTGTAACGAGCCAGGTCTGTCATGATGCTCGCATTAAAGATGAGAGGACCCATCACCTTGTCCAGTTCAGCAAAGAACTCTAGAAAAGCAAAAACATTAAGTATTATACACTCTTTTTTAAAATTTTATTTATTATTTTTATTTTATGTGTATTGCCTACATGAAGGTAAATGCACCTGTGTTGTGCGATGCCCTTGGAGGTCAGAAGAGGCTGTCCAATCCCCCGGGACTGGAGTTACGGACAGTTGTTAGCTGCCATGTGGGTGCTGGGATTTGAACCCGGGTCTTCTGCAAGAACAACCAGTGTTCTTAACTGCTCAGCCATCTCTCCAGCCCCTGTACACTCTTTTGAATCACTGATTTAAAGCTTTTAGCTTGGACTATAAAATAGCATCCCTTTCTATATTAAAGTGATTTGTCCATGATGTTTTAGAATTAAGAACTCTACTATCTATCCAGTTACAGCATTCCTTAAGTCATGTTTACCCAGACTGCACAGTTATGGATAGCATGATGAAATGCCACAGAAGAGAATGGGAAACTCTGATTACACAATAAAATGGAGACCTTGGTCTACACACTGTCCTGATTACTCAAACCATTCTCTATTGTTTTTGTGCAAGAAACAAGTGGTACAGAGAAGTCTGCATGTTTCCCATACTAGCTCCTGTTGGGGGCAGGGGGTATGTGTGTGTCCTGGATTTGTACTAGGCTCCTGTGTGTGTGTAATGTGTGTGTGTGTGTGTGTGTGTGTCCTGGATTTGTACTAGCTCCTCTGTGTGTGTGTGTGTGTGTGTGTGTGTGTGTGTTGGGGGATCCTGGATTTGTACTAGCTCCTACGTGTAGGGTTGGAGAAGTACAGTATCCTGGATTTGATTCTAATGGAGTTTTGGGAGCAGAGGGCTCTCAAATAATAATTCTCAGAGAAAAAAAGCTTTTAGATATACAGAGAAAAAAAGGTTGTTAAAAATTTCATGCTAGGCAGGGCGTGGTAGTACATGCCCTTAATCCCAGTACTCAGGAGGCAGAGGCAAGCGGACCTCTGTGAGTTCAAGGCCAGCCTGGTCTACATAGTGAGTTCCAGGCCACCTGGGGTTACAGGGAGACCCTGTCTCAAAAAGATAAAAAAAATTTCATGCTAGCCAAACCAAGCAAGAAGTACTCAGACACGGAGAAGGCTCAGCTGTCTTTACAGGATTCCAAGGAGTAAACACAGAAGGAAAAACGTCAGAAGAGAACACTCCTTTCCTCACTCCATCCCTCCAACCAGGTCTCATAAAGTCCAAGCTGGCCTAAACTCCCTTCTATAGCTGAGGATTACCTCAAACTCCTGATTTCCTGCTTCTGCCTCTCAAATGCTAGAACTACAGGCATGTACCAACATGTTCGGCTTCTGAAGAATTTTCTATTTCCCTGTTTCCTAAGAGAGTAACAGACCCAGGTAATGACTATCTGAGCATAAGCTAAAGTCTAAAAGGAACCATTATATCAATCTGAATAATCTACTGCAGCCCCAGCTGGCCTGGAACTCGCTATGTAGACCAGGCTGGCCTTGAACTCATAGAGATCTGCCTGCCTCTGCCCACCTCTGCCTCCCGAGGGCTGGGATTAAAGGTGTGCATAACCATGTCTGGCTCTTTTTTCTATTTTTGAAGATAGGGTCTAGCTATGTAATCTAGACTGGCCTCAAACTTGCAGTCCTCTTACCTCAGTCTTCCAAATGCTGGGATTACAGGCACACTTTACCATGCACGGGGCTGATCAATTTTTTGTGTGTTTTTTAAAAGACTCTATTTTATGTGTATGAGTGTTTTGCTTGCATGTGTATTACCTGCAAGTCTGGTCCTACAGAGCCAGAAAAGGTTGTCAGATCCCCTGGAACTGGAGTTACAGAAGCCATGTGGTTGCTGGGAACTGAACTCTTAACCACTAAGCCATCTCTCCAGCCTCTCTAATCTTAACATCACTAAAAGGGGTAACTATTATATGTATCCTACAATGATGCAATAGAAAATTAGAGTCCCGGGGCTGGAAAGAGGGCTCAGCGGTTAAGAGCACTAAGTGCTCTTGCAGAGGACCTGGGTTCGATTCCGCACCCATATGGCAGCTGCGAACTGTCCTTAACTCCAGTTCCAGGGGACTCCGAAGCCCTTTTCTGACCTCTGTGGCATTGCACAACACGGGTGCACTCACATACATGCAAGCAATATACTCGTACACATAAAATAGAAATAATAAAATATTTAAAAAAAAGAAAAAATTAGAGCCCCATCTTGAACATATCTTTTTTTTTTTTTTTTTTTTTTTTTGAGACAGGGTCTCCCTGTATTCCCAGCTGACCTGAACTCACTACATAGACCAGGCTGGCCTTGAACTCACAAAGATCTGCCTGCTTCTACCTCCCAAGTGCTGGGACTAAAGGCATGAGCCACCACGCCTGGCTCTTGAATATATCTTAATACTGAATTTGAATGTAATCAATATAAAGAGGAACAGAAGAAATGTGTGACATCATGAGGATATAATCAGTCAAATCTACAGTGAGACATACTCTATGACCCAGTTTCTTCTCAACATCAATGGCAACCAAAAAGGGGGAAAAAGGAGTAAGTGAGCTACTTCACAGACTTACTTACAAGATGCAATGTTTAGACCTGGCTTCAATTCTGCATGAAATAAATCTAACTGTTCTATTTCTTTAAAGGCATATTTGAGGGGCTGGAAAGATGGCTCAGCGGTTAAGAACACCGGCTGTTCTTGCAGAAGACGCGGGTTCGAATGCTAGCATCCACATGGCAGCTAACAATTGTCCATAACTCCAGTTCCAGGGGATCCGACAGCCTCTTCTGTCCTCCGCGGGCATTGCACAACACAGGTGCACTTACCTACATGCAGGCATAACACTCACATACATAAAATAAAAATAATAAATAATAGGCAGGCGTGGTGACGCACGCCTGTAGTCCCAGCACTTGGGAGGCAGAGGCAGGCAGAGCTCTGTGAGTTCAAGGCCAGCCTAGTCTACATAGTAAGTTTCAGGACAGCTGGGGCTACAGGGAGACCCTGTCTCAAAAAGACAAAATAAAAATAAATATTTTAAAGGCATATTTGACACAACAGGGGATGGCTGATGGTAGCCAAGGCACTGCTCACCTCCCCCTCTAATTGCAGCACAAGCTGCTTTCACTATGCCAGAATAGAGGGAGCTTTATCTTACAGTCACAACTACTTCTAGCTTTTGTCACCAGTACCATGAGAGCTCTCTGAGTCCCTTCCTCCACACCAGTCCATCCCATACTGTGTCCCTCACCACTAGGATAAAACCCAGGGCCTTATGTATGCTGGGCAAGCCATCTGCCAAGGAGCCATGCCCAACCCAGGGGTATTTTAAACTACATCCAATTCAGTTATATTTAATGTGACAGCCAAACACAGGAGGTTGTTATCAAACCAATTAGGATAAACTTTAAACTAGGTGGTAAAGTAAAGGTATACCAAGATATTTAACCATACAAGTTCTTTAACAAGTCGTGGTGGAACATGCCTTTAATCCCAGCACTTGGGAGGCAGGGGCAGATAGATCTCTGTGAGTTCCAGGACAGCTGGAACTACAGGGAGACCCTGTCTAAAAAGACCAGGAAAAAAAAGTTTTTAACAATCCTGCCCCTCGAAGTTTACCCAGAGCCTACCTACCTTTCTAACAATCCCGCCCCTTGAAGTTTACCCAGAGCCTACCTACCTTTTTGCTCTTTGGAAAGTTGGTCAGCTTGGTCCCAAATTTCAGTGGCATAGAGGAAGTTGGATGTAACCTGAACGTAGCTGGCTGCCATCTGGTGGATCTTCTGTGGAATGGTCACTGAGGAACCACTTGCTGAAGCACTGCTGCCCCCAGAAGAGTAATTTCCAGAATTGCCTGGTGACAGCTTTGGGGAAACAGGGGAAGGCATCCCAACAGCTTTGCTACATGAGACAAAGAAAGCTTGTTCAGACAGCACTTTCAAATCACCGTACTTCTGGGTTTACCTACACGAAGACTTTTAGAATTTAAAGGTTCTTTCAGACTAGAAGGGGTCCCAGACACCCATAAGATCTTCTTAATTAGCCAGGCGTGGTGGCACACGCCTTTAATCCTTTAATCTCAGTACTCAGGAGGCAGAGGCAGGTGGATCTCTGAATTCCAGGCTAGCTTGGTCTACACAGTGAGTTCCAGGGAGACCCTGTCTCAAAAAAACAAACAAACGAACAAACTACTTCTAAATTAGAACCAAAAGCTACGGCAGGTAACAACACCTCTAGATCTTTTGTTTAACAAAAGGCAACAAAACAAGAGATGGGCCATGACTGAAGAAGTCAAAGTCCCTTGTTACAGCAGCACCTCAAAAGCTCAGGAGGCAGATCTCTTCACTGCCAGCTCAGCAATGCCCATCTATTCAGGCATGCAATGACAGACTTTTCAAAATGCTCCCAAACTGTGGTGATGAGTGAGAGGACCTCTTCTTGAACAACATGATTTCTCACACTTTTCCTAGTTTAACTACATTTTTTTTTTTTTTTTGGTCTTTTTGAGACAGGGTCTCCCTGTAGCCCCAGCTGGCTTGGAACTTACTATATAGACCAGGCAGGCTTTGAACTCACAGAGATCCACCTGCCTCTGCCTCCCAAGTGCTGGGACTACAGGCGTGTGCCACCATGCCTGACCCATCCCACTCTTGTTCATAAATAAATTATAAATTTACCAAAACAGTATTTCAGGGGTTTGGGATTTAGCTCAGTGGTAGAGCGCTTGCCTAGCAAACACAAGGCCCTGGGTTTGGTCCCCAGCCCCGGAAAAAAAAAAAAAAAAAAAAAAAAAAAAAAAAAAAAAAAAAAAAAAAAAAAAAAAAAGTATTTCAGAGAACAAAACTTTACTTACCTCCCCAAGCCAGGTGAAGGTGCTTGAGAATTATTGTAAGAATTCTGTAGAAAAAAAATTTTTTTACTTAAAACTACATGTAACTTTTAAGATACTAAATGCATTCAAAAGTATTTGGGCTAAGGCTGATCTTAAGGAACTTTACATATAAATATAAGACACTATAATGGGGGTGAAGAGCAGAGAATGGTTAGATATAGCTCAGTTGGTAGAATGCTCGTGTGATAGTATATGCCTGTCTATAATCCCAGACGGGAAGATCAGAATGTTCAAGGTTATCCTAGGGTACATAACCAGTTGAGGTCAGCCTGGACTACATCAGATTCTGTCTTAGAAAACAACACAGGGCTGGAGAGATGGCACTTGCTAATTCCCCAGAGAACCTGAGTTCAGATCCTAGCACTTAAGTGGGGCAGCTCACAACTGCCTGTAATTCCAACTCCATGGGATCCATCACCCTCTCTGGCCTGAGGATACCAGGCACATACAAGTCACACACACAAATAGAATGTATTTTAAAAATAACAACAAAAGTGTGTCTGTGTGTATGTGCATGTAAAGGCGTAACATACAGAAGCGAAGATTAGGACGACCTAGGAGACTTGAAGGACAATGCAAGGAACCAATGAGAAGAGAGATGAAGGCAAGAGGGAATGGGGAGATGAGTCACACTATGACAAAAATGGGCACAAGAGTATATGTGACCCACACAGGTTGACGTAAGAGGGGTTTAGACAAGAAATGAGAGACCCTCGACCTCGAGGACCTTGTAGGCCAGGGGAGGAATATGATCTTGTTCCTGTGGCAACAGTAAATTACTGAAGGGTTCTAAAGTAGTAACAGCAGGATTATAGAGGAATTGGTAGTACTGGTCTACAAAACACACAGGAAGACAGTTTTGGAAACTAAGATAATATTGTCTGGCTGTGTGGCTCAGTGGTTGGGCACCTGCTTAGCTTGTCCAAGCCCTGGGTTCAATCCCTAGCACTGAAAGGAACAAACAAACAAACAAACAACAAACAGCAGTCTGCAGAAGGACACCAGTGAGAACAGAACATTCTCAAGCACAGACAGGGCTGTTGTATACAGCATGAAAGGTCTATGATTAGATGCACATGAATGGAAAAGCTCCATCAAGAAACTCCAAAGATGTGTGATGATTCTCAAACAGGAGCAGCTCCTCTCTTGCTAAGTTCTCCCAAGTGAGAGCCTCTCAGGGGTGAGGACAGGAAAACTAACACTCTCTGTGCTCTTACCTTCAGGTGCTCTGTCAGTGTCTTGGAGTACTTCAGTGCATTCTCCTTCTTCAGTTTGAATAGCCGCAGGTACAGCAAAGACTGGCACCTCAGGCTAGCCAATGGAAAGGACAGTACGCTTATCAGACCTGCCTACATCTCCACAGACAATCTTTGCATTGTATGAGAGCACAGGACCAGCTTCATGTGAGTAGACCATGGCCCAAGGTTGACAAACCACCCCACAGGCAAAACCAAAAGGTATGCTCTTACTGTGTAACACACCATAGGGGAAAAAAGTGGCTAAGAAACTTCGGACTAGCTTGCCATTAGATACTTATATTCAAAAAAGCACCACACCAACCACAATACCTTAAAAATTGTTGTTCTTAAAATTTCAGTAAGGGTCATCGCCAGACCAATTTTATAAATAATGTAAAATTAAAAAATAAAACGCTGGGCATGGTGGTGCACACCTTTAATCCCAGCACTCAGGGGGCAGAGGCAGGCGGATCTCTGTGAGTTCAAGGCCAGCCTGGTCTACACGGTGAGTTCCAGGACAGCTGGGGCTACAGGGAAACCCTGTCTCAAAAAGACAAAAAAAAAAGAAAAGAAAACTAAACTATGAACATTACAAACGTGATGAAAGATATCAGCCCGAACACGGCTTACCCAAAGCCATACATAATTACTCCTTCCTGTCTACCCGGTCATGCTCAGTTCACACTCACTTGTCTTTTAGTTCTTTAAACTTTTCCATTCTTTTCCACCACACAGCCCTTGCACATGTTGTAACTTCAGAATAGTCTTCCTACCCTCTAGTCTTACCGTCATACACACCCTTCCTTCAGAGAACTCAGTTTACAGAGCTGTGTGATTATCTAACTCATTTTGGTGTCTTTATGGTGGAGTATGAACTCCATTTTGAACAGGACTGTGTGAGATTGAATCCCAGCTGCATTCTGAGCTTGAACACAGTACAGCACCAGAACAAGTAAACAGATGAGTCCTACGAAAAAGCGAACACAATGGAGAGAAGAGCCTGGAAAAGTGCTCACGTAATTCTATGGACGGTTCCAGGATCATCTCACTTCATCAAGGCTTTCAAGATGGCAGTGGATTAGAAACAGACAAGAACTAAAATATTTCAGTAGGAATTTTGAGCTATCTTTTTCTATTTGATCCATTAAAGCAGGTTTGTGACAGGGTTTTATGGAAGCCTGATTCAAGGAAATCCTCAGAAAAGCTCACACAACACAAACACCAACACTTACCAAAGCACTGTGAGTCTCTTATCTGCAGCTGTGGCATCTGGGGCCAAGTAATTCTTTAGCTTCATAGTATATCTATGAGTTAAGATAAACAAACATCAAGTAAAAGAGAATCCTTCACCTTAGGACTTCCTTTGTCCTCAAAGCATCAGAATCATACCTCAATAAAACACCCACTAAAATTCTTATCCAAGGAAAATAAAGGATGGAGAGTAGAAGGCCAAGGACCCTCTCCATTCATTATTTTGGTTAGATAAGTCCTGTTCTAGATGAAAACTAAAATTATTCTGATGATGAGGCCAATTTTCCCACTTACTTGATGAGCTCCACTGTGTCTGAATACATCGGGAATGGGGACTTAGATTCCTGAGCATTCTTCTCTAATGCGTTCCCACATTCGATGAAAGACACCACAGCATCAAGGTAGTACACTGCCTTCTCAAACCTATCAGACTAAAGGCAAGAGAATGGGTTCTGAGTTAAGACCATCAAGCACGAACAGCACATGGAGCTGGAGCTGATCTGAGGAACCTGAATGTACATACCAGAGCGTCTGCATTGTGCTTTAGCTTTTTTGCTTCTTGTAAATAATGGTCTGCTGAATAATTTCTGCAACATAAATGTTTTTTTATAAATACAATGGTAAACATCCTAAGAGCATTACTAGGTCATTTCAGTTTATCATTTTTCACATCTTCAAGGAATTAGTGACTATTAAACATTTTTTAAAAATTTTATTTATTGTTTTTATTTTATGTATATGTGTATTGCCTGCATGTAGGTAAGTGCACCCATGTCCTGCAATGACCATGGAGGACAGGAGAGGCTGTTGGATGCCCTGGAACTGGAGTAACGGACAGTTGTTAGCTGCCATGTGGGTGCTGGGATTTGAACCCAGTTTTCTGCAAGAACAACCAGTGTTCTTAACCACTGAGTCATCTCTCCAGCCCCTAAACATTTCTTAACAACAATAATACCAAGCTCTTTAATAACATGAATTACTGGGGGCTATTTGTGGCAAATCTTCTACTCAGGCACACAGAAATCAAGTTTCCTAGTATTAAATACTAACTTGTTCAAATTGGTTTAAAAATCAAGAATAAGGCCAGGCGTGGTGGCGCACGTCTTTAATCCCAGAACTTGGGAGGCAGAAGCAGGTGGATCTCTGTGAGTTCAAGGCCAGCCTGGTCTACAAAGCGAGTTCCAGGCTAGCTGGAGCTACAGAGAGACCCTGTCTCAAAAAGACCAAAAAAAAAGAAAAATCAAGAATAAGATGTAGACAGGAGGCAGGATGTGGTGGTGCATGCCTTTAACCCCAGCACTTGGGAGGCAGAGACAGGCAGGTCTCTCGTGAGTTCAAGGCCAGCCTGGTCTACATAGTGAGTTCCAGGACAGCTGGGGCTACCGGGAGACCCTGTTTCAAAAAGACCGAAAAAAAAAAAAAAGATGTAGACAGAAGAGCTACCTTCTATCAGAATGTAGTATGTACACGCATGCATGCACGCGCACAAGCTGCACGCTATGAGGACACTTATGGTAAACAGTGACACCAGAAGCAAGAAGTCCCCTGGGAGGTGCCCCCTTCACATCACTCAAGAAAGCCACTAGTTATTTAAGGAGCAGTAGCTGACTAAGGAGGTTAAATTAAAATTTGAGTATTCTGTAGGTCATGTGTGAATATTAACCCCAGAGTCACTGACATATTAAAATGGGTTTCTATATGCTGAATGGAATGATTTCTTAAATGCACACACAAAAATATATTTATCTCACCTGTCATCAAAGGCAAGCTTTGTTCTCCGAGGTTTTGAAGCATCAGGAGTTGTAGATGGAGGACAGTTGGAGGAGCTATTTGGAATCTTTTCCTGACCAAAAGAATATACACAAATGAGATGAAAATTGCCAGCAAACTAAAAATTAAGCTAATTGCATTTCTTTAGCCATTGCTAAAACAGAAACAAAATTACAGAGCCTTCAGTAAGTAATTTCCTTGATATTTAATTTTATAGTACCTTTAAAAAAATGATTGGATTCATTTTATACAACCAAAATATTAATTCTGGTGTTTATTAAGAGCCTATCACACCCAATGTATTAGGGTTAGGTATTTGTTAAAACCTAAAGCAGACACAAGCTGAATATAAAAAATGGCCATATAGGGCTCGTTAGATGAGTAAGAGCACTTATATGCAAGCAGAAGGATCTGGATTCAATTCAAATCCCCAGAACCTATATAAAAGCTGGGTATGGCTCCATGTGTCTGTAACCAGGGTTGCAGGGCAGACACACAGGTCGAGGAAGCGGCCTAGTTGAAATGGCTATAGTTCAATGAAAGACTGTCTTGACAAATCAGAGCACAATGGAGGGAGACACCCAATGTCCTCCTCTGGCCTCTTCATGTGAGCACAGATGAGAGAGAGAGAGAGAGAGAGAGAGAGAGAGAGAGAGAGAGAGAAAAGCTCACTATGATATGATTAGAGAGAGATTAAAGGGAAAATTTACAGGAAACTTTTGGTTAACGAAAATAATAATAATAGGGCTGGAGAGATGGCTCAACGGTTAAGAACACTGGTTGTTCTTGCAGAAGACCTGGGTTCGAATCCCAGCACCCACATGGAAGCTAACAACTGTCCGTAACGCCAGTCCCAGGGGATCCGACAGCCCCCTCTGACCTCTGCAGGCACTGCACGACACGGGTGCACTTAACTACATGCAGGCAGTACAGACATACACATTAAAAAAAAAAAAAAAAGTTTTTTAAAAAAAATAGGCTGGGCGTGGTGGTGTACGCCTTTAATCCCGGCACTCAGGAGGCAGAGGCAGGTGGATCTCTGTTAGCTCAAGGCCAGCCTGGTCTACAAAGCGAGTTCCAGGCCAGCCGGGGCTACAGAGAGACCCTGTCTCAAAAAGACCAAAAAACAAAAAACAAAACACACACAAAGAAACAAAAACAAAAAACAAAATCCAGTGTTGAGCAACCTTTAACTTTCAATTGCTGATTATTGGAAACATCAGTTACAAGTACTATAGCCTGGTGGCATTCCCACTGGCAACTGCCATAGGTGAAGCCTATTTGCCATTAGGTCAAAGAGACTGAGACTTGCTGTGCATTTTATGTTGTCAGTATTCCTATTTTCCTATCTGCCTTAACTT
>NW_008352334.1:1448898-1468529 GCF_000622305.1 Nannospalax galili
CACTGTTGGGGCTGGAGAGATGGCTCAATAGTTAAGAGCACTAGCCAGCTGCTCTTGCAGAGGACCTGGGTTCAGTTCCCAACTCCCACATGACAGCTAACAGTCATCTGTAACTCCAGTTCCAGGGTATCTGATACCCTCTTCTGACCTCCATGGGCATTTCAGGACACAGGTGTTTTTATATGCATGCAGGCCTTTACACTCATACACATAAAATAAAAATAATAAATAAAATATTTTTAAAAATTTCATCCAGGCCTGGCATGGTGGCACACACCTTTAATCCCAGCATGCAGAAGGCAGGGGCAGGTGGATGCCTCTGAGTTCAAGGCCAGCCTGGTCTACAAAGCGAGTTCCAGGCCAGCTAGGGCTACAGGGAGACCCTGTCTCAAAAAGACAAAAAAACCCAAAAAAACAGGCCTACAAATTTAATGAGCGGCTATAACAATCTTCAGGGCAGTGCCACCTGAGGAAGATGCAGCCAGGGAGCTCGTACCTTAGCCTCTTTGGAGCTGCTGGATGCCTTCCCTTCAGTCTTCTTCTGCTTTGAGGTGGAGGAGCTGCTCTTGCTGCTGGTGCTGCTCTCCTTGTTGTTGTTACCACTCGACTTTAAGGAAGAAGACTGGCTGAGCGTCCTCTTCCGAGAGCCATGCTCTGTTTTTGACTCTTTTGAAGGCACGGGCCCCGCAGGTGATGGTAACAAGTCCCTCTCTTTTGCACTGCTCTGCTTAGATGACCTGCCAAACACCACAAATGCCCTCCTTTCTCACACAGTGATAAAGGAGGGCGGATTTTTCCACTTTTCACGTGTTTTTAAGACAAATTTTACACATACCCTCCATATTATTGCAAAAAGTGAGACTGCAAATTCCCTGAAGTAGACATCCTGTCTTTTTTTCTCCTCTGACTACCTACTTTCCTTTGACCACAACTGTAAGCCTAGTGTCTAAAACAACCTGCCACACAATAAATGCTTAATAAGTGTTGGTTGAATCAATAAACACATAAATTATGAAAAAGTAATGTTTAAGTTACTAGTCTCTTTCAAATTACAGAGAAGCTTGTTATCCACCCAGAAAACGACAAGGCTGTGCTGTAATTCTCATCCTATAGCCCTATTCCATTAAGAGAGGAGAGTAACTACATTTTAAATGCTTTTCATCTCTACTAGCTAAAAGCAAAAGTTCCTAGTAGTTAGTGCATGTACACACACATATACTAAAAAGAATACTCTGAAAGCCTGTTACAAAGTACTCAACAATAATGTAACACTAGCAACAACACTGGCATGCAACATGTTTCCAACATACTCTCTGTTGCTGGACAGCTTGTGGCCTGATGAGGTCTTGTCCTCTGTTTTGGGTTTTTTGCTCTCAGTGGCTCGGTTATCTTCATCATTCTGGATGAAAACAGAAACAGCAGGTCTTCCCTGAGCAGGTGTCCTGTGTTAGATACCAAGCCACTGGGACAGAGTCCTGTGGTCTAGATGGTATCTCCCCTACATGATAATTCTAGGGAGAGGAAGCATCCATACAATTATAACTACATGTAACTCCCATACCATAAAATCCACCCTTTAAAAGTAACTCTAAGGCTGGATGTGGTGGCACACCCCTTTAATCTCAGCACTTGGGAGGCAGAGGCAGGCGCATTTCTGTGAGTTCCAGGCCAGCATGGTCTACATAGTGAGTTCCAGGTCAGCTAGGGCTACAGGGAGACCTTGTCCCAAAAAGACCAAAAGAAAAAAGAAGAAAAAAAAAAGGATGCAACTCTATGGCATTTAGCGTATTCAGGAGTTGTGCAGCCACCACTACAACCAATTTTAGAGCATTTTCATTATTCCTCAAGGACACCCAACACACACCAGCAGTTGGCCCACAATTCCTCCTCTCCCAAGGCCTGGGAGGCATTAATCTCCACGTGTCTTTAGGAGTCTGCCTATCCTAGATCTGACATATAAATGGAATCATATAATGTGGCCTTCCCTTTTGTTAAAAAAAACACAATCTTTTTGAGATTCATCGACCATTATGGTATGGATCAATACTTCACTCTTAGAAGACATTTTGTTTATTCATTCATCAGCTGAACAATGTTGCTATAAGCACTAAAGTACAAGTTTTCTGCAGACATACTTTCATTTCTGTCTTGGGTATAGACCTAGGACTATAATTTTTAGACCATACGATAGCTGTATGTTGAACTTTTTGAGGAAAAAGGAAAGCAACCACATTTTACAATCCCACTAGCATTGTATGAAAGTTACAATTTTTCCAGTCTTCACCAATAATTGTTATGAACCAACTTTTTTGATTATAGCAAAGCCTAATGATTTTTCAAAAACATCATTAAAAACACAAGTGACAGTCCTGTCTACTGTTGAGGCTACATTTGGAGGTGAATCTAAGTTTTCCTATTGCTTCAAATAGTAGACAATAAAAACACAAACATTCTACCATAACGAAAGAATCTATACCCATCAATACCAAATTCAGACAGAGGATGACATGAAGAAAGGCACTGACAACAGTGACCGGGCCTGCCTTCTCAGGACCACCACAGTGACCGGGCCTGCCTTCTCGGGACCACCACAGTGACCGGGCCTGCCTTCTCGGGACCACCACAGTGACCGGGCCTGCCTTCTCGGGACCACCACAGTGACCGGGCCTGCCTTCTCTGGACCACCTGTTTCTTCTCCAGGAATTGTCCCTGATACTTTATCAAAAGCACATTTCAAAAACCATAAATCATGAGGGAGGGTGGAGAGGGATGGTAGGGAGGTAGGAGGTAAGAGTAGTCAGTATGCAAATCATATACATGTGAAACTGTAAAAACAGATAAAAATGTAAAAACCATAAACTTTTTTTTTGCCTTCTCTGGACCACCTGTTTCTTCTCCAGGAATTGTCCCTGATACTTTATCAAAAGCACATTTCAAAAACCATAAATCATGAGGGAGGGTGGAGAGGGATGGTAGGGAGGTAGGAGGTAAGAGTAGTCAGTATGCAAATCATATACATGTGAAACTGTAAAAACAGATAAAAATGTAAAAACCATAAACTTTTTTTTAAAAGAAAAGATATATTAAAAAAACACGATTTGAAAGATTATATCCCATGGGTTTTTTGTTGTTTCTTTTTTGTCTTTTTGAGACAGGGTCTCTCTGTAGCTCCAGCTGTCTTGGAACTCACTATGTAGAGACCAGGCTGGCCTCGAAGGCCTCGAACTCACAAAGATCCGCCTGCCTCTGCCTCCTGAGTGCTGGAATTAAAGGCATGCGCCACCACACCCGGTGTTGTTTGTTTTTTTTTTTTTTTTAAATAATAATCACAGGCCAGTGAGATGACTCAATCAGGTAAAGTACTTGCGGCTGAATCTGACAACCCGGGTGAGATCACTGGGACCTGCATGGTGGGAGAAGCAAATCCTGAAAGCTGTCCTCTGACCTCCCCACACACATGGTGACACATTGATGCCTCCCTACCCAACAAACAAACAACAAAATAGTAAAGAATAGTTGTAATAATAGTAAATAATGTTGGTTTCCTACATACACATAATAGGAAAAATAGTCTTTTTCAAAGCAAATCATTTTAAAATTTTACTTGCTTCTAAACATTAACCACTAAAGAGAAGATCAAATTGTGTCTTCCAAAGAGTTTCTATGTGACTATTACCTTAAAATCTTAGCCATTCTTGAGTTTCCACACTTCCTAGTTCTATAAGAAGCTAACCTTACCTATCTTTAAATGACCTTGGAAGTACTTTAGGATGAGAGTCAGACTTTCCTTCAGGGACATATGCTAAGCCAAGAGCTCTTTCACGGAGCTACAGCCTCAGCTCCAATCAATGAATGTTTTCTGATCTTTGTTATGAGGAAAAAAAGCAGGGCACAGATATGTGTGCTGAAAGGGTGAAATTCTCAAGGAGGCACCAGAAAATTAATGAGTCATTTTTTTTTTAGCTGACATTAGGCCAGTTAGTAGTCTTAAAAGAATGCCTCAGCCTAAGTATAAGCCAGAAGCTTTGGCAGGGATTACCTCTAACTTAGCACTCAGTGTCTGCTCTGGCCTCACTTTTACCCTGGCCACCATATTCTCTGCATAGAGGCCCCAACTGCTAAAAATCACCCCGTTTTACCGAAGAAGACAGAACACACTTATAACCTCAATGGGGCCTCCAGCTCAACCACTATTTCCGCTTACAGTTCATGATCCACAGATCATTTTGTTACAAACCAAGATCTCAACAGTATGTCAGATGCAGATGTCTAAAATAAATAATAGCTACCAGAGAGATGGCTCATCCAAGCCTGACATCCTGAGTTCAATCCTCAGGACCCATTTGTGGAATCAATTCCCACAAGTAGTCCTCTGACCTCCATACATGCACTACAGCACATACACACAAATAAAATGCAATTAAAAAACAATAGCAACTATGTAACTCAAAGTCAAAACAGCAGTAAGTCCTTGGGGCTAGTGAAACAGCTCAGCAGCGAAGAGCTCCAGCTACTCTTCAGAGGACCCAGGCAGTTTACAACTGTCCGTAACTCCAGTTCCTGGGGATCCTATGATGGCTCTGGCTTCCAAGGGCACTCACGTGCATGTGGCACAGATACATACATATAAATAAAATCGCATTTTAAAAAATATCAAGGTGTGGGGCTGGAGAGACGGCTTAGTTGTTAAGAGCACTAGTTGTTCTTGCAAGAGGACCCAGGTTGGATTCCCAGCACCCACATGGCAGCTAACAACTGTCTTAACTCCAATTCCAGGGGATCCAATGCTCTCTTCTGACGTCTGCAGGCATTGCACGACATGGGTGCACTTACATATATGCAGGCAATACACTCATACACATAAAATAAAAATAAATAAAATATTTATATTAAGGTGTTTAAAGACATGGAATGTGGGAACAACCACATATTTCTAAAATAAAGAAAAAATAAACAACAAAAGCCTTACAAACCTTATGCTTCCTCTTGCCTTTGTTAGAAACTCTTTCTGAGGCTGGTTTCTGCACCTCTCTCGTATGTTTTTCTGGCATGCTTTTCTTTTCTCCCTTGGGTGGTTCTGTTTCTTTGTAAGGCTTTCCTGGTATTCGAGTCAAGAGATTCAGGTCAATCTTCACAATAAGTGGATACCTATCATCAGGCTCACTGAGGGGGGAAAGAAGTTCCTTCTCTTCCATAGGAGAGAACATTCGTTGCCGAAAAAAGCTGTCTTCTTCCTCCCCCGACGAGGGTTTCACAGGAGTCCTACTGCTGTCGGGGTACTTAGGAGTCTGTGAGGAAGGAGGAAGGCTCTCACTCTCATCCGAATCTGAGGAGGAGGTGTCTGTTTCTATGATTTCCCGTGACTTCTGAGAAGATTTACTTGTTGACTTGTATCTCTTCTTCTCTGCGGTAGGTCGAGGGGAAGATTTAGACTCCTTCTTTATATTGGGCCTCCGGGAGCCCTTGGTGGCCGCTTTGTGTCTGCTGGATGGCATGCTGGCGGCTGCGTCCACTGGGGTTTCACTTTCTACCTTCAGGCCTCCGCGGGGCTCCTCTGCAGCTGATTTCTCAGGTTTTTTGGGTTGTTTTTTACCTACGGTTCTCCTCTGTGTTGTGCTGTCACTCTGGGCAGGGGACTTCTGTCTCCCACGCCCACTTTCTGATCCTTTCTGGATGGTTTTGGAGTCTCGTCCAGGAGTAGTAGAACTTGTTTCTTTAGGCCCCCCTGGGTCAGTGTAGCTACTCCCGGCACTCTGTTCTCGCCCCTCTTTTTTGTAGGCTTGAGATGATGGGATGTTACTGTCTACAGAAGAAGCTGGAGACACTTTATGTGGGTTCACTTTGTTCAGCCAATTATCAAGTTGCCATTTGTTTGTTGGTGGTGGTTCAGGCTGAAAATCAAAGAAATACATATATATATGTGTATGTATGTGTGTGTGTGTGTGTGTGTGTGTGTGTGTGTGTGTGTATGTGTGTATACATATTTTAATACTGAAGCTTCCTCCCTTTTATAGTCAAAGAGTAATATTTTATATTAAAAAAAGAATAATGTTTGAGGCACTAAGACATGTGGTGCTCATCGTACCTACAGGCAAAACACCCATACACATAAATAAAATCTAAGCTTTTTTCAAAGAATAAGGAAACCAAAGTGGTTCAGGTTTTCTCTAACATGCATAGTTCAATTGCCTTTCATCACAGTACGTGATGATCTCCTTCACCTTTGACAACCAGTTAGCATGAAGACCTGAAGCTGTGGAGGCGGCCCTCCTCCCCTCACCTCAGGAGAGGCTCTCTGCGAAGGCTCGTTGGCCTCACTGTCACTGGAACTGCTTTCACTCTCGGAGTCAGATCCAGAGCTGCTTTCAGATCCACTGTGACTGCTCGAATCATCCCTGGAGTTATCCGCCCCTTCACTATTAGGATGTGAAGGCTCAGAGTTACTGAGGAAAGACAGCACAAATGACCAAACATTTCCTTGGCAAAAAAAACAAAACAACAAACAAAAAACAGAAAAACATTCAAATCTGACAGACAGCCTACTTTATTCACAATGTGTACTTAAGCTATTACAGTTAAAGGAACTCAAAATTTCATTACAAATGCAATAAACACTCCCCTAAAAGTTTCTGCCATGCCACTTAGCCTTTAAAACAGTTTGAGGAATAATTTACATACCATAAAATTCACCCAGTTTAGGTGTATAATTTAATGAATTTTAGCTAATTTAGAGAATTGTACAGTCACCATCACAGGTGATAGTATTTATTGTGGTATCACCACAATGGTAGTCAGTGGCCGTAGCCAATAACAAAGCAGAACTGAAGGACGCCTACCTTCCTGGTGCACTCCTCGGCATCGTCTTACCACAGTCCTAACATTAGAACACAAGAGATAAATCTGTGAATGAATAAGTAATACTCTATTTGCCTAACATGAATGCCTGAACTAAAAAACCACTGGTTCTCTAACATGAATCAGTGTCTACTTAATACAGTGATTCAGAGTCCCCTGCAGCACTCGCAGGTGGATGTAACAGAAGCATAAGTCTTAAGGCCAGCCTGAGCTACAGAGTGAAACCCTGCCTCAACACAAAAGCAAGAACTAAAACAGCTCAAACAGCAGCAGCAAACCAGGGTACTGTTTCATATAAAGAATAACAGAATCTCAGGCTGAGGACGTAGCTCAGTGGAGGCACACCTAGCAAATGTGGGGCCCTAGGCTCGATCCCCTAATACCACCCCACCCCCACCAAAAAAAGAATCTCTAGGATAAGACAACAATCATCCAGTGTCAAAAAGGTTATAAGAAAAAGCTTTAAAAACTGGATCTTAAATGTGTTTCTCACTCGGTTCTAGATTAGGACATGCTGAGGGTTCTGTAAAAGGCTGGCAGGCCACACAGTGGACACACCTGCTCCCCATCACTGTCTTCACTGCTGCTCAGCTTTAAGTCATCTTTTAACATGCTGGAGGGAAAGACAGAGAGAAGCATTAGTTTTGGAATAGCTTTTCATGGCAGGTCAGGGCATTAAATATATTTACCAATAATTCCAGGAATCATCACTGTAGTAGTAAAAAATTTAACTAAAACTCTCTCTCTCTCTCTCTCTCTCTCTCTCTCTCTCTCCCACCCCTCCCCTCTATTTGGATTAGTTCACAAAGTGAAAACTGTAAAAGGAGGAAATTAACCATTTGATATGCTCTGAACTTTCCACAAGTTAAAAATAATTTTTTAAAACCAGGCAACGGTGGCACACACCGTTAGTCTCAATTCTTGGGAGACAGAGGCAGACAGATCTTGGTGAGGTCGGCATGGTCTACACAGCAGGTTCTAGGTCAGCAAGGGCTTCAGAGTGAGACCCTGTCTCAAACGCTTTTTAAAGAAAACAGGTTTATTTAGTACTCTGTAAGTAGGTATGGCAGTAACAGAAGAATCACTGGGCTGAGGAAAATACTGCTGTTTTCTAGTTAAAACAAGCACTTTCTGCCGGGCGTGGTGGTGCACACCTTTAATCCCAGCACTTGGGAGGCAGAGGCAGGTGGATCTTTGTGAGTTCAAGGCCAGCCTGGTCTACATAGTGAGTTCCAGGACAGCTGGGGCTACAGGGAGACCCTGTCTCAAAAAGACCCCCCCCCCAAAAAAACTAAAACCAAACAAGCACTTTCTATAAGCTCTCAGTTACACCTATCACAAACTTTTCTCCAATTATACACATACACTTATATTATTTAAAACAAATTAATACAGCTATAGCTCACTGTAGAACTCCTAAAGAGAAGCAAGCAAAATCAAAGCACCAAGCAATTCTTTCTCATTGTCTCCAGTGTTCCATGAGGGAAGACTGGGATAGCTGCTGGCAACTGGGTAACTGAAAACCCAGAGAACACGGCTCCCTGTCAAAAGGCCTGCTTCATAAATGCCTGGCTACGAAGGCATGGGATATCTACAGAAGAGTTTTGGGTGATAAAATGATCATGTATGAGTTTTTAAATTCCAGGTTCCAAATCTTCCTTGATCAAAATTCAAATTGATTAAAATACATAAATACTACAAGCTGATAATTTCTGGAGTTTTCTGGGGTTTTTTTGTTGTTGTTGTTGTTTTTAAAGATTTAAGTTTTCCTTGAACTATTAAACCTAAAATCTGAGTAACAAACCACAAATACTCCTAAATTAACAGTTTAGGGAGAACTACAACTAAGAAAATGTTTAGCTTCTTAGTACCAGTAGTTCCATTACCTTCTTTAAAAACGTTTATGAGTCTCCATCAATAGGAAGGTCTTCTTTACTTCAATAACTACTTGCACTTTCTCCTCAAAGCTTAACCTGCATCTCTAAATCTGACCCAGATTCAAAGCCTACACACACAAAAAAAATCACCTGGAAATAAGTAATCAAGAGATTATATAATTATGAAAAGTAATTTTTAAATTGGTTTGATTAAATGGGGGGTTTTAAAGAGTTTTCTTTTGGACAATGGCTTAGTGTTATCTCTAAGACTGATTTCCAGTAAGGAAATGTACTTACTCTGAATTCTCTCAGTCCTTATGATTTAATAATGGTAGTTCAATAAACCTGTTTATGAGTATGTCAAAGCTTTTACCAGACTGCTCCAGGTTTGGCAAGCTTTTGTTCCCTCAGCAACTAATATATACAGGCGACATACGTGAGAATGCAAAAGTCCTTGGTGTGTAGCTCCTGAGAGGTGTCAGCAGGATAGGGGAAGCTTTTTGTGTCAATGTGTTCTTCTTCTCAGTCCTCCTTTGCCAGCCAAGAGGCTACCAGGGTGAGGTTACCACTATAGTTTGTGGCTATAGCATAGAAAGTTGGCATTATGGCTACAGTTTCTTTAGACCTTGGTTGTAATCATGGTGTTAACTTGTGATCCCAGGAGTTTAGGTGTTTACCTTGTAAGATTGAGTTCACTATTATCAATATGCCCTACCCTACTGTGATTTATATTCCTGGTTTCACCTACAAATAAAAACTTAGGAAAACTTAGTAAAAACCATGTTGCTTTAATAAATGGTTTACTAAGAAGAAATCAAGATTTTTACTAACAAGTCTTTTAAAATGATTTCTTTATTAAATATAAATCATGAACACAAACATACAACTCAGAGATGAGAAAAAACTTTGAACTCAGAGCAGGGCTGGCACACTACGGCCTAGACACCAACCAGCCCACTACTGGTTTGTTCTCCTTTCCTTCTGTTTTCTAGGGTGTCTGCTTGCTTGTTTTTGAGACAGGATCTTACTAGCCCAGACTAGTCAAATTTGCTTTGTAGCTCTGGCTTTGAACTCGTGATGATCCTCTTGCCTCAGGCTTCCAAGTACTAGGATTATAGGGACGCATTTTCATGGCTAGTTCTCCACTATTCTTAAAGAAATGTTTATTGGCCAGGTATGGTGGCACAAGCCTTTAATTCAAGCACATGGGAGGCAGAGGTGGGTGGATCTCTATGAGAGCAAGGCCAATCTGGTCTGCACAGCAAGTTCAGGCCAGCTATGGCTACAGAGAGACCCTGTCTCTAAAAAAAAAAAGAAAATTTTATCGGACTAGAAATATAGCTCATTAGTATGGTACTTGCCTAACATGTGCAAGATGCTGAGTTCAATCCCCCACCAAAAGTCAGAGAAAGATGCTGGAGAGATGGCTCAGCAGTTAAGTGCACTGACTAATCTTGAAGAGGATCAAGGTTCAATTCCCAGCACCCACTGGTGGCTAACAACCATTTGTAACTCCAGTTCCAGGGGAATCCGATGCCCTCTTCAGACCTCTCTGGGCCTTGCACGACATGGGTGCAACTTTATTACATGTAGGCAATACATTCATACACATAAAATAAATAAAATAATTTTTTTTAAAAAAAGAAAGAAAATCCAAGCATAATGGCACTTGTCTATAATCTGACCACAAGGGAGATGAAGGCAGGAGGGTCAAGTTCAAAGTCCTCTTACTACATAGTAAGTTTGAGGCCAGAACAGACTATGTGACACTCTGTCTCAAAAGGCAACAACAACAACAATGTGAAACACAGACACATCTGTGGTCTATGATTGTTCCTATATTAAAATGACAGAACTGAGTACTCAGGACAGAAGCTATATGGTCTTGAAAAAATTCTCTGGCCCTTTACAGTTAAGTTTGCCTATGTCTGCCTTAAAACATTAGTTTCCTGCCTAAAGCATGAGTTTAGCATGCACAAAATTCCTGATTTCAATCTCTAGCACCACATTAAAAATAAACAAACATAGCCTAACAAAATGGTTCAGTGGGTAAAGGAATTCATCACCAAGACTGTCAACCTAAATGCGATCCCTAGAACCCAGTTGATATAAGGAGAAAACTGACTCCCACAATCTGTCCTCTGACTTCCACACATGTGCCTATACACACATACAAAATAAATAAATGATGAATTTAAAAATAAAATGGTATTTCTAATGTTTAAAATATCCAGCTATTACATATAACTTCTAGGAAAAAAAGACAAACCCATTAAGCAATAAACTTACGATTTTGACTGGTGCCCATTTGATGTTTTAGCAGGAGTATTGTATCTTTCTAAAACAGAGAATATAGAAGTAAGCAATTGAAATTGGCTATTTAAGATTATAAACTATTGCTGGGCATGGTGGTGCATGCCTTTAGTCCCAGCACTCAGAAGGCAGAGGCAGGCAGATCTTTGTAAGACTGAGGTCAGCCTGGTTTACATAGTGAGTTCCAGGACAGCTGGGATTATAGGGAGAACCGAAAGAAAGAAAGAAAGAAAAGAAAGAAAGAAAGAAAGAAAGAAAGAAAGAAAGAAAGAAAGAAAGAAAGAAAAGGGAAGGAAGGGAAGGAAGGGAAGGAAGGGAAGGAAGGGAGGGAAGGAAGGAAGGGAAAGGAAGGAGGGGAAGGAGGGGAAGGAAGGGAAGGAAGGGAAGGAAGGGAAGGAAGGGAAGGAAGGGAAGGAAGGGAAGGAAGGGAAGGAAGGAAGGAAGGAAGGAAGAAAGAAAGAAGAAAGGAAAGAAAGGATTAAGAAAAGATTATTATAAACTATCTTCAAAAATATAAGTCAAAATAAATCCATGATAGACTGGGGCATGGAGCCACTTTTTATCCCAGTGATTGGGAGGCAGAGGCAGGTGGATCTCCATGAGTTACAGGCCAATCTGGTCTACACAGAGCGTTCCAGACAAGTCAGGGCTATATAATGAGACCCTGTCTCAAAAAAACAAAGATGGCTCAGCAGGTAAAATACTTGCCACTAAGCTTGATGACCCAGGACCCATATAATGGAAGGAGAGAACTCCTGCAAGTTGTCCACATGTACACTGCAGCATTCCTATGTGACCCATATTCATATATTCTCTCTCTCTCTCTCTCACATGATAGTGTTAAAAAGATAAATTTTTTCATCTTTTTGCATTAAAATCACTTAAATTAGCAAAAGATACATTTTCATCTCCTAAAATATTTTAAAACTAGTATAAATCATAACTCTACTTTTCTAAGTTAATGCTCTTTGAAAAACACCCTTTGTGTCACGGAGCTACGTGAAGGTGAAGCTGAGACACTCGCAATAGTCCCTGAACTCCCCACCGTCAATCTACACATTCCTGGGACTACAGTCTCTAAAATCATTTTCCACAAAAGTTGTGAGAAGTTAAGAGTGGAGGTGAAAGTGAGGTTGCAGACACTGCAGACTTCCCATCCATACCAGAAGACTCAAGAAAAATGAACAGGGAATGTACAGCTACAACGACCCATTCCTGCCTACAGTTTTACCACCACAGAACCAACACCATCAGGAAGGAAGAGACAGAAAGGCGACTCAGCTCAGGAGGTGCCCACCAAACTTAATTATGAATTTTCAATGTCTTTTTGAGACAGGGTCTCCCTGCAGCCCCAGCTGTCCTGGAACTCACTATGTAGACCAGGCCGGCCTCCACCTGCCTCTGCCTTCCCGAGTGCTGGGATTAAAGGCGTGCGCCACCACACCCGGCTTACTTCTTGAATTTTTAAGACTTAGCCCAAGCCATTATTATTTATTAGATCATAAAATTATGGTAAGGCATGAGAAAAATAATTAAAGAGAATATAAGGTCAGGCCATGTGAATCAAATGTTTGATAAATGGTTTAATTCAAAAACTGCAAGAAAAGAAATACTTACTTTGTTCTCCAGGGCCAAAGCTAGACTGCTGAGACTCCTAAGGAAAAGGACATTGAGTTAGACAAAGCTGTGTAGAGAGAGATCTGTTGGAGACAGTTATTCGAATTATATCCAAATGCTTTAAGCATATAAAAGAACGTGATGATTCCACCTAATTAGCTTTGGCAATGTTTAGTTAGGTTATAGGTTATAGACTTGACTGGAGCTTAACAGAAAAAGCAGTAAGTTATCCAACGGCCTCGTTTTCTTTCCAGCAGCATCCATGATCCTCATGATCTAATTTAGAGAACGGAGAGTTCAAGCAGCTTCAACTTCAGAGTCTTTGGTTTCAGTGATGGAGAGACAGTTCAGCTCAAGCACTGCTCCTGCAGGGGACCCAAGTTCAGCTCCCAGCACACATACTAGGCAGCTCACAATCCCAAGAGACCTGATACTCTCTTCTGGTCTCTGAGGGAACCTGCACTTATGTGTATGACACCACCCCCCTGACATACACATCCATGATTAAAACTAAAATAAACCTTATGGGCTTGAAGACCTCAGTTTGGTTCCAGCACCAATGTCACACAGCCTGCATGTATCTCCAGCTCCATAGGATCAGACATCCTATTCTGGCCTCTGTGTGCATATGTGCATATGTGTGTGCAGGTGCATGTGCACACACAAATAAAACTAATAATAAAAATAAATCTTTTGGGGCTGGAGAGATGGCTCAGCGGTTAAGAACACTGGTTGTTCTTGCATAAGACCCGGGTTCGAATCCCAGCACCCACATGGCAGCTAACAACTGTCCGTAACTCCAGTTCCAGGGGATCCGACAGCCTCTTCTGATCTCCGCAGGCATTGCACGACATGGGTGCACTTACCTACATGCAGGCAATACACGCAGACACATAAAATAAAAATAATGAAATTAAAAAAAATCTTTTAAGAAGTTGATGGCATGCTTGGCATAGCATGCACAAAGGCCTGGGTTCAATCTGCAACATCCCATAAACCAGGTATAAGTTCAAGGCCAGCCTGGGTTTCATGAGATCTTGTCTCAAAAAAAATTACTAGATAAAACAGCTGTACAAACTATATACATTCAAAATACACTCCTTCTACATACTTTTTAAAAAAAGAGCCTTTTCCTGGGTTTGACTAGCCCATGTTCTCCCTCCACTCCCTGTCCCTGGCATCTCACAAACCATCAGCAGCTCTTAGAATGAACTGTAGCATTTTTTCTTTTAACAAGTCCTATAATAGTATAATAGCCAGGCATGGTGCCACACACCTTTGATTCTAGCACTTGGGAAGCAGAGGCAGGAGGATTTCTGCAAGATCAAGGCTAGCCTGGTCTACATAGCAAGTTCTAGGCCACTTGGGGCTGCAGGGAGACTCTGTCTCAATAAGACCCTCACCTCCAAAGAAATTCCTACAAGAGTATAGCACCTCGTGCTACGGTGCAGCCCCTAATCCCGGCGGCTGGGAGGCAGAGGTATCAGAACAAAACTAGAGCGGTGAGTCAGTGAAACAGTCAACTTTCCACATGACTTCATGTGCACGGCATGTCTTTCTAGGTAGACCTATGCTATGAGATACAGTACCTAAGCTACACACTGACCTATGAAAAAGCTTCCTTAAAACAGGTATTATCTTCCTTTAATAAGAGATTTCTGGAAAAGGGTAACCCAAATATTCAGAAAGCGGAGACATACTTTTGCTGTTTGAAAAAAAAAAAAAGCTGATTTTCAAAAACGGTGGCAAGACCATTCAGTAAGGAAATAGCCTCTTCAACAAGCTCTGCAGGGTAACTGAAGAGAACCAGCAAAGAAGAAAATCTAATGAAAAGTCAGAGCTTGAATTTAGCAGCGAATTCTTACAGTAAATCAAGGGACACACAAAAACATAAATTAGACTTCATCAAAATTTAGAACTTTATGGGGCTGGAGAGAGGGCTCAGCAGTTAAGAGCACTAACTGCTCTTGCAGAGGACCCAGGTTCGGTTCTCAGAACCCACATGGTGGCTAATAATTGTCTGAAACTCCAGTTCCAGAGGATCTGATGCTGTCTTCTGACCTCCGTGGGCACTGCATGACACAGCTGCACTTACATACATGCAGGTAATATACTCATACGCATAAAATAAAAATAATTATTTTTTAAAATTTAGAACTTTTATGCTTCAAAGGATGCTGTCAAGAGTGAAGAGAACCAGGCATGATGGCACATGCCTGTAGTCCTAGTATCTGGGCGACTGAAGCAGATGATCTCAAGTTTGATCCAGCCTGGGTACGGTACAAAGTTCCAGGCCAGTCTGAGCTACAAAGCAAAACTCAAAAGTAAAAAGAAGACTGAGGACATGGCTCAGTGGTAAAGTCCTTGCCCATCACTGAAGAGGACCTGGATCAATTATCAGCATCACAGACCAAAGTGAAAAAGAATGGCACACTTGAGATCCTGGCATTCAGGAAGTAAGGCAGGAGGCTTAACGTTCAAGGCCAGCCTGGATACAGAACAACATCCTGTCTCAAGCAGAAGGAAGAAAGGAGGCAGCAGAGGAGGAAAGACAACCTCGGAAATGGGAGAGAAGATCTGAAAATCAGATCTCTGATAATGAACCAGTGGTATCTGAAATATATAAAGAGTTATTAGAATCTTTACAAAGCAGAAATCTACAGCAGATGCCCATAGTCACAAAAGACCACAAACTGTTAAGATTCCATTTATGTGACATGTCCAGAACTAGAACATTTATAGAAACATGACTGGGTGCTCTCTTAGTGCAATTAAGTGTGTACCCGTTTCATAAAGAGATTGCTGGTTGTTTAGGGCTGGAAAGAGGAACTCAGAAGGAGAGAAAACAACTAAAGGGTATGGAATTTCTTTTTAAAACATGTAACGAAAATGGTCTACAATTGTGGTGATGGCTGCACCAATCTCTAAGTATATTCAAACAACTGAACTATAATGTTAAATGGATGAATCACACTGTGAATACATTATGTCTGAGTAACACTTTTAAATCTTCTAAATGTAAATAGAGAAAAAGTCAAGAAGTCACTTTTATAAACTGCATAAAAGAAATGAAGACTCCTAGCCAGGCATGGTGGCGCACTCCTTTACTCCTAGGGCACCTTTAATTACAGTACTTGGAAGGCAGAGTCAGGCAGATCTGAGTTAGAGGCCAGCCTGGTCTATATAGGGAGTCCCAGGCCCACCAAGGATACATAGTCAGACCTTATCTCAAATCCCACCCCACAAAAAAGAAAAAAACAACAAGAAGACACTGCCTTATAAAGTCTCACATGCATTATTTGATAAGAAGTCTAAAAGTTAGAAGCCCAGTTTGGTGTAGTGGCACACTTTTTAATCCTAGCACTTGGGAGGCCAAGACAAGTGGGTCTCTGTAAATTCAAGGCCAGCCAAGACTCAAGTCTCAGGAAAAAGAAAATGTTAAAGCTCAAACTTCCAAGTAATCTGACTCCTGTATCTCATCTCCAACAAGTCAGCTGGTCACCAACATTACTGGATTCTGCCTCTATAAAATGCCACTAAAATTCAAAAAAGCAGCTTGGTGTGGTGGCATATCTTTAAACCAGCATACAAGAGGCAGAGACAGGTGGATGTCTGTGAAATCAAGGCCACCCTGGTCTACGAAGCAAGCTTCAGGCCAGCTGGAGCTACAGGGAGCCCCTATTTCAAAAAGAAAAAGAAAAATGTAGACCAGTCTGGTCTCGATTTCAAAGATCTGCCTGCCTCTGCCTCTAGATTTGACAATCCTGGCCAAGTCTGCCTGTGGAGTGCTAGAATTAAAGAGGAGTACCACCACGCCCAGCTCCTCTTCTAAAACTTTCTCAAGGTTACTATTTCTCGGTTCAGTTGCTTTCTCTTTCTACTACACATCATTAGGTTCAGCATATAAATAGTGTAAATATTATGTTCTTATAAACTCATACCCAACATAACCATTCAGCTCCTAGCACATTTCTCTCATCTCTCCATAGCTACATGCTTCCAGTAGCTTGCTGTAATCAATCTTCTGTCCTTGCTTTTTATTGTATTAATGTTTGTGGTTGGGTGTGGTCACACACGCCTTTAATCCTAGTGCTCCACAGGCACAGGTAGCCATGACTGTCAATCTAGTACCTGGAATTGAACTTAATAAGCATGTTAAATAAATGCACAAATACAAAACTTTTAGAGGTGCAAGCCTGAGATCAGAAATTACATGAAGCGGGCTTAGCGTAGCAGCAGATCCGACAGTGTAGAACCCAAAGATGAGGCAACAGCAGTGACGGAGAACAGCGAGAGACAAAGAACAGAACAGTGAGGTGGAGGGACAGTTTTCTTGGTCTGTCTTTTTAATTTTGAGACAGGGTCTCCCTGTAGCCCCAGTTGGCCTGGAACTTGCTATGTAGACCAGGCTGGCCTGAAACGCAGAGCTTCACCTGCCTCTGCCTCCCGACTGCTGGGACTAAAGGCCTGTGCCACCACGCTCGGCTATTTTCATATGCATGTAACTGTCCTCAAAGCAGGGAAAAGAAAGAATACAAAAAAGAACTCTGAGTACTGTAATTAACTGTAAAATTTTTCCTAATAGAAGAAACTACAAATCACAAATTTCAAGAAGCTAAACAAACCTCAAACACAAGAAAAAAAATGACAACCAAGTACATCTCAGGCTATTAAAGTCAAAACATCTACAATTTAGATTTCTATAACCATTAAATAAACAAATAACTAAATATGGCAATACCTGTAATCTCAGTGTTCAAGTGGCAGAGGGACCAGGATGTCGAGTACTAGATGAAACTGGGCTGTGTGATGAGGCCCTATCTTAAGAGCAACTGAAGCAGGATCAGGCACTGTGGCGCTTGCCAGTTGGTCCCAGCTACCTGAGAGGCTGAGGCAGGGGAGTAACTTGAACCCAGACTGGACAACAAAGCAAGATATCTCCCACATGCACAAACATACACAAACAAATAAAATAAAGATGTTTCAGACATACAGCCAAGAAATACTATAGGAAATATTAAAGGCCATCCTCCAGGTAAAACAGAAGGAAACTGGTACCAGCTGGAAAGCTAAAATAACAGGAAAGAATGAGGAGCAAAGAAAAGTTAACTACACAGGAAGTTCAGTGTTTTTTTGGCTTCTTCTCCTTCATTTAAATACTGATCAAAGAGAATAGGTCAGGCGTGGTGGGACCACACCTACAATCCCAGCACTTGGGAATCTGGGGCGAGAGACCTTCAAGGTCACGTTCAACTACAGAGAGAGCTTGAGGCTAGCCTGAGATAGGTGAAAGTCCATTTTGGGTGGGGGTAGAGGGTAGGGTGATACAGAGAAAATGAAGGGGGCATGGGAAGAGAAAAGAGAACCCTCCCTAGGGTCTGGTTGAAGTCTCTCATAAGAATCAATAATTAGCTGGGTGTGGCAGAGCACGCCTTTAGTCCCAGCACTCAGGCGGATCAAGGACAGCCTGGTCTACATAGTGAGTTCTAGGACAGCTGGGGCTACAGGGAGACTCTGTCTCAGAGACCAAAAAAGATGGGCCGGGCGTGGTGGGACTTGCCTTTAATCCCAGCACTTTGGGAGGCAGAGACAGGCCAGTCTCAGTGAGTTCAAGGCCAGCCTGGTCTACATAGTGAGTTCCAGGACGGGTTGGGCTATAGGGAGATCCTGTCTCAAAAGACCGAAAAAAAAAAAAGACCAAAAAAGAAAAAAAAAAGAATAATTTTAGCACCATTAATATTTGCTGTGAAGGTTTTTTTTTTTTTATGTGTATGAGTACACTGCCTGCATGTATGTGAGTGCACCCGTGTTGTACAATGCCCATGGAGGTCAGTAGAGCATGTTGGATCCCTGGAACTGGAGTTTCAGATGTGTTAGCCTCCATGTAGGTGTTGGGAACCAAACTCAGGTCCTCTCTGCAAAAACAGCCAGAGCTCTTAACCACTGAGTCATCTCTCCAGCCCCTGCTGTGAAGGTTTTTTACACAGATATAATATTCCTTTTATATAGAAATATTTTTAAGTAAAAATGTTAAAATAGCAATGAACCATTATTAAGGCCTGGGCACATATGGCTTTTGAACACAGCTCTCATTTAAGTTCATTAGCAGTCCTTTGGGATAACTTCACAAGCCATCAGCAGTTAAGAACACTGGCTGCTCTTGCTGAGGCCAGGTTTGGTTCCCAGCACCCACATGGTGGCTAATACTGTCCGTAACTCTGTTCCAGGGGATCCGACACCTTCTTCTGGTCTCTGTGAGCACTAGGTGCATATGACATACATGCATCATGACACACTTATACACAGTAAATCTTTTTGTTGGTGATGGTTCTTTTTTTAAAATACAGGGTCTCCCTACAGCCCCACCTGGCCTAGAATTCGCAATGTAAACTCACAGAGATCTGCCTGCCCCTGCCCTCACTTTTTTAAGTTTCTTTTTTAATTTAGCTAATATATTCCATTTTTTTTAATGGGTATGGTGACACACGCCTTTAAATCCAGCATTCAGAAGCCTGAGCAGACTGATTTCTGTGAGATTCAGGCCAGCCTGGTCTACATAAGGAGTTCTAAACAGCTGGGGCTACAGGGAAACCCTGTTTCAAAAAGACAAAAAAAAATCTTAACGTATTTATGACATCTACATGTGGGCCATGATGTGTGAATAATGATAATTATAAATAAGAAAATTCTTTAATGTCTTAATTTTTCATTTTGCCTTCAAAATCCTTCAGTTGTCTTTTTATACTGTTTTGAGAGTCTTTACTTCAGTCCCTGGTCTTCAAAACTTAATTATTGATAGACGTTTTTAGTGGCTCCATAGGACCTATTCTGAGAAGGAATTTAACAGTCCACACCTTCCACCATTAGTCCTAACTGCTCCTACTGCTAATTAACCATGTTTGCCAAACTGGTTTCCCTAAACCATTCAATAACTAATCATTTTCTTAGGTTTTTTTTTTTTTTTCCCCA
>NW_008352334.1:1468556-1487891 GCF_000622305.1 Nannospalax galili
AAACCCTAAACAAATAAATTAAATAAACAAGAAAAAAAGGGGTTGGGAATATGAAGGAAAAATGTCCCTGTGCTCATTCTAAGAGGGCAGTCCTAGACATACACCACAGAAGCCCCAACAATTTCACCAGAATAATGTATGCACACATGCATCTATACAGTTAATGAGTTAGTAGTTAGTGCATGCAAGTGCTCCACCACTAAGCTACTGCAAAATCCCATACCTAATCTTGTGTGGTAGATACAATCAAAATAGAAAAAAAAAAATGCCAGCAAAATAAAAATACATAAAGTCACCTTCAGGCTGTATCTACAAAGTATATATGAAACATAAACGAATTTTGTGTTTAAACTTCAGTCTATCCTGGGGCTAGAGCGATGGCTCAGCAATTAAGAGCACTGATTGCTCTTGCAGAGGACCGGGGTTCAATTTCCAGCACCCACATGGCGGCTACGAACCGTCCTTAACTCCAGTTCCAGGGAATCTGATGCCCTCTTCTGATGACATGGGTGCACTCACATACATGCAGGCAATACACTCATACACATAAAATAAAAATAATAAAATATATTTTTTTAAATCTTCAGTCTATCCCTAAGACTACGCTTTTCTTTGGAAATATTTCAAAAGTTAAAAAAAATAACAGGTACAGTGGTGCATGCCTTTAATCCCAGCACCTGGGAGGCAGAAGCAGGCAGATCTCTTTGAGTTCTACATCAGACAGGGCTACATAGTAAGACCCTGTCTCAAAAAACAAAACAAACCCAAAAAACAGAACGAAACAAATCAAAAAAATAAAACAAACCGGGGCTGGAGAGATGGCTCAGTGCTTAAGAGCACTGGCTGCTCTTGAAGAGGACCCAGGTTCAATTCCCAGCACCCACATAGCGGCTATTAACCGTCCTTAACTAGAGTTCCAGGGGACTCCGAAGCACTCTTCTGACCTCCGCAGCATTGCATGACATGGGTGCACTCACATACATGCAGGCAATACACTCATACACATAAAATAAAAATAATAAATAAAATATTTAAAAAATAAAACAAACCAAAAAACTAAACACTGGGGCTGGAGAAATAGCTCAGAGGGTAATAGCACTGGCTACTCTTGCAGAAGATACAAGTTCAATTCCCAGCACCTACATGGCAGCTAACAATTGTTCTAACTCCTGTTCCAGGGGATCCAATGCCCTCTTCCAACCTCTGCCAGCACTACATGGCAAGGGTGCATTTACTCACATGCAAACAATATCCTCATACACATAAAAAAAAGCCTAAGCACTGACATCTGAAATACTTCTGACTACGACTATGTCAGATATGGGATATTCAACTCATAGGAATGGTCAATAAATACATGAAAATAATAGGTAGTTCAGAGCTACAAAGGGAGACCCTGTCTCAAAAAGACCAAAAAAAAAGAAAAAAAAAGAAAAAGTGTCAGGCGTGGTCGCACACGCCTTTATTCAAGGCACTCAGGAGGCAGAGGCAGGAGGATCTCTGTGAGTTCAGAGGCCAGCCTGGTATACATAGTAAGTTCCAGGCCAGCTGGAGCTACAGGGAGACCCTGTCTCAAAAAGACCAAAAAAAAAGAAAAGAAAAGAAAAAGTTCAGCATCATTGGTTTTCCAAGTTCTCAATGTAAATAAAATAAAAATGAGACACGCCTAAAGTGCTTGTAAAATGACCAAAACTAAGCAGACTGATAGTACTTATCTGGAGGCGTGGCTGCAGAAACAACTAGGGGCTAGGTCACTGCTGAGGACTGTGGCTGGGGTGAGGGCAGGCTATCACATCACCACTCTGGAAAAGCTTTCTGGTAACTAGAAATTTAACAGGCATCTTCCATGTGGCTCACAATTTCTTTTGATTATATAACCCAGTATTTGCCCACAAGAAAAAAAAATATAAGCCCATAATATCTACATCAATGTTTATACATATTTTATCTTAACAACTTGTATGTTCATTAACAACTGATAGATAAAATTTAGCACTTTCATAAGAAAACTTACTGGAAAGGAAAACAATTAACTAAGGATAAACATAGGAGCAGGAAGGACAACTGCAGTAGAGTTCCAGGTAGCCTGCTTACACAGGCCCTGGGTGGTTCTCATTCTCTCTCTCTCTCTCTCTCTCTCTCTCATTCTCTCTCTCGGGGGTGGGGGGGAGCTGATGACAGGAAGATCACTGGGACTTGCGGCTCACTAGCTCAACAGGAAAACTAGGAGCTCTAGATTCAGTGAACGATCCTGTCTCCAAGGAGCAAGATGGAGAACCACACAGGAGGATACCCAATGTCCTCTGGCCTCCACATGTACACATGCACACATATGCATAACCACACATGCATGTGTACACACACACACCACCCAAACATATATACAAAAGAAGTTCAAGGTCATCAAAGGCTATGTAGAAAATTCAAGGTCAGTCTGGGCTACATGAGATCTTGTCTTAGAAAGAAAAAAGAAAAAGGTACATAAGGATAGAGGAAGACATTCAGTGCAGACCCCTGGCTGCCACACACACACATAGGATGTGCACCCACAAATATATGTACACACAAAAACATATACACATGCATATACTACACACATACAATAAAAAAAGGACCAGTAAGATGGCTTAGCAGGTAAAGGTGTTCAATAACAAAGACTAACACCCTGAGTTTGCTTTTGGAGACACAAGGGTAGAAGGAAAGATCTAAACTTCCAAAAATTGTCTTCTGACCTCTACACATATACCATGGCAGGCATAGGTGTGCACATGTGTGCACACACATACAAATAAATGTTAAAAATGTTTCTAGCCGGGTGTAGTGGAGCAGGCCTTTAATCCCAGCACAGTTCACAGCTACCATGTGGGTGCTGGGTATCGAACCTGGGTCCTCTGCTAGAGCAGTCAGTGCTCTTAACTGCTGAGCCATCTCTCCAGCCCCCAGAAGAGTTTATTTTTGTTTGACTGTTTTGGGTGGGGTTAGGAAACAGGATCACATGCAGCCCAGGCTGGCCTTAAGCTCCTGATCCTCTGGTCTCTGCTTCCATAATGCTGGGGACAGCAAGTATGAGCTCCCACACCCACCCTTGTATTATTTGTATAAAGTATAAATTAGTGTTTATAAAAGTTAAGCTGCAGATTTTAGACAGGCTGGAAAATTTTGCTGAGGAGCCTCTTCTCATAGACATAAACATGGTTGTTTATGGTTCTCCAGGAAGGGGTTCCTCAGATGACAACTTGAGTAACCCCAACCTTACCTTTAGTCTAGAACAACATAATAGTGTGCAATAACCATCCAGGCCCCCGCTGGCCCAGAATTCTCTAGGTAGACCAGGCTGTCCTCAAAATTACAGAGATCTACCTGCCTCTGCCTCCCAAGTACACAGGGATGAAAGGCCTATGCCACCACACCCAGCAACATCAATGTCTTCTACTGCCTCGTCCTACTGCCTTCCAAGCTTAAACACCTCTCCATCCAGGAAGTTCTCAATTCCATTTTTATTTTAAAATTTCTTCACATACAGTGTCACTTTGAACCTCTTTGTTTGCTTAGTTATTGTTTTTCCCACTAGGGGTGGCAAGACAAGTTTGAACTCATATGCTTTTAGTTGAGTCATTTAGAGTTTTGTTACATCATCAAAGACATATTTTATTTACTTACCTTAGTTGGAAAAGGAAATTTGGAAGGTTCTGTTTTGCATGGTGTATGAATAGCCGTTAGAGGGGGAGGCCATGAATGCGTCATCTCCTGAAATGTAATTATTACAGTTTGGTTTCAACCAGGTCAATGATAAAAAAAACCATACAAGCTAAAAACCAGATTTGTACTTAGAAATGCTGGTTTTATGATCAATCCTCCAAAACTATACATACTTAGCCAATAAATCTTAATAAAGCACAATTGTGTGCAAGGCACTATTAGGCCAGTACAGTGAATAATAAATACTCCCTGATTATAAGGAGCTCATAGGTAGTATGATAAAAATCTTTGGATAGTTACAAAGATCAACCTGGACAAGATTTGGTTTTTGTTTGGTTGTTTGTATGTTTGTTTGGGCAGGGGTGAGGAGGAGTTCATCTATTTTCTGAAACGGAGTCTCATTCTGTAGCCCAGGTTGGCCTGGGACTCACTATGTAGATCAGGTAGGCCTTGAATTTATGGTGGTCCTCCTGTCTCTGCCCCCTGTGCTAGGGTTACAGCAGGAGCCGCTATGCCTAACAAAGCATATTATAAAATTCTACTAAGCAGGTGTTTGCTATGGGAGTGGAAAAGGGAAACAACAAGGGAAACAGCTAACAATATTTATCTTCAGTAGAGCAGACACTCTGCTAAGTGTTTTACTTGTCCGCCACCATGGGGCGGACATCAATATTATCCTGACTCTATTGAAGGTGAGACTAAAGAACAAAGGGTAAATTATTTATTCACGGTTGCATGCTTAGTAAGTAACGGACACAGAATGTCATTATAGGAAGTATGATTATACAGCCCATGCGCTGATACAAAGTTTTAGTCATGTGAAGAAATCAAAAGAGAGATTTCAAAAGCGTATTAGGAAGAAAACACGTAAGACCAACCCCCGGTCTGATGTTGTTCAATGTCTTCTGTCTAATCATGCTAAATATGGCCAGGTGAGCTGGGCATGGGGCACGGGGCATATATGCCTATAATCTCAGCTCTTGGGAGCAGGAAACAAGTGAGTCTGTATAAAATGATGTGTTTGCCAGAGGGTCAAGGAAGTGAGAGGTATCAAGATTTAGAATAAGGAAGTATTTTATTTCTTGTATTTAGTTCAAACTTAGCCACTAGGTAAATTAAAGGTGATATACCATGCTTAGACATTTATTCTATAGCTATAACCACACAGTTATATAAAAATACATTAAGATATATAAAGACTGCAGAGGAGTCTTTGCTAACAAATGGAAATAACTCAGGTATCTAACAATACAGTACTGATTAAATAACATCCACACAAGGAAACACCAAGCAGACACTAAAATGGAAAATTAAACTAAGATTTGAAATGATGTCCATAGTTTATTATTGTCAAACACAAACCAACAGTCTACGTCCTGGTAAATGTTTATGTATATAAAGAAAAGTCTCTGAAAAGACAGTTACTAGTGGTCACTGAGACAACAGACTAGCAGAAAGGGCAGGAGACAGAGCGGGTGGTACAGTGTCTACCACAACCTCTTAAAACAGCCACTTGTATATAATTGCTCTTTCTCTTCTTACAATACTTACTACTTCCTATGACCAGCTGATACAGTACAACTAATATCACCACTGTGCACTGCCAGTGCTTGACACATAATAGGTTGTCAACTGATAATTTTCATAAATACATATTACTTTAGACTGAATTTTTTCCCTATTTTCCTAATAGTGCTCCTAGACAGTATGATTACAAGTCGTATGAAAACAAAAACCCATGAAGAAAAATAAAGGAACATGGAAGTACAGTCCCTTGAACACTAGGTAGGGAGGGTAGTGAAAACAAATTTATGTACCTCAGGTTCTCAGTACTGGCATTTTATATCTCAAATACCAAAATATAATCACCTAAAAATGTATTTAACAATCAAGTGACTGGGCAATAAAACATCCAAGGCCACATGCCAAGTTCCATATATATAAAATGTAGACTAAATGTTAGTAAAATCAGAGAAAAATATAAGAAAAATTTCCAGGCACTAAAGTTCTATGTACTCCTAAAATTTCAGGGAAAGAACATTTGTCCTCTTACACCTTTTTTTTTTTTTTTTGTCTTTTTGAGACAGGATCTCCTTGTAGCCCCAGCTGTCCTGGAACTCACTATGTAGACCAGGCTGGCCTCGGACTCACAGAGATCCGCCTGCCTCTGCCTCCCCAGTGCTGGGATTAAAGGTGTGCACTACCACACCCAGCCATCCCCTTATACTTTTATACCATGAATGCTACATGAGGTTCAAGTTGAAGAGTTATCACTGTGGTCTGATAAAGGAAAGAAGGCAGGTTTCACTGGAATTCTAAGAGAATTCATGGACTACTGAAGAGAAGAAGAGAAATATCCCCAGGAAGCTTACTTTAAGGAAGTAATTAAAGCCCAGTGTGGAACTGCATGCCTCTAATCCCAGTGCTTGGGAGGTAAGCCAGGAGGATGAGTAGTTCAAGGCCAGCCTCCACCATAGGAAACGCTATCTTAAAAAGAAAAAAATATGGGGCTGGAGAGATGGCTCAGAGGTTAAGAACACTGGTTGTTCTTGCAGAGGACCAGAGTTTGAATCCCAGCACCCACATGGCAGCAGATGACTGTCCCTAGCTCCAGTCCCAGGGGATCCAACAGTCTCTTCTGTCCTCCACAGGCATTGCACGACGCGGATGTACTTACCTTCATGCAGGCAATGTACACATATACATAAAATAAAAGATAAAATGGAAAAAAAGAAAAAACTGCTAGGCGTGGTGGTGCACACCTTTAGTCCCAGCACTCCGGAGGTTGAGGCAGGCAGATCTTTGTGGGTTAGAGGCCAGCCTTGTCTACAAAGCAAGTTCCAGGCCAGCTGGGGCTACAGGGAGAGCCTGTCTCAAAAAGACAAAAACCTAAGAAAATGATTAATGTATGGTTTAGGGAAACCAGTTTGGCAAACATGGTTAATTTGCAGTAGGAGAGGTTAGGACTAATGGAATGTTAAATTCCTTCTCAAAATTGTGGTCTTATGGAGCCTCTGAAAACTTCTAAGAATAATTAAGTTTTGAAGACCAGGGACTGAAGTAAAGACTCTCAAATCAGTATAAAAAGACAACTGAAGGATTTTGAAGGCAAAAAGAAAAAGGACATTAAAGAATTTCCTTATTTATAATGATCATTGTTCACACATCATGGCCCATGTGTGGAAGGCAGAAAAGAACTCCTGGGAGGCCAGCCATCTCCTCCCTCTGTGATTTCTAGGGAACTGAATTCAGTCTTCAGGCTGGTGAAGACTCAAAACTAAATTAACTAAACAAACAAAACTAACTAAAGCTCAAGTGGGCAGAATGGAAAGAAGAGAATGGAAATTTTTCAAAGACATTTCAAGTCTAGACCTAGCTTTGTGGTTTCACAGAACATGAGGAAGATGTTAAGAGATAATGGGGATCTGTACTTCCAGCAGAGGTGGCGTGACAAGGGTGGCTCAGAGTGTTAAGACCGAAGAAGCAGGCAGATTCCAATGGACATCCAGCTAGGAGCAAATGAAGAAACAAACCAAAAGCCAAAAGCAACCAAGGCAGGAGAGAAAGACGGCAGAGCTAGTTATGCCAAGGACGGCAGAGGAGAGGAATAAAGCACAGAAAGGGGCTGAAGAACTCACTGCCATCAGGAGCTAAGAGAAGCCACAGAGTTCTACAAGAAGAAAGGTAGATGAGGTGTACAAGAGTCAACACCAACAACAAGGAAAAATCAGGTTTCCTGAAGGAAAACTGAGACGCAGTTAAAAAAAAAAAAAAGAGCCTGAGTTCTTAAAAAGAATTAAGCCTTGGACAGAAGGACAAGAGAATGACATTAGAGAAACAAGCTCAGGAAAATGATCAAGGTCAAGGGAAGGAGCAGGAGGTAAAAATGGGAGAAAGAGTTAAGACAGGTAATCAGTGTCTCTCAAAGGGATATGCCATGAACTTCAAGTACAAACAAAAAATTAACAAACTTTCCAAAAAAGTGAAGTGTATGTGACTGACTCTGTCTCTTAGGAGCCAAGAGTCATCCTGGTCACTCACTAATTCACTGGCCTTTCCTTTTTCACACCAGAGGAATGTCATTTTTGGTTATGTGATCTTTTTTTTTTTTGGTCTTTTTTGAGACAAGGTCTCCCTGTAGCCGCAGCTGGCCTGAAATTCACTATGTAGACCAGGCTGGCCTTGAACTCACAAAGATCTGCCTGCCTCTGCCTCTGGAGTGCTGGGATTAAAGGCGTGCGTTACCATGCCTGACTCATGTGTAGATTTTAAGTGTGTCCAATAAACACTCAAAATCAATATTCAGAGGATGCCCTTTATTGCAGTGTTTGATCAGAATGTACAGAGGAATTACAAACCAGGCTACTGTCAACATGGTTTGGAAACAACTGAAATTTTTAATCCTTCACATTAGCTGATCAGCCTGAGGAAATACAGTTACAAATGGTTTCTTCCTCTTTTCAAGGTTAACGCTTTTAAAGCAAACATTAAATGAACCATGTTGTGTCAGTTATTTATGATGGACGTGACATAATCAATCTGCTCGGAATGAATTAATACATGAAACACAGGTTGGTGATGCAGGTGATAATTAAATGAGACCGAAATGATTAAAAAAAAACTTACTTTGAGAATTTCATCCACACAGCTCACATCACCAGAAACTGATGCCTTAAGAAAAAAGGAACACATTATATCAGAAATAATTTATTATTAGGTTTTTAATATTTACTACACAGATTTAAAATATCATTACAAATTACATTAAATTTAAAATCTCACTACTCTAAATGAGAATCCTAGCTAGATACTTTGGAATATTTTTCCTATGTAAATTTTTTAAATGTAATCTTTCAGGTGATCAGACTATCTAAAAATTTCAAAGCTTATTCAATATAAAAAAACCCACGATACTGAGACATAATTCCAGATAAACTAACAAACAGAATAAAATGGACATTATTGAAAAACTAATATTCTGGACCACAGTGAACTAGATTTCACATAGCACTTTGTAAATTACAGAAGGCAACTTTTTTTTTTTAATATTGTATTTTATGTGTACATTTTATTTTATGTGTAGCGCCTGCAAGTGTGTGAGTGCACCCATGTCATGCAATGCCGCAGAGGTCAGAAGAGGGCGTCAGATTCCCCTGGAACTGGAGTTAAGGACTGTTTGTAGCTGCCATGTGGGTGCTGGGAATCGAACCTGTGTCCTTTGCAAGAGCAGTCAGTGCTCTTAACCACTGAGCCATCTCTCTAGCCTGGCAACTGCTTCAGTCATAAACAGAAATCAGGAAGCTAAGCTCAAGCCTAACTCTGAAGACTGAACAAATGGCCACTTCCTCGTTCTCTGAAGAGAAGCATTAGGTGACAAGTGCAGCACTGAACTTCCAGAAGCAAAGGGAGATTACTTCTAAAAGATTTTTTATGTGAATTTGTGCAAGTGTGTGTGTGTGCGTATGTATATGCACTGGGGTGTTCATGGAGTCCAGAAGATGGTGTCAGATTCCCTGGAGCTCAAGTTACAGGAGGTTGTGAGTCACCTGACGTGAGTGCTGGGAACTGAACTTGGGGTCCTCAGCAAGTGTGTAAGTGCTCTTAACCTCTGAGCCATCTCTCCAGCCCCCTGACCTGTCATTTTAATATTTGAAAGGCATGAATGACATTTTCTCTATCTCCCAAGACGTGAAGCTCACAGATCTATGGATCCACTGGAGAATCACCTCCCAAGTCTTTCTTTAAACTTTTTTTTGTAAATCTTTAAACTTTTATAGTTTATGTATTTATTTATCTAGGGTTTTAAAAAATATTTTATCTATTATTATTTTATGTGTATGAGTGTATTGCCTGCATGTGTGTAAGTACAACCGTGTCATCCAGTGCCCACAGAGGTCAGAAGGCGGCATCAGAGCCCATGGAACTGGAGACATAGACAGCTGTTAGCCACCATGTGGGTGCTGGGAATCAAACCTGGTCCTCTGCCAGAGCAGTTAGTGCTCTTAACTGCTGAGCCATCTCTCTGGCCCCTCACCCTTTCCTTTCTTTTTCAAAGACAGGATCTCCTCTGAAGCCCCAGCTGACCAAGAACGCATTATGTAGACCAGATGGCCTCAATCTCACAGAGATCTGCCAGCCTCTGCCTCTGAGAGAGCTGGGATGAAAGATATGCGCCACCAAACCCAGCAGGCAATACACTCATACACATAAAATAAAAATAATAGATAACATTTTTTAAAACTCTAAATAAATACATAAACTGTAAGGCAAAAGGGCCATTCCAATTCATTCAAAATACCATGGTCAACTACTTTATATGGTCACAATGTTACACACTATGTGACTTACATCCAAAGGCTGGGAGGGTATCTTCAGCTTGGTGAGGTGGGCTTTGCTGCTGGGCTTCAGCTCAGTCATGTTGTTACTATGAGACTGGCTGCTATAGTGCTCAGAGGACAGCTTTGGTTCCATGGACTCTTGTCCATCCATGGGTCGGACGTAGGCAGTGGGTTTCTGTAACATTGAACTGGATTTTGACATCAGTGAAGGTGGGAAAGACTGATTTGAATGCTGCCCACTTGAAAAAGGCACTCGGGAAGGAGAATCCCAATTGGCATCAGGGTCCCGAGGTGATTTGGAACGCTGATGTTCCTTGCTATGGTGATCGTTCCCATGAGACCTGGAATGACTAGAGCTTAATGAAGAAACAGCCTGGGGTTTCCCGGGGCTTGAGGACCGTGACTTGGAGTGTTCTGACCCATGCTGGCCTTTCTTCCTGCTGCTGCTGTATGACTCGCGGTCATGCCTCTGGCTACTACTACTAGTGCCACTGCCACCTGCACTGGTCCGCTGGCTACTGTGTCCACTCTGCAAGCCAGAGGGCCGTTTCTGAGACTGAGAAGTGCTGGGTGCAGGTCCTACTGGAGTCCACTTGCTGCTCTGATGAGAGCCTCCATGTCTCTGTTCAAAGAAGTTTGGGGTTTTTTCATCTGCTGTCGGTGGTACTGTAGGCTTGGGAATTGCAACAAGCTTTGGTATAGATCTGTCTCCTATGAAATCCTTCATTTCATCATAGTCTCCAAGCATGCTCTGAATACGACTTGATAACTTATCTTCTTTGCTAGTCTAAAAAAAAGAAGAAAACAAAATGATTAGTAGAATTAGAAATAAAATATTCTTCTGAACTGATTTTATAAAACCTTCAACAGAAAAAGCTTTTGTTTGTTTTTGAGAGAAATTCTCACTGTGTAGCCCTGGCTGGCCTGAAACTCACTAGGTAGACCAGGTGGACCTGGAATTCACAAGGGTCTATCAGTTTCTGCTTCCCAAGTGATGAGATTAAAGAGGTCACTAGAACAGGTGCTTTTAAAGATAGGTCTCACTTCATATCTTAAGTTAGTATCTAGAAACAAACACAAAATACACACACACACACACACATTCTTGGGTGAATAAGGTCTAGATACCTTAGGACTCTATCAGTCTCATATATACAGAAGACCATTTACAAATTACATTAAAAAGAAATCAAAAGTGAACAACCAGGGCTAAGAATACAACTCAGGCAGTGGTGTGCTTCCCTAGCATGCACAAAACCCTGAGTTCGATCCCTAGTACTGCATAAACTGGCATGGTGATGCATTACCAGAATTCAGGAGACTAGTCAGGAAGATCATCAGTTCAAGGTCATCCCTAGCTACAGACCAGACTGAGTTTTAGGCCTGAGATACAAGAGACCCAGGAGAGGTGAAGAGACACCTCAACAGTTGAGAACATGTACTGCTCTTGTAGGGAACCTGAGTTTCATTTCCAGTACCCACATCTGGGGCTCAGAACCACCTACAACTCAAGATCCAGGGTATCTAACACCTCTGGCCTCCACACGCACCGCATTCACATGCACACAAGCCTACACATGTAGACATAATTAAAAATAGTTTTCTGCTGGGTGTGGTGGCACCTTTAATCCCAGTACTTGGGAGGCAGAGGCAGGTGGATCTCTGTGAATTCGAGGCCAGCCTAGTTTTCATAGCGAGTTCCAGGCCAGCTGGGGCTACAGGGAGACCCTGTCTCCAAAAAAAAAAAAAAATTCTAAAAAAGGAAAAAAAATGGGGGTTGGAGAGATGGCCTCAGCATTTAAGAGCACTGACTGCTTTAGCAGAGGACCCAGGTTCAATTCCAGGCACCCACACAGACCCTGTCTCAAAAAAAAAAAATTCTAAAAAAGGAAAAAAAATGGGGGTTGGAGAGATGGCCTCAGCATTTAAGAGCACTGACTGCTTTAGCAGAGGACCCAAGTTCAATTCCCAGCACCCACACAGCGGCTAATACCTGCCCATAGCTCTAGTTCCAGGGGATCCAATGCCCTCTTCTGACCTCCGTGAGCAACGTGTGGCATGGTGCACCTTCCCACATACAGTACACTCATACATAGTGTATTGTGCACTCGTACAAGTTTTTAAAAATATTTTATTTATTATTTTTACTTTATGTGTATAAGTGTATTGTCTGCATGTACGTGAGTGCACCCATGTCGTGCAATGCTGCGGAGGTCAGAAGAGGGCTTCGGATTCCCCTGGAACTGGAGTTAAGGACGGTTCGTAGCCACCATATGGGTGCTGGGAATCGAACCCAGGTCCTCTCCAAGAGCAGTCAATGCTCTTAACTGCTGACCCATCTCCCCAGCGCCCCAAAATAAATATTTAAAAAAAAATTTAAAAAATCCCCAAAAGACAAACACCAAAAATATACAAAAACTAAATCTGTCTGATCCTACTAAACAAACAAGGTATACATACAGGAATTTGCAGACAACACTGAGATCAGAAAACAAGTCCAATTCATTGCAATATAATTACAAAACAAATGGTAGTATGATCAGAGAGTCTGGAGAAAACTCTTAATTTTTTTTCAATATGCCCAAATTACTAATACCAGATTTTGTGCCAAACCCACATAAGCAATGTCAATATGACTATTTTAAAATTGGAATATCCTTAAAAGCTCAGGATAAATGGCTTTAACAGAGCATATAAATGGTCTCTAAAAACACCAACTGTGGGGGAGTAAACTATGGATACATTACTTTCAATATCTCATCAGAAAAAAAATGTCCAGCATACTCTTACCCTCACACCATAAACCAGCAGTGGCCGTTCCTGCTGTAGCACACAGTACCAACACTGTTATACACGAGTCTTTGACATTTTAACAACCATTGAAATCTCAAGTCTAATGAAATGCCAGACACGCCACCTCTAAAGCTACGTTAGAGTCACGAGAATTGGTACCATCCAGTGTCTTTTGTAATCTCAAATCAAGTACAATGATGGCAATAAAAACATCATTTGATTCAATTTATGCAATGCCTCTGGCAAGTATTTAATATAACTAATAGTTATTAAATTCATTAGAAGGAATATCAGAATTCAGTTACTATAACAGAACAAGGAAATACACAAAGGAAACAGTCACTATTAATACTAATAGTCAACAAAACTTACTGAATAGCCAGGCGTGGTGGCGCACGCCTTTAATCCCAGCCCTCGGGAGGCAGAGGCAGAGGTGGATCTTTGTGAGTTCGAGGCCAGCCTGGTCTATATAGTGAGTTCCAGGCCAGCTGGGACTACAGGGAGACCCCATCTCAAAAAGACAAAAAAAAAATTACTGAATAAACAAGTGGGAGGGAACAGGGAGAACAAGCATCAGTGAAGTAGTCATCTTTGATGATGTTATAATCAACAATACCTAATAAACAGCAGGCAATGGATATTCATCAACCAGATGTTTACCTAATTCAAGGCTCAAAGGTAAAATGCCTGCATAGCCAATGGCACAGCCAGAAGCCTATGAATATTTGAGTCAGTTCAGACCCAATCTTTAAGAGTGCAGGACAGCAACAAGAGAGTGGCTAAAAAAGGACTTCAAGGGGTTGGTAAAGTTCAACTTCCTGATCAGAGTACTAATTATGTGATACTGTTCACGTGAAATATTTTGAAAAAAAATTTTTTTTTTTGGTCTTTTTGAGACAGGGTCTCCCTGTAGCTCCAGCTGTCCTGGATTCACCGTGGAGACCAGGCTGGCCTTGAACTCACAGAGATCCACCTGCCTCTGCCTCCTAAGTGCTGGGATTAAAGGTGTGCGCCACCAAGCCCCGCCTTGAAAAAAGTTTTATTTGGGCTTGGAGAGATGGCTCAGCAGTAAAGAGCACAGCCTGCTCCTCCAGAGGACCCGAGTTCTATTCCCCAACCCACATCAGGCTGCTCAGAGCAAACAGCCCATAACTCTGGCTCTAGGGGGTCTGATGTCCTCTTCTGGCCTCCGTGAGCACTCACATTCACATCTACATACTAATAAGCAAACACAAACACGTGAACATAAATAAATAATAAAAAGAACTTTTATTTATTTATTATCACAGATGTGGGTAAGTGCCACAGAGTTCATGTGGAGGTCAGAGAGTCAATGGCACTCAAGTCACTGGGCTGGGCAGCAAGCAACTTTACCTGCTGAGCCATCTTACCAGTCCAAAAAGCAGAGGTGGGGAGATGGTTCAGTGGCTAATAGCACTGGCTGCTCTGGCAGAGGACGTGAGTTCAGTTCTCAGCACCCACATGGCAGCTCACTCTCACCTGCAACTCCACCAACCCACCCACCCACACCCACACATACACATACACACACACACATAAATTTTAAATAAGTAACTTCTAAAAGCACAGCTGGTGTGTAGGTGAGGTGAAAAAAATTCAAAGGACAACTTACGACTTTGTATGGCTCTGCAAAGAGAGGCGAGCTGGGCGGGAAGGTGTCTCCACTCTGCTGGACTTCCTGATTCCGCCTCTCCCGTTCTCTCATGCGCAGCACATCCCGGTCTTCACGGCTCATGGTGCTGTGAGGAGAGGCACAATGCTTACACCACAGAAATGCCATTCTGATATCCGTGCTAATGCTGTCGATCCAAAAGGAGGTTCTCTTTTGACTTCTAAGTAGTGAGTGCTATAGCTGGGTTCTGGCACTGGTTACCGACTACACCATGCTCGCCTTCCCTGGCAGTGCAGAAACAAAGCACTATCTAAAAGGAGAGCCCACTGCCCCGCAAAACAACCTTGTTTAAAAACCTGTTTTTGCAGTGCTGGGAACTGAACCCAGAGCCTCACACATTCTGGGAAAACACTTCCACTGAGCAATACCTCTGCCCCAAACTTAATTGTTAAGTACTCTACTAAATGTTCTACATCAGCTAAACTTCAGCCTTCAGTGGCACACAACCCACTCCCACCCAGACCCCCATGTCCAGGTCTTTCTCTAGTTTGCATCTACCTTATCTTGATTTCTTTCTGTCCCAAATACATCTTCTTTGGTGTCCATTCTTAAGGCAGTTGGACCTCAGCTTTGCTGTTGTTCTAGGTTCCCTAAAAAACGACATTTCTGCTCTAAATATATTAATATTTCAATTACTACCTCAATAGAAAGCGACTGAGGCTTTCAGTGATTAAAATCTAAAAGTAATGTTAGTAAGGGTAATTGAAAACTCTATTAAAAAGGAAAAAGTCTTTTGGGTCAAAGGGAAATTATGAGTGTCATCTCCAAGATCATGACAGTACTATATTATCACCAGAAACAGTTTATTTATCTATAACAGCAGGGGTTTTGTCTGAATAGAAGAAAGTGCCAAATCCTGAGATAAATTCTACCAGCACCTTTCGCCGGAGACAGATCAAGCCTCCATCTTGATTATCTTGATTTGATTTTGGTGGTGGCAGAGGGAAAGGGGATAGGGGAGAAGAAATCCAAGGAGGGGCAGGAATCAAGTTATATCTATGGAGCCTATTTTAAACCAAACGAGCAAACTAAAGTCAATCGAAACCAGGAAAAACTAGTTTAGGATGAGCACCAAGGAGAATGTCTTGAGGACTTTCATCAGGTTAGAACAGTGAAAGCAAGCAAGCCAACATTAATGGAGGACAGCCTGAGATCCTAGGTGCTTTGATGTGCATTCAAATTGTTTCTTTAAAAAAATTTTTCCCATTTATTCCTGTGTGTGTGGGCACGCATGGGCCATGGTGTGTGTGTTGAGAAGACAACTTGGCAGGGGTCGGTCCTCTCCTTCTACCATGAGGCTTCTGAGGTTTGACCTCCAGGCATTAGGCTTGGCAGCAGGCACTTTACCTGCTGAGCCATCTCAGCAGCCCTCAAGTTATTTCTCATTTGTATAATACTGTAGTACGCACAGATAATATTACTGCAGGACATGGAAAATACTGCTGTGATTTCTCTGGTTTCCCTAGTGCTTGGCACTGTACAGAACCACACAAAATACCACAGAGCATCTATACTTTATTCAGAAGAGAAAACCAAAGAAAATATCCATGCACACATTTGAACAAACTAGTAAAAAAAATTTTTTTTTCTTTTTGGTTTTTTGAGACAGGGTCTCCCTGTAGCCCCAACTGGTCTGGAACTCACTATACAGAACCAGGCTGGCCTTGATCTCTCAGAGATCCACCTGCGCCTGCCTACTGTGAATAAACACATACTCCACCATGCTCAGCCACACTAGTAAATTTTATAGCATTAATAATCAAGTTTCAATCAGGTCTCTTGAATTATCATACTGCCAAAACACAATTATTCAGAGTCTAAGGAGCATATATCAACTACCAAGTTCCTCAAATATCCTAATCAAATCCTGAAAAGTAAGGCTGAGGGTGGTAGAGTGCATTCTTAGCATGCCCAAGGCCCTGAGTTCAATTTCTACCACCAAATCAAAACAAAAACTCCTGAAAGATCAGAAAACTTTTAAAATGTTACATATTAAACAGCACTAAAATAACAACTCAAGAAATACTTGTTTGGGGCTGGAGAGATGGCTCAGAGGTTAAGAGCACTGGTTGCTTTTGTAGAGGACCTAGGTTTGGTTCCCAGCACCCACATGGCAACCAACAGCTGTCTATAACTCCAGTTCCAGGAGATTCAACTCCCTCTTCTGTCCTCCACAGGCATTGCAGGACACTGGTGCACTTACATACACTCAGGCAATACACTCATATACATAAAATAAAAATAAAAATTAAAAAAAAGAAATATTTGTATGAACCAAGCATGGCAACCTGCACCCATAACCTCAACTACTTTGAACTTGAAGCAGGATAGCTTGAGCCAAGGAATTCAGCACCAGGCTGGGTAAAATAGCAAGACTCCATTTTTTTAAAAAGTGTGTGTGGGGGGGATACCTGTATATAAAATTCATCCAATGGTTCAAAGTTATGGGAATCTTATTTAAACTTTCTGCATATGAGTGTTCTGCCTGATACTTGTAACAAGTACTCATGTGTCATGCAGAGCCTGCAGAGGCAGAAGTCAGCATTGGATCCCCTGGAACTGGAGTTACAGAGAGCTGTTAGCTACCATGTGGATGCTGGAAAGTGGACTTGGGTCCTTTACAAGAGCAGACAGTGTTCTTAACCACTGAGTCATCTATCCAGTCCCAGAAACAGTTTTCGTAAGCAATAAAAAACCATCTAACTGAATATTTCCTCTTTTCATTAAGGCTTCCAAGCTCAGAACTCAATTAACTGACTGCTCATAGGAACTAATTACTCCTGTTGTAGCTCTTCATTTTTCCTAATCTGACTTATTTCTGTAGCTAATTTATGGATCCTGTTTTTTTCTCCTGTGTCTCTGATCATTAATCTCTGACTAAAATTTTACTCAAAATCATTAATTCTTTAAAAATATTTTAGTTTATTTTTTTTTCTATGTCTATGTGTGTACTGCCTGCATGTAGGTAAGTGCACCCGTGTAGTGCAATACCCACGGAGGACAGAAGAGGCCATCGGATCCCCCAGAACTGGAGTTATAGACAGTTGTTAGCTAACATGTGGGTGCTGGGATTCAAACCTGGGTCTTCTGCAAAAACAACCAGTGTTCTTAACCGCTGAGCCATCTCTCCAGCCCAAAATCATTAATTCTAATAATCAAAGCTCCACAAAATTAACAAGAAATTTAAACATTACTGAATTTGAAGTTTATCTTTGCTATATAGATAAAACTATTACTATCTGTCAGGATACTTAAAATAATTGAACTGAAGCAGAATTCGGTCAAAATTAGCATACTATTAACACCACAACAAAATCTGTGGGGCTACCAGATTAAATATTTCTAAAAGTAAAATCACTACCATGTTTGAGTTCCTGGGTTCAATTCCCCAGTAGTAACATAAATAAAATAAATTAAAAGAGCTACTTGCAGTTTTCTAGCATGGTGGTATACATTTGTAATCCCAGCACCTATAGACTTATGTGGCACACACACACACACACACACACACACACACACACACACACAAATAAAAATGCAGGGCAAATTACTATACCAAACCTCAGTCTATATTATATTACATTTGTATTCATAAAAGCAGCATGGTATTGCACAGGAGCAGACTTGTAGATCAGTGGTAAAAAAAAAATAGAAGACTCAAATATGAGTGCATATAATTATAGTCACCTTACATTTGATAAAGTTTCCAAGAACATGCACTGGAAAAAAAAGACAGCATCTTTAACAAATGGGGGGGTCATTGGACCCTCACCAGTGTCCAGCCACTCTTCCAGCCAACTGTATGTAATTTGGCCCTAATCTCACATGGTCTCCTGGATTTGGGAAGGACTAATCTGGGGAAAGCTAGGAAGAAAAGCCTTGATCCATGCTGGGTAATGGCTTTGCAGTGTGCATACCCCAAGGTCACTTAATACAACTCAGCAACCTCTCAGTCATCCTTGTAAGCAAGCTCAGTAAATTCAGTGAGTCCCCAGGAAAACTTCAATGAAACATTGGCTTGATACTAGAACCTTAAAAGGGAATAAGCATTGCTTAGTATCCCCAGGAAAAGAATTCTCACAATAGATGGAAATTTTATAATTATTAAAAAAAAAAAAAGAAAATGAGAAACAAAAATATACACATAATGTTAACATTTCTAAGGTCATAGTTTAGTCAACTAGTTTAAGAAACAAAATATATATCTAGTCAAGGTTTATCTGAGAATATTTGGTTTTTCAGCCAAGCTTTATCTACACAGCACATGGTAACTGTGATGGTTTGGATGAAAATGTCCCCCATAGGCTCCAAGTATCTGGACATTTTGTCCCCAGAGGATGGCGCCATTTTGGGAGGTTTTAGAAGGTGTGGCTATCCTGGAGGAAGCACGTCACTGGGGGTGGGCTTAGAGAGTTCTTAAGCCTTGCCAGATCTGCAGTCGCTCTCTTGCTTCCTGTGCCTGTGTGATGACATGAGAGCTTAGCTTCTGCTGCTCCTGCTCCAGCCACCATGCCTCCCTGCCATGACGGACAGTAATTCCCCTGGAACAGTAAGCTCAAATAAACTGTTCCTTCTATAAATTATTTGGGTCAGTGTTTCTATCACAGCAACAGAAAAGTGACTAATACAGTAATTAAGAGTACCAGACTGGTGGAACTAACCTTATTGGATGTTTAACAGCCATACTTTGAGGCCTATACTAATGTGGTCAGAGGGACGTAAAGAACAGTTTTTGCCCCTTGCCCTCCAAGGTTCACTAAATTCCAGGGGACTATGGAACATCTCTCCAAATGTCCTGTAACTGTGGTGAGT
>NW_008352334.1:1488070-1559795 GCF_000622305.1 Nannospalax galili
GAACTGGTAAAAGAGGAGCCAGGGGCTCCTCCCAAGCCCATGTGACCCCTGAGGAACAGAGCCTCAAATGACTTTAAGTGTAAAAATAACTTGATTTATTTGGGCCAACTGTATTGTCTTAAACACCCAAAAGGAAAGTATAACCAAAGAGTAAAGTCATCAGTGTATATTTTTTAAATATTTTATTTTCATTTTATGTATATATGTGTACTGCCTGCATGTAGGTAAGTGCACCCATGTCATACAATGCCCGGCAGAGGACAGAAGAGGCTGTCAGATCCCCTGGAACTGGAGTTACGGACAGTAGTTAGCTGCCATGTGGGTGCTGGGATTTGAACCTGGGTCTTCTGCCAAAACAATCAGTGTTCTTAATCAATGAGCATCTCTTCAGCCACTCAGTATATTTCTTTAAGAGTTCAAGGGATTACACTTCTCAGATGTTAGCTTAAGTCTATATAAAAAGTTAGACAATTATTTCTCATTGATGATTTTGTTCCTTATCAGAAAGTGCTGCTCAGATGTAAGACTTCAAATCTTGGTCTGCAATACTGTAGCGCCCACCTATAGCTAAGGGAGACAACCTGCTATTGTTCTAAAATGATGGATAAATTTGTTTACTCCCCCTATATAGAAGCCTTTGAGAGAGAACTGACACCGATTCTAACTACTCCAATAGCTATCAAAATACCAGAAAGCAAATCCTGAATCCCCCCCCGCCGCAAGCCACGACTCTGACCAGCAGAGCTGAGGAAAGGACAACACGGATGCCAAGATGAGGTTCACTTCACTTTTTCTTCCCCTTTATTCCTCCTCATCCCCCAATATATATCCTCAGTAGATCCCTCCCACAGTCAGGTCATAACTGGGAGCCAATCAGGTGTGAACACACTACACTTCTCCTTCACATCTCCTATTCACCAATCAAGGACTTTCTTTTCTCCCTACAGGTAAGTTATGCAATTTGGGAGTCTTTTAGATAGACCCACTGAAGGGGTACCCCAATTGCCTCACCCTGAATACCTGTTCAGCATGGAGGAAGCCAGAGCAGTCTGCATTCTGATTCCCTATAGGCAATTTGGGTAACCTCTTCAGAGGATGGTGTGATAAGAATAGGAGGTAGGACTTGGCTTCACAGTTAGGGTAAAAAGACCCCAAAGAAAAGTAGCCAGTTTCTTGGCTAAAAGTCAAAATGTCCTTGGGGCTTCTTAGCAACATACTCTGTTCCAAAGGCCAAAAATGACAAAAGTATTTGGGAACTCTTATCTAATCCCTAAAAGGACTTTAGGGTTACCTCTTCAGAGGGGTAATATTAGAGTAGCAAAAAACCCCATTTAAAAAAAAGGAAGGAAGGAAGGAAGGAAGGAAGGAAGGAAGGAAGGAAGGAAGGAAGGAAGGAGAAAGAAAAGAAAGAACACAAAGTTGTCAGAAAAAAGTGATGGGGAAATATGGGAGGTGATGGAGGCGAGAGCATGGGTTGGGTCTGATCAAAACACCTTATATCCATGTATGAAATTCTCAATAAAGTTCTTTTTTAAGTAAAAAAAAAATTTTTTTTAAGGCCTAGGAACTCATTTTCAATGTGGCTTTGTACCTCCAAATGCACATTCCCTAAGTCATAGGTGATTCAAGTGGTTTCCTTATAAGCAAGGGCTATTTGCTGATATGGACAGGTTTAACTAGAGTACAATCTCTGTCAAAAATAATTCTTAAATATACAATGTCTGATAAAAACATAAAACCCAAAGCTGACGTGGTGGTGCACACCTTTATTTCGAACATTTGGGAGGTAGAGGCAGGTGGATCTCTGTGAGTTCAAGGCCAGCCTGGTCTACACATAGGGAGTTCAGGTCCGCTGGGGCTACAGGGAGACTGTCTCAAAAAAACAAAAACAAACAAGCAAAAAAGAAAGATAATTATGCTGGACCTTGTTTTGGGTTTATGGGTTTTTTTTGAAGGCATGGGCCACCACACCCAGCTACAATTATCCTTCAACTTCTTAAATAGTCTAAAAAAGAAAGCTCCAAACTTCAATTAAACTATAAACAAGATATTGTAATACAGTAGATGAGATAAGTATTTCAGTTCAATTTATATAACACATCAGATATATGATTCAGGAAAGTAACTTTTATACCTCCATTTTATCTTATACAAAAAAGTCTATCCCACTTAATATGATAAGGATTATATAACTAGACAAAAGAGGTATTTGAACCTATGTGAACAAACTACATTATATAGAAGTAAAGGGTAAAACATAAAGGGTAACTGCAGATAGACATCAAAAATCTTTTGGAAATGGTAAAAATGTTCTATAATTAAACTATGGTTCTATCATTAAACTATCATTGAAGTATACACTTAAAACCAAGTGCATTGTATGGAATGTAATTATGTTTTTTAAAAATATTTTATTTATTATTTTTATTTTATGCATATGAGTGTTATGCCTGCATGTAGGTAAGTACACCTGTGTCGTGCAATGTCCACAGAGGTCAGAAGAGGCCGTCGGATCCCCTGGAACTGGAGTTACAGAGAGTTGTTAGCTGCCATGTGGGTGCTGGGCTTAGAACCTGGGTCTTCTGCAAGAACAGCTAGTGATCTTGACCACTGAGCCATCTCTCCAGCCCCTGTAACTATATCTTTAAAAAAAAAAAAAAAAAAAGCCAGGTGTGGTGGCACACACTTTTAGTCCCAGTACTAGGCAGACTGATCTCTGTAAGACAGAGGCCAGCCTGGTCTACATAGTGAGTGCCAGGTCAGCTGGAGCTACAGGGAGACCCTGTCTCAAAAAGACAGAAAAAAAGAAAAAAACCAAAACCAAAACCAAACCACAACAAACCCTGTTCTTTTTAAAGGAATACAATCAGCTTAAGGAAGATCTTTAATTACTACCATCTGTCTGCTCTGTCCACATTACCGAACTGATAGGTTTTAGGTCCCCAAACCTCGAAAGCAATTCGGGTAACTCCAGTTCTAGAGGATCCAACACCCTCTTCTGGCCTCCATGGGCACTGCACAACACACATACACGTACTTGTAGGCCTCACACTCATACACATAAGAATAAGTTATAAGAAGTTTTTTTAAACCTAAAACTACCGGCAACAACTGTAGATGCCTATCACTGAAACACTCTCATGCCGTTCAGGAGACAAAGGCTGGGAAGAGAACATTACCATCTCCCAGGATTTGAGGTACCGATCTTAAACATACCCTAACAACTAGATCTAAGTTACACAGTATTTCAACAAAGAATGGGCATTCTTCCTAAGCACACCTGGAAAGTTTTTGAGACTAGACTGCATGTAAGACAGTAAAATAAATCTAAAAAGAATGAGAGCAATAAAGGGTTTTCTAACCACACACACAAAAAAAAGTTAGAAGTCAAAACCCAAAGAAAAATTGGGGAATCGACAAATATGTGGCAATTAAACAACACATTCTTAAATAACCAAGGGCTCAACAAGAAATCTTGAGGGAAATAAGGAAAGAGTGTAACGATGAAAACTAAATGAAAACAAAATACACCGACACTTATGAGATGGGGCTCAGCAGAAATTTTTTCTTCAGTCTTTTTGAGACAGGGTCTCTCTGTAGCCCCAGCTAGTCTGGAACTCACTATGTAGGCCAGGCTGGCCTTGAACTCACAGAGATTTGCCTGCCTCTGCCTCTGGAGTGCTGGGATTAAAGGCTGCACCATCATGCCTGGCTTTTAGCAGAAATACTATAAATGTAAACCTTGACTTTATAAAAGAAAAATTTAGGGTTGGAGACATGGCTCAGCGCTGAAGAGCACTGGATGCTCCTGCAAAGGAACCCAGTTTAATACCCAGTACCCACATGGCTGCTAATAACCATCTGTAACTCCAATTCTAGGTGATCTAACGGCGCCTTCTGGCCTCTGTGGGCACTGCACATATGGATGCACTTAATACATGTAGGCAAAACATTCAGACCTAAAATAAAGTTTTTAAAAAGATTTGGCCAAGAGGTGGTGGTGACACATGCTTTTACCTTTAATCCCAGGACTCAGGAGACAGGGGCAGGCAGATATCTGTGAGTCTGAGGTCAGTCTGGTCTACATAGTTACAGGTCAGCCAGGGCTATATAGTGAGATGCTGTCTGAAAAAAAATTTTGAGAGCTAGAGAGATGGCTCAGCAGTTGGTACTCTTACAGAGGGCCTAGTTTCCAGCACCCACGTCAAGCAGCTCACAGTCAAGTATTAACCAAAAAATAAATGGATAAGCAAGCTACGGTATACACATACAGTGGAATATTCTTTAGCCATGAAAAGAAATGAAATTCTGCTACGTACTACAGCATGAATGAACCTTGAAAACATTAGGCTACATGAAATAAAACACACACTGGAGGGCACATACATGATTCAGCTTAACATGAATAGAATGGGAAAATTCACAGAAACCAAAGGAACAGAGGTGGGGGCAATGGGGAAATACTGGTTTATAACTTGTCAGCATTTCATTCAGGATGAAAAAGTTCTAGAAGAGGTGATGTAATGGAGTAAAATACTGTGAATGGACTTAATACCATGAATTCTACATGTAAAAGGACAACGTTTTATGCTATACATATGTTTATTTTGCTATCCAATAGGGATGGATGTACTCTAAATACATGGCTATACATATGAAATTACCAAAGAATAGAAGTTTGGTTTTTTGGGGGTTTTTTTGCGACAGGTTCTCACAAAATCGCAACTGGCTTCAGAATAAAAATTTTAAATGATTTATTTATTTTTATTTGTTACATGTATGTTTTGCCTACAGATATGTAAGTGGGCCTGTGTTGTGCAAACCCTGTGGAGGCCAGAAGAGGGCATCAGAGTCCCTGGAACTGGAGTTACAGACATTTATTAGCTGCTATGTAGGTGCTGGGGACAGAACCTTGTTCCTCAGGAAGAGCAGCCAGTGCTCTTAACTGTTGAGCATCTCTCCAGTCCTTAAGATTATTATTACTATTTTGTCTTTTTGAGACAGGGTCTCCCTGTAGCCCCAGCTGGCCTGGCACTCACTTATGTAGACCAGGCTGGGGCTAAGGGCATGTGCTACCATGCCCAGCATAATTTTTATGTTTTAAGTTAAAAAATTAAAAATAATTTAAAATGTTACTTTTACCTGCCCCCCGACCCTTTTTTTTGAGACAGGCTCTCCCTGTAGCCCCAGCTGGCCTGGAACTCACTATGTAGACCAGGTTGGCCTTGGGCCACCTGCCTCTGCCTCCCAAGTGCTGGGATTAAAGGCATGGGCCACCAGGCTTAACCTGTCCCTTTCAAGTGACTGTCACACTGTTAGGACCCCGCCCCCCCCATTACTGTCATAACAATTATCTGAAAATGGGGCTAACTACCAAATTATTGAGTGGCTGAAACTCTAAAAGTCAAATTTAGACTTGAGCTGAGATTTCAATTATTTTGATATTTATTATGACTGCTCCTCAACTATAACTTCACCACAATGCACCATGGTAAAGCACAAAGCCTCATGGACCCAGAAACCCCTTTTGGCCTCATTTGCAGGATGTTCTCTACCCATGAGGACTTCAGAAGAGATCACTTCTACCAGTCTGGGAAACTGCACACCTGGAGATCAAAGCCAAACTAGCAAAACATCAAGTCCCAAGACACTGCTTTGTACAGAAGGGCTCTTGCCCAAAATGTAGTCATGAGAAGACGTATGCAGTTCTTGTTTTCCTGTGCTGGGAACCTAGTGCTTCACGTATGCTAGGCGAATACTCCACTGCTGAGCGACACCTTGAGTCTAGTCTTCAGATGCAAAATAATGAAAGCAAAGGGAACAATTCCATAGCATTTTTGCCTTTTTAAAAAATATGTCGTGTATGCACATGTATTTGTTCTTATGAGCATGCGGCGGGGGGCAGAGGTCAACTTTGGGTATCATTCTCAATCACTCTCCATCTTATTTTTAAGACAGGGTCTCTCACTGAACTCAGAGCTCATTTATTTAGGTAGACTGCCTGGCTAGCCAATGAGCTCCAGGGACCAGGGATCCACCTCTCCAGCGCTGGGAACACAGTCCCATCACAGCATTTGACCCACTGAGTTATCCCCCTAAGCCTGTTATCTTTTGTTTTCTTAATCAAAACTTTTTAAAATTTATTTACTTATTTTTATTTTATGTGTATGAGTGTTCCTGCATGTATGTTAAGTGAACCAATGCATGCAATGCCCATGGAGGCCAAAAGAGGGGAGTCAAATCATCTTGAACTAGAATTACAGAGGTTGTGAGGTGCCATGTGGGTGCCGGGAACCAAACTCAGGTCCTCTGCAAGAGCAGCCAGTGCTCTTAACCACTGAGCCATCTCTCTAGCTCCTAAAATCATTAAAAAAAAAAAAAGACAGAGTCTCAGTCTGGACTGGAAATGATGTTGCAACTGAAAGTGACCTCGAACTCCTGACCTTCCTACCTCCACCTCCCAAGTGCTAGGATTACAGTTGTGCACCACTACATCCAGTGCTTAATCAAATCTGTGTCTGCTGGGCATGGGGACACAAGCTTTTTATCCCAGCACTCTGGAGGCACAGGCTGGCAGATCTCTTTGAGATGGAGGCCTGCCTGGGATGGTTTGATGAGTTCCAGGCCAGCTAGAGCTACAGAGAGACTCTGTCTCAAACAAACAAAAAAAACCTTTATGATCATCTCAAGTTTTCCTCATCCTGTTTCCTAAGTCATTCTCAACCAGGCTGTCACAGCTTCCTAAATATCATATAGTCTTTCTCTTTGCTACTTCAACAAGGTTTTTTTTTGGGGGGGGGTCTTTTTGAGCAAGGGTCTCCCTGTAGCCCCAGCTCTTCTGGAACTCATTATGTAGACCAGGCTGGCCTTGAATTCACAGAGATCCACCTGCCTCTGCCTTCCAAGTGCTGGGATTAAAGGCGTGTACCACCACGCCCGGCTCAAGTATTTCTTTAAAAAAAATTTTTTTTTAAATTTTATGTATATGAGTGTTATGCCTGCATGTAGGTAAGTGCACCCCTGTCTGTGGAGAACAGAAGAGGCTGTCGGATCCCCTGGAACTGGAGTTACAGATGGCTCTTAGCTGTCATGTGGGTGTGGGGATGTGAACCCGGGTCTTCTGCAAGAACAGTCACTATCCTTAACCATGGAGCCATCTCTCCAACCTCTTAACAAGTATTTCATGGAGCCCTATGACTTTCCCTGATCTTAACTTATTCAACAAATGACCTTGTCTTATTGGGCTAATGAGATGGTTCAGTGCATAAGACACATGCAGCCAAACCCAACCACCTCAGTTCAATGTCCAGGACTCATGTGCCAGAAGGTGAGAAGCACTAACTCCTGCAAGTTGTCCTCTGACCTCCACACACGTGCTGTGATCAATGCATTCCCCACCCTAAAGAAAAAATAAAAGTTTAAAAAATTTTTTTATAGAATATGTGTTTAAAAAAATTAAAGACATACCATCTCATCAGTCAACTCTCAGAACATCTGAACCCATTCTCTCCTCTCCTCCAGGTTATACAGGAAAGCACTTCTTCTAGTCAAGGAACAATCCCTCCAATCTGCTACCTTCTGGCTCTTCCCTCAAGAAATGTGAGCTTCTTTTTCTCTAAGGGACCTTGAGCCCTTTCTACCAGCATTCAAGTATACTATTCTTTTTTAAAAGGTAGGAGTAGGGGGCTGGAGAGATAGCTCAGTGGTTAAGAGCACTGACTACTCTTACAGAGGACCCAGGTTTGATTCCCAGTACCCACATGGTGGCTACAAACCATCCTTAACTCCAGTTCCAGAGGAATCTGACCTCCACGGCATTGTACAACACAGGTGCACTCACATGCATGCAGGCAATACACTCATACACATAAAATAAAAATAATAGGCTGGAGAGATGGCTCAGCAGTTAAAGAACAATGGTTGTTCTTGCAGAAGACCTGGGTTCAAATCCCAGCAGCCACAGGACAGCTAACAACTGTCCATAACTCTAGTCCCAGGGGATCCAACAGCCTCTTCTGACCTCCGTGGACATTACACGACATGGGTGCACATACCTATATGCAAGTGATACACGAATACACACAAAATAAAAAATTAATTAATTAATTTAAAAAAAAGCCAGGTGTGGTGGTGCACGCCTTTAATCCCAGCACTCGGGAGGCAGAACGACATCGGTGCACTGACCTACATGCAGGCAATACACACATAATAAATAAATAAATAATAATAAATAAAATATTTTTTTAAAAAAGGTAGAAGTAGCCAGGCATGGTGGCATGCCAATCTGGCACTGGAGGCAGGATCTCTGAATCAATGCCAACCTGGTCTATCTACATAGCCAGCTGCAGGCCAGCTGGGGCTACAGGGAGATCTTGTCTCAAAAAAACAAAAACCAACTAAATACATAAAATCTTCTTAAGAAAACAGCCAGGCATAGTGGTGCACACCTTTAATCCCAGCACTTTGGAGGCAGAGGCAGGCAGATCTCTGCGAGTTTGAGCCCAGCCTGGTCTACATAGCAAGTTCTAGGCCAGCTGGAGGTTACAGGGAGACCCTGTCTCAAAAAGACACACACACACACAAAAAAGAAAAGAAATAAAACGATTTTAGCTGTGTGCAGGGGCACATGCCTATAATCCAAGCACTAGGAAGCAGAGGCAGGAGGGTCAGGAGTTCAAGATTAACCTCCACTAGTCCAGGCCAGTCAGGGCTGCAAAGGGGACTCCTGCCTCAAAAAGGCAAAAAGCAAAACGCAACTACAACAGCAGAAGGTCACCTCATTTGAGACCTTTGCAACATGTATGTACAAAGTTACCTGGGAGACAGAAGCAGGAAGATGGAGCTCTAGGGTAGCCAGGACTATAGTGAGACCTCATCTCAAAACAGAAGTTATTCTGTTCTATAGAAAACTTAAGTCCAAAATTCTCCTTCAGGATTTAAAATATTCACAGCTCCAGTTCACCTATTTTATTAAACTAGCCTCTTCACCTGGATGAATGTCCTTCCTCTCCCAAGTTCTAAATGTATCCATCTCATACTTCACCACACAGCCCACTTCCTCCAAGAACCTTCCAAGGTTTCTGTCACTAAAACTGCTCAGTTCCTGAAGCGTGTCTTTCTAAGTCATTTGGCACTTGGCACTTCCCTCCCACTAGAGCTACTGCATTTGCTGTTACCCCGCCTCCAAAGGAGGAATTCACTCCCACATCATAAGCTTCTGGAGAGCAAGAAACATAGATGCTATTTAACTTCTGTCTCCCCACAATGCTTCACTCAGTGACTAGCAGGCAGATACTCAAAATGCTCTGTAAATTTTACAAAGGTCACAACTGTAGTGTTACTGCCTCAGAAGGCAATACAGTCCATGGAAGTACTCATTAAAGGCTGGTTTCAGAAGGCTATGTCACTCATCTTTTTCTACGTACAGATAACCTCCCATTTCCTATGACTTTGGGTTATATTTGTCAAAAGTGAGAGGACAAGTCTTTATTCTGTATTTAATATTATCCCATAAAAGCATTAATAATATTATGCAAGTTCTGTTTTTTAAGGCAACTGTTCTGAAAGACTATACCTAACAGAAAACCTAACAGAAATACAGATGAAAATTACATGTACAAACAGCTGTGGTGGCACACTTATAATCCCAGAACTCAGAAGGCAGAGGCAAGAGGATCAATAAAAAGTTTGAGGCCAGCCTAGGGTATGTAGTGAGTTTCAGGCAGCCAGGGATACAGTGAGACCCTGTCTCAAAAGAAAAAAAGTATACAAATGGTCCATTTCTATTTTTACTTAAAGCCCCATGTTCAAATATTCACCAAATGCAAATGGGTGCTGCTTGTTCGGGACAGACCTGAACATATACACACATATATACATATATGGATTGTTTGTTAGAGGCAGGGTCTCCAGTAGTCCAGGCAGGCATCAAACCAGATCTGAGGAGGATCTTTAACTTCTGATCCTCTTGCCTCCCTCTCCACTTCCCAAGTGCTGGAGGTGCTGGGATTACAAACATGCACCGCTACAACTGGATTAGGAGGTGCTGGGGATGGAAGCCAGGGCTTCACATATGATATGTAAGCACTCTTACCAACTGGGCTACACCCCAGCCTAGACCTGAATATAAAAAGCACGTTAACCTTACCACATTTCATAAAACAAGTACTTGACTAGCTTATATACTGTCAGATACTATACTAGAACTAAAGATTTAAGAACCAAAAGTAAGCCAGGTATGGTGGTTGGCACCAGCCTTTAATCCCAGCACTTGGGAGGCAGAGGTAGGTGGGTCTCTGTGAGATGGAAGCCAACCCAGTCTACATAGCAAGTTCCAGGCCAGCAGTGGCTACAGGGAGATTCTTTCTCAAATGGAAAACAAACAATAAAAACCCTAAGTACTTTACAACCCCGAGACTTGGTTGCACATAGCCTGACTAGGGAGGGAGGGAAGGGCTATGTGAGTTTAGGCAAAGAACCTGTGCAACAGCAGAAAAGAGGAGGGAGAAAGACACACCCAGGAGTGGGACGTGGGTCAGGTACAGCTACAAAACAGGCTTGGGGGACTAAGGTGCAAAACAGAAGATATAGAAGAACAGGGATACACAGGATAGAATTGACCTGAGAGTGCCTCTCAAATCCTGCAGATAAGGGTACCAGTGCAACGAAATGCAATACCCCAGAACCCAAGTGCTGGCTTCAGTGATTTCCACTATAACCGTAACAAAATAGCATATACAAATAGTTACAAGTTCATCTTCACAGCTCTTATATAACCATAAAACTAAAATCTTTAAAAATTAAACACAAACCAAAGTTTAAAATAACAATGTACCCTTTAATCCCAGCACTTGGGAGGCACAGGTGGGCAGATCTCTGTGAGTTCAAGGCCAGTCTGGTCTACAAAGTGAGTTCCAGGACAGCTGGGGCTACAGGGAGACCCTGTCTCAAAAAGACAAAAAACAAAACAAAACAAAACAAAACAATGTAACAGATGTTTTGCAAAAACTAGACCAACATGTTAAATATGGAAATATGTAGCAAGAGATCTGGTTCTATTTTTATTTTATTTTTTGCAATGCTAGGTTTCAGATAGGACTTTACAAAAGCTAGGAAAGTACTCTATCACTGAGTCACATTACCAGCCCTAAGTTTTATATTTCTGTAATTTGATTCCAATAATATTAATGTGGACAATACATGAATATGTTGTGTTAAACAGATTTAATAGCTGCAAACCTTTGTAAACTAGTTCAGGGAAATACAATCTATGCTACCATATCAGCTTGTTAAGTTTGTTTATTGGTAGTAAGGTTGTCTTTGAGACAGTCTTGCTGGTCTAGACTGACCTGAATCTTACCATCCTCCTGGCCTCATCCCAATGTGTTACGATTGTAGGCATGCCCCATACCCAAATTAGCTGGTGATTCTTGAGACTCTCATGCAGCCCAAGCTGGCTTCAAACTTACATGGAGGCAAAGCTAGCCTTCAACTCCTTACTCTCCTGCCTCCACCTGCTAGGATTACAGGCATGCACCACCAGAGTGACTAGCTGGCAATCCTTAAATGCTGATTTAGTAAGAGATTTCACTTGTTAATTGTAACTATCTGTCTTGTCGTTTACAAGTAAGTACTATAATCTTTTATCACTGTGGAAGTTTGTAACAAAACACTCAGTGGAAACAGTATTCAAGTTGAGTAACTCTAAAGATGAGCTGCACTACCTTACAGTGAAAGCATGATGCTTACTAGGCCAGGGTACTATTGGACTTGACCTGCCTGTAATAACACATATCATGTCATGATCCAATTTTACCCAAAATCTTTCCCTGCTTAAACCATTGCAAAATCATTAGTGTAATGAGTTAAAACCACACAAACGCAATAAGTAACAAAATCTAAACATAGCAACAAAGTCCCAAGGGAGTATCAGGCTGGAAAGCCCTGCTTCAGAAGTTTCATAAAGTTCATTAATGCCCAATAACGCTCAATTATAAGAGTAAGAAAATGCAAAAACTTCAAGTCTTTTTTCTTTCTTTTTTTTTTTTTTTGGCTTTTTGGTAGAGTCTCCCTGTAGCCCCAGCTGGCCTGTCACTATGTACACCAGGATAGCCTTGATATCACAGAGATCTGCCTGCCCCTGCTTCTAAACAGGGGACTGGGACTAAAGGCTTGAGTCATCAAGCCCTCCCCTACTAATGAGTTCACTTGTTGGCTCATGCCTGTAATCTCAGCATTCAGGAAGCTAAGGCAGGAGAACTGCTACAAATCTGAGGTCAGCAGCTCCTGAGAGACCGCCTCAAGAAAAAAAACAATGTGTGTGTAACATATGCTAATAAAAACAGTAAAAACTATTTAGGGGCTGGAGACATGGCTCGGCGGTTGTTCTTGCAGAAGACCTGGGTTCGAATCCCAGCACCCACATGGTAGCTAACAACTGTCCGAAACTCCAGTTCCAGGGGATATGACAGGATCTTCTGTCCTCCGCGGGCACTGTACAACACGGGTGCACTTACCTACACAGAGGCAATACACGTATATTTTAAAAACAAACTATTTAGGCCGGGTGTGGTGGCACATGCCTTTAACCTCAGCACTGGGAGGCAGAAGCAGGCGGATCTCTGTGAGTTCAAGGCCAGCCTGATCTACATAGTGAGTTCCAGGACAGCTGTGGCTACAGGGAGACCCTGTCTCAGAAAGTGTTTAAAAGAGCAGTGACTAAGACTTTCAGTTTAAGGGTAGAAATTATTCTGGTACAGGGCAGAACAGATTAGACTAGAAATACAGAAACAAATGAGAAGGCTGTCAGAATTATCCGAGAGGGAAATGGTTTCATCTGTCTGTATAAGGCAACAACAATGAAAATGAAATAACATTAATGCAGATAATGTCGAGGAAGGGTTTGCACCCAAAGATGTGAAGGAAGTAGACTCCTGCAGGCCAGTCAGATGTGAGGAGGAAAACACAGGAATCAGGGACACTGTACAGAGCACAGTGACAGTGGTGGTATTCTCCAGGGCAAGGAAGGACAGAACTGAGGTGAGGGCACTGAGAAATGGAGCGTTAACAGGAACATGCTGAGCACTTATTAGGACAATCTGATCGGCTTCTAGCCTCATCTCAACCTCAGTTTTTCCTGCAATCTCACTACCCTATTCACACAGCCGAACTAAAAGCAGACATGTTACTACAATGTAATCTGTAGTATGATCTTACCCTAAGAGTCCAGCACACAGTACTAGGTCAATGCCCAGACCCCACCTGCTTTATGTGGTATATGATATAATAATGTCTAATATGGGGGGCTGAAGAGATGGCTCAGTGGTTAAGAGCACTGGCTGTTCTTGCAGAAGACCCAGGTTCGAATCCCAGCACCCACATGGCAGCTAACAACTGTCTGTAACTCCAGTTCCAGGGGATCCAACAGCTTCTTCTGTTCTCCACCAGCACTGTACCACATGGATGCTCTTACCTACATGCATACACATAAAACAAACAAAAAAAACAACAAAATGTCTATTATGATAACACATTATAGTTAAAATATTATATAGACTATTAATATATAATATTAGGTTTAACATTACATATTATATAGGAGATCTACTATATTGTATAATGTATATATAATTATATACTATCTTTACAATCACATATATCCTTTTGGGGGGGGGCTCTTTTTGAGACAGGGTTTTTCTGTAGCCCTAGCTGGCTTAGAACTACGTAGACCAGGCTGGCCTTGAACTCACAGAGATCTGCCTTCCTCTGCCTCCCAGAGTGCTGGGATGAAAGGCGTGTGCTACCAGGCCAGGCAACAATCACATATAGTCTATAAACAAAACTCCCAAAGCCACTGCAGTAAATTAGGGATCTTGTAACTTACATTAAAATCATCTCCAAGTATCCACTACAGCCCACTTGATCTTTTTTTAAATTTAAAAATATTTTATTTATTATTTTTATTTTATGTGTATGTGTGTATTGCCTGCATGTAGGTGAGTGTACCTGTGTTGTGTAATGACTGAGGAGGACAGAAGGGGCTGTTGGATCCCCTGGAACTGGAGTTACAGACAGATTAGCTGTCATATAGGTGCTGGGATTCGAACCTGGGTCTTCTGCAAGAACAATCAGTGTTCTTAACCGCTGAACCGTATCTCCAGGCCCCCCATTTGATCTTCTAAAGCAAGAGCCACAATACTTTTTTGGGTCAGATAGTAAATACATAGGCTTAGCAATCCATAGAATCTGTTACTCAACTGTGTTCGTGAAGCAGCAAAACCAGCCACAGACAATGCATAAACAAAGGACGCAGTGAGTTTCAATAAAATCTTATTTTTGGACACTGAAATTTGAGTTCCCTATAATATTCTCTTGCCAAAAAAACAAAAAAAACATTCTTTTAGGCCGGGTGTGGTGGCGCATGCACTTGGGAGGCAGAGGCAGGCAGACCTCTGTGAGTTCAACATCAACCTGGTCTAACATATACAGTGAGTTCTAGGCCAGCTGGGGCTACAGGGAGACCCTGCTTCAAAAAGACTAAAAAAAAAAAAACCAAACCAACAAACAAAAAAAAGTCTTTTGACTCTTTCCCCACTATTTAAACATTTTTTTTCATTTTTTTATGTGTATGAGTGTTATGCCTATATGTGTGTAAGTGTACTTGTGTGTGCAGTGCCCACGGAGAACAGAAGAGGGTGTGGGATGCCCGGGACCTGAAGTTACAGACGGTTGTTAGGGGCCATGTGGGTGCTGGGATTCGAATCGGGGTCTTCTACAAGAACAGCCAGTGCTCTTAATCACTGAGCCATCTCTCCAGCCCATGACTCTCTCCTATTATTTAAAACAAAATAAAAATATGAAAGTCATTCTTACCTCATAGGCTGCACAAAAACAGGCACCAGGTTACATTGGGTCTACTGGCCATAGTTCACTGACCCTTGTACTAAGGCCACATAGAATTACCCTCAGCTAAATTTCCAAATATCCTTTCAGCATTAATCTTAATGTAAGACAAGGAAAATCTTTCAGTGGACAGAACACAAAAATTTCATTTGGTTAACCAAAGAATTCACTCCATTCACAAGGATGTCAATAAACTTGCTAACTATATCATTTAACTTTACTACTGTGTGTGTCCAGTAAGATGAAGATCAATGTAAGTTTTGGAATAATAATACCTTCTCCCTCCCATCCTAAGAGTTTGTTCTCAGAGATGTGGAAATAACTCAGTGATATGTGCCTACCATACACAAAGCCTGAGTTCAACTGCAAAACAAAACTAATTTATTTGATTTCCACTACTGTGTATCAATTAAGAGATAATTACACTTAGCATTTAACCCCCAGTTTTCTGACTTGTGATTAAGAGTACATCAGCATTAACATCAGTACTTAGTGAACAGTAATCTGTGGATGTAGTTACTAAATACAAAACTGGGTCATATCTCATGGAAGAAATGAAGATGTTTGCTGATACATAGTTGGAATGTCAAATTCAATACACAAGAAGAGGCAGTGCTATGTATGTGTACTAAATAGACACAGGATAAAAGGGACAGAATGTTTTTCACTCCATCTCTTGCCTGTGATTTTGTAAATAAAGTCTGTTATTTATAAGGCAGACGATAACTAAAGTAGATGGTCTGAAGGTGGACATACAACCTAATGCGTCCCTTCCTGGGATTTGAGGCTGGGACTCTGGGCCATTCTCTCTGTGATGACAGAAGACCTCAGATTTTAAATTCAGAAGATTTAGCGAGTGTTGAATTTGGTCTACAACCACAGAAAACTGAATACAGTTCAGATGAAAGGGAACAGTTAAGCCCTAGAGAGCCAGTCGACTTCTCTCATCCTCCTGTGGCTCAATGTTCTTCTTACAATTCTTGGGACACTCAAAATGCTTCCAATAAATTCCTCCTTTTTCTTTAGCTAGGTGTGTCTCAGTCTCCTAACTAAAAGAGCCTACTGGAAAATCTGGAGGGAGTACTCAGTTAGATGAAAGAATTCTAGTGCTCACAAATAACTAACTTAAAGATGACAGATGTTCTATTTTGAATCTAGACTGTATCCCAAAGGCTCTTGTATTAAAGGCTTGATGCCCAGTCTGTGTTGCTGCATGTGGCAGAAGATTTAGAAGGCAGGGCCTAGTGAAAGTAAATCAGGTCAATAGGGGTGTAGCCTTAAAGGAGATATTGAGGCTCCAGCCAATCTGTGGGTCTACTGCCCTTCCTTCCTCTCTTTTCCCCTCTTCCCTCTCTTCCTTCCTCATCTTCATGGCTGCCACAAGGTAACTAGTTTCTTCCATCATGACCTTTCACTACGATGCACTCCTGTACCAAAGCAACAAGAGACAAGTAAAATGCACTGAAACTTCTGAAACCCTGAACCATAAGCATTCCCCCTTTAAGCCTTTAAAGACTCGGATGTTTTGTCCCAGCATTGGAAAGCTAGCAGTAGCTAAAGAAATTTAAAAGGCTATGATCAACTCAGAGGAATAAACACAGAAGAACAAGGTTAAAATCCAGGGCTACTAAAATCAAAGGGATAGTCAAAGAAGTAAGTCTGCAAAGAACAATACTATCCAGGAGAGAGACAAGGCAGGGGCAGCCACAGAAGTCAGGAGGGGCTGGCTGGAGAGAAGGCTCAGTGGTAAAAAGCACTGGCTGTTCTTACAGAGGACCCAGGTTTAGTTCCCACAACTCCAGTTTCAGAGGGAAATCCAATGCCCTCTTCTGGCCTCTGTGGGCATTGTGCATACATGTGCACTTACATACATGCAGGCAAAACACTCATAAACATAAAATAAAAATAAATAATTTTTTAAAGTCAAGGAAGAAAGCAGTGTCAAGGAAGTAGTAACATCAAGTATAGAAAGAAGTAAAGGACTAAGCACTAACCATACAATTTGGCAACATGGAGATTACAGGTGGCCTTGGTGGTGACTGAGAATCAGGCTGAAGCTCAAGAACGAGTGAAAAGCGCCCCTGCCTAGTCTGTCCATTTAAAACAAACAATGCAGTGGGGCAAAGCAATATTACACCAGGAATTCCCAGAACTTAGAGGCAGGAAGATTAGGAGTTCAAGGATATCCTCAGCTACAGAGTGAGTTCAAGGCAAGCCTGGGTGGCAGGAGACCCTGTCTCAAAAAACCCACAAAAATAAAAGAAAAAAAATTCAAGTTTGAACCAAATCTTGCTTCTAGATATAACTACTATTTATAGTAAACACAGGGGACAGAATAACACACTACATACAATTAGCACAATCCAGACAAATTTCAAAGTGCAAAAAAATCTGGTTTCTTCGCTAAAACAACTATATAGGAACAATGGTAAAAAGGCAGAAGGATATCTACATGTACATTTTTTTAAAAACCTACAAAACTTAATGCTGCATCTACATCCCAGCATTTGGCAGAAGCATGAATTCAAAGTCAGCCCCAGCTACACATCCAATTTGAGGACAGCCTGAGCTACATTAAAACTCTGTCTCAGAAAAAAAAAGGCAGTGTCAGTATTAAAACACTTTAGACTATTACAGATATTAGTGATAAATTTAGTTGGCTCTACCACTTTATATCAGTACCTCTAAAATGCTCAAAAAGCAGCCAGGTATGCTAGTGCATGTCTACAACCCAAGAATTCAAGAGGCTAACACAGGAGGATTGCTGAAAGTTTAAGGCCAGATCTACATAACAAGATCCTGTCTCAATTAAGTAATCCATCACAAGATGTGATGCAGATGATCAGGAAAAAGTTACTAACTGGAGCATTTATTATTGCTACTCCAAGAGTGGATGGAGTAGCACTTTAAATAACCAAGATGGGAACAGAGAGTTAACAAGTGAGGAGGGCACTTGTCTTAAACCAGAGGGAACAGCACCAAGGTACCCAGTTAGTTAGCTACACAGCTACACAGTCTTTAGGCACTAGCTACATTCTATTTCACATTAACAGACTGCCAAACACCCTCCCAGAAATCAAATAGAATTGCTCCATCTTATCAGAGGAAATGAAAAAGGAAATGGTGAAAATAGAACGATTGGGGAAAGCTGGGAAACCTTTATATTATAGAGCAAAGTTTTTATGTAGGATGTTTATAGAACAGAGATAAAGCAAATAAATAAATAGGTAAAACCTGAGCTAAGCATGATAGAGCATACTTGTAATCCCCCGCAATCTGAGGTCAGGGGAGAAGATCACTCAAGTTTGATGCTTGGATGCATGAGACTGTCTCAATAAATAAATAAGTAAATAAATAATAAATCTAAGCATCAATTTTTTTGTTGTTCTTTTTGAGACAGGGTCTCCCTGTAGCCCCAGCTGTCCTGGAACTATGTAGACCAGGCTGGCCTTGAACTCACAGAGATCCGCCTGCCTCTGCCTCCCAAGTGGTGGGACTAAAGGCATGCGCCACCATGCCTGGCATAAGCACCAACTTTCATAGTTGGCACTGCACTTGTGAATTCAGGCTGTGCCTTCAATATGTAAGATTTTATGAAATACTTTGCTTCTATGAAAGGCACTCCGAAGGGAAGGGTCCACACATTCTGGACCCCATGCTAAGCCAATAGATGGCCCAAAGAAGCAATACCTGTTTTCTTTGTTCCCCTCAGGCACAGAGAAAACTATGACTTTTGCCTGAGCCCTCAAAAAGTAAGACGCAACTTTTAGGAAGCTTCAACTTCTATTATCACTGAAGCTGATACCAATTTTTCCCCTTTCAAATACTGATCACTTTGCTCATATAACTTAGGATTATTTATGAAATCCTAGATTGGATAACTTGATAAAACAATTTCAACTTCAAAATACGGTAACATTCAAATTCAGTCTAGCAACTGCATAAAATACTGGGGAGGGTAGACGAGGAGTCAATACGGTAGGTACTTCCTCTAGAGACACTACAACAGGCCTTTAAGTAAAGTAACTGTTCCAACTAAGGTACGGTAACTTCAGCAAAGAGAACCTGTGTGTCTGAATGTGAGCATCTGACAGGTAGAAAGCTCACTGAAACGAAGACATTCTATTTTTTGGAGTTCTTCATTTCACACCTTCACTAAGACACTGCAGTCACCTTTACACCCCAAAATTGTAGAGCACGTTCCAATCAACACAGCTAAGCTCTTTCCCCCCCAAGCAAACAGTGAAGGTCTGGAAACTCAGTCACCCTACCATGTCCCCACTTGAAGCAAAATCTTAAAGTTGAAATGTGCCTAGTGTTTCTACAGAGCTAACAAAAATCAGCCTGCAAGTGACCACAGCCTGCATGACAACTGCTAATGTTAAAAAAAAAAAGAGAGAGAGAGACTGCTTCTAGGTTTATTATGAAAGACAATTTAAAAAATAACCTTTGAGGGTTTTTGTTTGTTTGTTAGGAGACTGAGAAACGCAGGAATGAATCGGGAGGATAAACCCGAGAGTTGAGGAAGCCAGCTTTGTGGAGCACGGAGAGGCCACTTGCCAACACCTCTTTATGCATACATGACCGAGGATGATGATTCTGGGCAGACCTGGTCCACAAAGCTTTTCATCTCATCCCAAATTAAGAACGTTCTTATAAAAATTTCAATTTTGATAAGTGAAAAGGACAGTCAGGCAAAAGCTTCGTCGAATACGGAAACAAAGCTTTAAGCTTTTCACAATCTGAGCGTCCCCCTCCCCCCCGCAAAAAAGCACCCATCTTCAATGTCACACAAACAGCCCATTCACCGGCAGATTCCGCAAAGGAAAACACCAGGTCTGGAAAGGGAGCCAGCTTCAGTTTCAAATCTCAGCGGAGGAAGAAAAGACAGAATGCCGACTTGCAACCGACAAAACTCGGGAGAACCCTCCAAACTCTCCCGTCTTAGTTTAGAACTCCACAAGCATTTCCGATTTCTTCTCCCAGTTCCCGATCAAGGTGCGGCTTAGTGACCCCCCCACCCCAAACTCTTCATCCCCATCTTCCGCCCCCCCGCCCAGTGGAAGAACACCAAAGTGGAAGGAACAAAGCACTGACGTCAAGTACGAGATTAACCCTGAGCGCAGGCAGTTGGAGGCGAGGCCTAAACATCCACATCCGAGCCCGAGGATTCGGGGTCCCCAGGTAACAGGCCGACCCACAAGGTGGACAGGGGCCGGCGAGCGTCCCACCCGGGGGCCCCTCCGTCAACGCCCCCGCCCCTGGCCGTCCGGGGCGGAAATTTCCTTTTTTTTTTTTTTTCCCAAGGAGGGGTGATGGGGACTGGGGGAGGTGCGCAGGATCGCGAGAAGGCAGGCGAGAGCTGGAGGGGTGCTGCCCGGACCGGGCCCCATTTTCCCCTCCACCAGCACGGGCACAGGACTTCTGGGGGGGGCGATCGGCCCGAGGGTGCGCGAGCAGCCATGAAGGAAAGGACTGAGGAAGAGAAGCGGCGGCAGGACAGGCTTCGGGGACTGCGTGCCAGCTGGGGGCTAGCCTCGGAACAGCATCCCAGCCGGGCAGGGACGCGGGCGGCGCGGAGTCGAGCGGTCCGCGGCCCCCGGGTCTCCGCCCTAGGGGCCCCACGGGCTCCCCCGTCCGGGCCTCGCCTCCCCCGAGGTCGCGTCCGCCCATCAGCCCGTCAACCCGTCTGTCAGGCGCCAGGGCGGGCGGGCGGCTCTCCTCACCTCCAGTCCCGGCTCCGCTAGGCCCGAATCATCTCCCGGCTGTAACTGCGGCGGCGCCGGGCCTGCACCGTCAGCGGACGCGCATTCGGCGGCCCCGGCGGCGAGGGGCTGCGGTCGGGAGGCCTGGAAGAGCGGACGCTGCCGCACCTCACACGGCCGACGCCGAGGTCCCGCCCCGCTCCATGACGGCCGGGCCAAGCCCTGGAACGGCTGACTGAGGCGGGGGCGGGCTGACGCAGCCCTGGCACCGAGAGCCCCGCCCCGTCCGCTGGGGGCGGTGGCGACGACAGCGGCGGCGACCACTTGGCTCTCGCAGCCAGCCCCGGGATTGACGCAGTGGCCGTGCGGCCCACGTGACCGCGGCCTGGGCGGTGGCGTGTCACGTGACCAGGCCGCGCCCCTCCCGCGGGCTGCCCGGGGGAAGTGGGGCGGGGGCGCTGCGGGCCTGAGGTGTCGCCCGCGGGGCTGACGTGCGTGGCGGCCTGTGCTCGATTAGAGCCCGGGGCGCCGTGCAGGCCGCAGTGGGCCGGGCCGGAGCGGCGCGAGGGTCAGGCAGGCGGACGGGGCCAGGCCCCCGGCACAGCCCTCCCGCGCAGCCCGCTAGGGAGGCGCTCGGGGCGGGGCACACTGGCTCCACCGGTTCTGCTGCGCAGGTGACTGAGGCCTGAGCCCTGAGCCCCGCGGCCTCCGCAGGCCCAGCCCGGGGAGGGATGACGTGGACGTCCGCAGGGCTTCGGCCGCAGATACTGCTCTCGAAGCCGGGTGTCATGGCGCGAGCCTGTCATCCGCGCCGCATTCGCGGGGGAGGGTGAAGGATGGCCCTGCATCTAGAAAGCCTGTCAAGCAGCAGAGACGCTGAAATCCGGATTTCTCTTAACAGCTGTCAGTCAGGACAAGCCATCATTTACTCGCAGTTAGTGGTGGGACGAGACAGGGTTTTTTGTGATTTCTTTTTTTTTGGTCTTTTTGAGGCAGCTGGCCTGGAACTCGCTATGTAGCCCAGGCTGGCCTCCCCAGTGATGGGATTAAAGACATGCACCACCACCATGCCCAGCTCATGAGACAGGGTTTTAAGGTCCCTTGGAAGCCAGCATAGTAACTGTCCAGAAGCGTACTCTTCATGTTTATCTGAAAAACACATAATCCTGTCATCGCTGTCTAGTGTCTCTTGGCTGGGTCGTCTGAAGGCGCCTAATGAAGGTTCTCCACTCCCCACCCTCACCCCCTATCTTGAAACAAAGACTTTATAGGTTATTTTGAATAAAGTTTATAGTATTTTTGTAATCTCAGCAGGAGGATCAGGGGTTCCAGGCCATCCTTGGTTACATAGAGAGTTCAAGGCCAGCTTGGGTTATGTGAGACCCTGTCTCAATAAATAAATCTTATTTCTAAAACTTTAATTCCATTTATTATTATTGGGTGGGGGTTGTGTCTAGAGTGGAGGTCAGAGGATAACTTTTGGGAGTTGCTTCTCTCCTTCCACTGCTTGGGATCCTGGGATTAAACTCAGGACATCAGGTACTGTGTGGTAAGCACTTTTTTACCCCACTAAGCCATCTCCCTTGCCCACATCATAGGTTGGTGGTTTTGATTTTTTTGGGGGGGGGTCCTTTTGAGACAATCTCCCTGAAGCCCCATCTGGCCTGGAACTCAATATGTAGACCAGGCTGGCCAGAATCTCAGAGATCTGCCAGCTTCTGCCTCCCCAGTGCTGGGATTAAATGTATGTGCCACTATGACCAGCCAAATCAGGTTTTCTACAGAGTTCCTAGCATTAAGACAGCTGAGCCTGGTGGCTCACACCTGTAATCCAAATATTTGGGAGGCTAACACTGGAGGTTCTCCAGGAATTCAAAGCCAGCCTGTGGTGGGTTCTAGGTCAGAACTGAGCTTTATTTTTGAAAAATTTCTGAGCCAAGTGTCATGGAGCACACCTTTAATCCTAGCATTCTACAGGCAGATGCAGACTTATCTCTGTGAGATAGAGGCCAGCCTCACCTACATTTTGAGTTCCAGGCCATTTGGGACTACAGGGAGACCCCATCTCAAAAAACAAAAAAAGGAAAGAAATCTAGCCAGGTGTGGTGGCCCATGCCAGTAAATCCAGCACTTGGGAAGCAGAGGCAGTCAGATCTCTGTGATTTCAAGGCCAGCCTGGTCTACACGGAAAGTTCCAGGCCAGCTTGAGCTACATAGTGAGATCCTGACTAAAAAGGAAAAAAAAAAAACAAACAAAAAAAAAAACAAAAATCCCTGGGCATGCTGGCACATGCCTTTAATCCCAGTACTCAGGAGGCAGAGGCAGGTAAATCTCTGAGTTACAGGCTAGCCCTACTTAATCCTATCTCAAAAAAAGGTTGGTTTTTTTGTGTGACTTAATTTTTTTTTTAATTGCTGGGCATAGTGGCATATGTCTTTGATCTCAGCACTTGGGAGGCAAAAACACAAAGATCTGTGTGAGATCAAGGCCAGCCTGGTCTACATTAGCCAGTTCCAGGCCAGCTGGGGCTACAGGGAGACCCTGTCTCAACCAAGAAAATTTTTATTGTTTATTGGGGGGGGGCTAGGCACACTCATACCATGGCACACATGTGGAGGCCAGAGGACAACTTAGGTAAGTCTGTTCTCCCCTCCCACCATGTGGGTCCTAGGGATGAAATGCAGGTCATCAGGCTTAATGACAAGCTTCATTACCCACTGAGCCATCTCACTGACCTATAATGACTTATTTTCCTTTTTTTTATGATGACTTATTTTGAGCATGACTTCACTTTTCTATATTACCTGCATATAAATTAAGAGTCTTTGGCTTGTTCTGTGAAGTACAGGGTACTGGACACAGGGTCTTGTATTAGGCAAGCTCCATACTAACTAAACTACATTCCCTACCCAAGAAATCTATTTTTTAAAGATTTGTTATTTAATATGTAAGCAGGGGGTACACGCATGTGTACACAGGTGCTCTTGGAAGCAGAAGAGGGAGTCAGGTGCCTTGGAGCTGAAATTACAAGCAGTTGTGAGCGACCCAACGTGGGTGCTAGGAATTGAACGCAGGCCCTTTGCAAAAGTAGCAATCTCAAATGCCGAACCATCTCTTCAGCCCCAAGAAATCGATTAATGCAGGGCTGCAGAAATAGTAGAAGCAGAAATAATAGAGCCCTTGCCTACCATGCATGAGGCTTTGGGTTGTATCCCCAGCATTTCCTGGCAGAAAAATTTACTAATGCAAACTCAGAATACATTGTGATATAATAGCGTGAAAAATATTGGAGCTGGCAAGATGGCTCAGTACACAAAGGTGCTTGTCACACAAGCCTCACAACCTGAGTTCAATCCCTGGAACCCACATAAAGGTGGAAGGAGAGAATAATTGTATAACGTTGTTCTCTGACCTCCACATGTGCATCATGGCACATGCTCCTACATAGCATGCGCACACACACACACGCATGCACGCACAATGGAAAAGACTCTCAAGCTGAGTGTAGAAGCACATGCATGTAATTCCAGCTACTCAGGCAGGAGACTGAGGCAGGAGGATGGCAAGTTCAGGGACTTCCTAGGCTACACAGTAAGTTGGAGGCCAGCCAGTAACTTAGCAAGACCCTGTCTTGAATTTTAAAAAAACAAAAAAGAGCCAGGCGTGGTGGCGCACGCCTTTAATCCCAGCACTCAGGAGGCAGAGGCAGGCGGATCTCTGTGAGTTCAAGGCCAGCCTGGTCTATATAGTGAGTTCCGGGACAGCTGGGGCTACAGGGAGACCCTGTCTCAAAAAGACCAAAAAAAAAAAAAAAAAAAAAAAAAAAAAGGGCGGGGGGAATGGGAAGGCTGGGGAATCATTTTTCTTGTTGCTGTGATGAAAGACCTAACAGAAAGCAACTAAGAAGTGTTTGCCTAGGCTCATAGCTTAGGACAGTCCATGTTGGCCAGGAAAGCTGTGGTGGCAGGAGCCTAAGGTGATTTGTTCATACCTGGCAGATCAGGAGAGGGGGAGGTAAATGCTGGTACTTGGCTGACTCTAATTTTCTTACTCAGTCTGGTACCCAAACCCATGAAATGGTGCCAACCACATTCAGGACAGTTCTTGCCCCCTCCCTCTGTTAATCATCTCTAGAAATACCAGATACAGACACACCCAACGGTGTGCATCACTAATGCCGTAGGTGTTTCTTAATCCAATCAGATTGACAACCAAAATTAATCATCACACCCTGATAAGGTAGTACATACCTATAATCCTGGCACTTGGGAGACAGTCTCATTTAGCCCAGGCTAGTCTAAAATTTACTATGTAGCCTAGAATGGCCCTGAACCCCTGATCCTTCTGCCTCTATCTCCCATCTGCTGTGATCACAGGTGGGCACCACCACTCTTGGCTTAATAGTATTGTTCAAAAATCCAAAGTTATTTTTTTTTCCTGGCTAGCCTGGAACTTGCTATGTAGACCAAGCTGGCCTCCCAACTCATATAAAGCCACCTGCTTCTGCTTCCCAATTTCTGGGGTTAAAGGTATAAAATACCACATCCAACTTTCCAAAGTATCTTCTGAGAATCAAGGCACTCTTACCTATGAGCTCCTTAAAATGAAAAACAGGTTACATCCTTCCATCATATAGTGGCCTGGAGTAAACATTTACATTCAGAAAGGTGGGGACAGGAAGATAGCAAGTAAAGATCAAACAAAGGGAGACCAAAACCCAACAGGGCAAGCATCAAATTAACATGGGTTTAATCTCTGACACTGCAAAAACCACGTCTGGTGTCACACACTGTTATAAACCAGATGTAGCGTTGCGTGCCTATAATCCCAGCACTCAGGTGTGGAGGCTGGAGGGTCAGGAATTAAGGTCATCCTAAACTAGTGAGTTCAAGGCCAATTTGGGACACAGGAGACCATGTCCCTCCCCACCGAAAGTGAGAGTTTCAGAGTGAGTCAGTATGGAGCCAGTTAGTGAATCCACTGAAAAAGTTTTTTGGGTTTTTTGTTTGTTTGTTTGTTTGAGATAGGGCCTAGTATTGTCCAGGCTGTTTCTGAATTCATGATCTTTGTGCCTCTACCTCCTGAGTGCTGGGATTACAGTTGTATCCTAACATGCCCAGCTTGAAGTGTCTAAACGCTGTGTTTAAATCTTGGTGCCTTCTGGTTACATTGTTTCCAAGGAACTCTTCAGTGGGTTTCTGAGGTGTTCTGGACAGGGGTATAGGCTGACAAGATAAAACCACAGGTCTCAAGGGCCTGAGGGACCCTCATGATGGAAGGTCACAGTTCAGTTTGCAATCTTGTTTATGAGATTTTCAGAAAATCTCAAGTTTATAGCTAGAAAAGGAATATGTTTTTGTTTGGTTGGTTGGTTTTGGTCTTTTTGAGACAGGGTCTCCTTGTAGCCCCAGCTGTCCTGGAACTCACTATGTAAACCAGGCTGGCCTTGAACTCACAGAGATCCACCTGCCTCTGCCTTCCGAGTGCTGGGATTAAAGGTGTGTTTAATCCAACCAGCCCCCACGGATGGCTTTTTTTTTTTTTTTTTTTTTTTTTTAAACATTTTAGCACATGCCTTTAATCCCAGCACTCAGGAGGCAGAGGCATGTGAGTTCTAGGCCAGCTGGGGCTACAGGGAGACCCTGTCTCAAAAAGCCAAAAAAAAATTTTTTTTTGTCTCTATAATAGACAATCTTCACAGTGAATTTTATTAGTTGTGCCAAAATTGAACTTCAGCCTGTGAGAGACTTCAACCAGACTTGGGGTAAGGGTTGCCTTTTCCTTCCCAGTCCCCTGAATTCTCTATCTTTCTGTCCTCCAGAGAGCCACACTCCACTGGTTTCTTTCCTCCCGCTTGACTGCATTTCACTCATGTTTGCTGGCTACCCTTCATCTGTTTCTGACTTCTGCGCTGTAACTAAAGGCTTGGTCTTTAGGCCTTTCCCTCTTCCTCTCCAAGTTGTTTATCTAGACATTTAAGGTCAGAAAACCTTCTGAAAGGGCCTAAATTTTTTGTTCTGTTTTTTAAAATCATATTATTTGCTATCATTGGTTATCTTTGAGAAACAATTTTTTTCCCTTCTACGAATCTTTTTTTTATTTTTTTGAGACAGGGTCTCACCATGTAGCCCTGGCTGCCCTGGAACTCACTGTAGACCAGGCTGGCCTTGAACTCACAGAGATCTGTCTGCCTCTCCCTCTTGAATGCTGGGATTAAAGGTTGCACCACCATGCCCACCTTACAACTTCTTTCAAAAAAAAATTGTAAACTGGGCATGGTAGCTCATGCCTTTGATCCCAGCACTTGGGAGTCGGGAGGCAGAGGTAGAGGAATGGGTCAGTTCAAGACCAACCTGGTCTATATAGTGAGTTCCAGGCTAGCCGAGACTGCAGGGAGACCCAGTCTCAAAAAAGACACACAAAAAATTTTTATTTTGTGTGTCCATTTGTGTGTGTGTGTAGATCAGAGAACAGCCTGAAGGAGTCAGTGCTCTCTTTTCCACCATGTGGGTCCTGGGAATTGAACTTAGGTTGTCAGGTTTGGCAAGTGCCTTTACCTGCTGAACCATCTTGCTAGCTTCAAACTCTTTTTAAAAATGTTTATTACTTCTTTTATTTATTTTGTAGGTGTGTGTGTGTGTGTGTGTGTGTGTGTGTGTGTGTGAGTGAGTGAGTGTGTGGTCAGAAGACAACTTGGGTAAGTCAGTTCTTTCCTTCCACCACCTTATCCAACTCATATTTTCAGGCAGATTTTTTGGTGGCAAGCACCTCCGTCAGCTGAGCCTTCTTGTCAGCCCTGTAATGTTTTAGTTTTTTGAGACAGGGTTTCACTCTGTAGCCCAGGAAAGCATAGAAGTCATTATGTATCCCAGGCTGGCTTCAAACTGTGGCAATCCTCCTGCCAAAGCCTCCCAAGTGCCAGAATTACAGGCAGGTTTCACCATTGAACTTTGGGTAGAAAATATTTTAAGGAACCTGGAGAAATGGTTCAGTGGTTAAGAGCACTTGCTGAACAAACATGAAGATGGGAGTTTGGGTCCCAGCACCCACAGAAAAGCTGGGCAGGGTCCCATGCATGTCTAACGCCAGCATGGAGGTGGGCAGAAACAGGATGATGGCTGAGGCTTGCTGGCTGCCAGGCTTGCTCCAAGTTCATGGAGAGACCCTGCCCCAAAAGAACAAGGTTGAAGGTGATACAAAAGGACACAGACACTGTCCTCTGGCCTCTGTGTGTGCACACCAGCACACTCAGACATGTGCGTACACACATATGCTACACACACACACACACACACACCACTATAAATACATTTTAGAACAACAACAAAAGGGCTACAGAGGTGGCTCAATGGGTAAAGCACTTGCTGAACAAGTGTAAGCAAGGGCTGGAGCTTGGCTCCTCGGAACACTCATAAAAGCCAGGTGGGCACTGGTGGCCTGCCTGTAACCCCAACATTTGGAAGGCAGAGCCAGGTAACACCAGGGCAAACTGCCAGCTACATCTGCTGCCATTGGTGAGCTTGTGGCTTGTGGTTCAGCAAGAGACCCTGCCTCTTAAAAGAGGGGAGAGTGATCAAAGAAGATACCCCAGCATCAACCTCTGACCTCCACATGTGCCTACACACATGAGAACATGTGCACACATGCACACCCACAAACGCAGACACAAGAAAATGTGATTTCAAATATTCTATTACTGCTTATCTGTAATGAGATTGGTTTCTACTTCTTTATTTTTTTTTGAGGCAGGGGTCTCCTGTAACTCAAGCTAGCCTCAAATTCAGTATGTAGCTGAGGACCTTGAACTTCTGCTCTACCTCCCTAGCACTGAGATTGCAAGTTTGTGTGGACCCCCCCAGCCCATTTATGCAAAGTTGATGGAACCCAGGGCTTCCTGCATGCTAGGCAGACACTACTGACTAAACCACATCCCCAGACCTATATTTAACTTTTAGTATCATATATTAATTATACATAATAATGAGTTTCATTATGACACTTTCCTATGTGGATATAATGTATTTTGATCGTATCCACTTACATGCGCCCTCACTATCCTCCCTGTGCTCCTCCCACTATCAATGATCCCCTTTCCCTTCCCCCCTTCCCTCTTACTTTCATGGCTTTGTGCTCACGAGACCTAGTGAGTTTAACAGAGCTTCTTACAGGAGCATGGGTGAATGGGTCTCACAGGAGCATGGGCAACGTTTGTACTTCACTTTTGAAAACAGTTTTTCATGCAGAAAGCCACTGCCAGATACTTGATAATCAATCCACTGACATGCAATGCTGACAGTGTTTCTTGCTTGGAAGAAATTCTCAAAACTAATTCTTCTCTTTGAGCATATTTTACATGGAAGAATAATCAACTCCAACTAAAAACCGGGTAGGAGATCTTCAACTGTGTAGCGGAATGGAATTTATCTGGTTTTATGAGAGGTCTCATGTAACCCAGGTTGACCGCAAACTCATTATGTAGCTCAGGCTAGCCTGAATTCCTGATCCTCAAGTCTCCACCTCCCAAGTGCTGAGATTCCAGGTGCACCACCCCCAGGGGTTGGCAATGTGGCTTAGTTAGTAGAGTACTTGCCTAGCATGAAGCCCTAGACTCAATCTCTAAAACCTAATAAAATAGGAGTGTTGGCCTATTCCTGTGAGCCTAGTACTCAGGAGGTGAGAACAGGAAGATCAGAAGTTCAAAGGCATCCTCTGCCACATAGAGATTCAAGGCCAGCCTGGAATACATGAAACCTGTCTCAAAATCTTTTTTTTCCTTTATTCCTGAAGTTCAAAACAGGCTCCATGCACATAGCTTGGGCTCAGAAGATAAACTGTTGCAAATGTGTGTAGCAAAGGACATATTTTCTGTTTTAACTTTGACAGCACAGGGCCGTATAGAAAGCAACTGGACATTCCTGTGATTCAAAGTTATCGTTCCCTTCATGACGTTACCTCAGCAAAAGTTTCACATATAAACATTGTTTTGACTTGTGATTTTAGACTGAATGCGTTAAAAGATGGAATCATGGGCTGGGTATGGTGGTACCGCCTTTACTGCCAGCACAGGCAGGCAGATTTCTTTGAGATTCAGGCCAGCCTGGTCTACATAGTAAGTTCCAGGCCAGCTGGGGCTACAGGAAGACCCTGTCTCAAAAAACAAAAACAAAAGTAAAAATAAAAAAAGGGAAGGAAATTGACCTATGCTACCATATGGATGAACTTAGATAATATTATGCAAAGTGAAATAAGTCAGTCACAGAAAACCAACTACTGTATGACTTCATTTGCATGAAGTAATGAGCAATCAAACTCACAGACTGAAAGTAGAACGCGGGCTATAAGGGACTAGATGGGAGCCCCAGCTGTCCTAGAACTCACTATGTAGACCAGGCTGGCCTTGAACTCACAGTGATGTGCCTGCCTCTGCCTCCCAAGTGCTGGGACTACAGGCGTGCACCACCACGCCCGGCTTATTTTTATTTTTTGTGTATGAGTGCATTGCCTGTATATGTGAAAGTGCACCTGTGTCATGCAATGCCCATGAAGGTCAGAAGAGGGCGATGGATCCCCTGGAACTGGAGTTATGGATGGTTGTTAGCCACCATATGGATGCTGGGTATCAAACCCAGGTTCTCTGCAAGAGCAGTCAGTGCTCTTAACTGCCAACTGCCAAGCCATTTCTCCAGCCTAGAAATTCTCTCTCTCTCTCTTTTTTCGATTTTTTTTTTTTTTTTTTTTGTTTTTTTTGAGATAGGTCCTCCCTGTACCCCCGGCTGCCCTGAATTTTGGTGGCCCGGGCTGCCCTTAACCCCACAGAGACCCCCCTGCCTCTGCCTCCCGAGTACTGGGATTAAGGGCATGCGTCACCACACCTGCTTGGAAATTCTTAATAGGTATAGAATTCCAGTTTTGCAAGATGAAAAGTTTCGGCGATGGATCGGATCATGGAGATAGTGGTGATGGTGTCACAGTGATATGACTGTGCCTGATAGTGCTGGGCTAACTGTACCCACAAAGATAGAGAGCACAAAGGCATGTTGGCACACGCCTTTGATCCCAGCACTTGGGAGGCAGAGGCAGGTAGATTTCTGTGAGTTTCAAGCCGGTTGGGGCTACAGGAAGACCCTGTCTCTGGGGAAAAAAAAAAATGTCTCTGGGAAAAAAAAAAAAAAAGATATAGAGAGGGAGAGGAGGGAGAGGAGGAGGGGGGAGGGGGAGGGGGAGGGGAAAGGAAGGGAAGGAGAAGGCAAGGAGAGGGACAGGAAGGGGGAGAGGGAGGGGAGAGGGAGGATGAGCACAAGGACAGAGCTCAGGGTGTAGGTCACATGGAGAGTACCTGTATCATGTGCACTCAACACCACAAAACAAAAGACTAACAGGGTCAATTTATGTATATTCTGCCCCAATGAATGAAATTCATAAACTGGGAATGGTAGTGTGCACATATAATCCCAGCACTGGGAAGGCAGAGGCAGGTATATCAGGAGTTCAAGGTCATCCTCTACCACATAGCAAGTTTGAGGCCAGCTTGGGTAATGTGAGACTCTGTCTCAAAATAAGTAAATAAATACTTTGCATTTCAGGCCACTGAGATGGCTCAGCGTGCAAATGTACTTGATGCACAAGCCTGACAACCTAAGTTCCTTCCCTCAAAGCCATGGAAAGGTCAAAGGAGAGAACAGCTCCCCACACTTGTCCACTGACCTCCACACTAGTGCTGTGGCACACAGCCCTCCTCCCACAATACATCATGCACACACACAAATAAATAAAAGAAAAAAACTCCACCTCAGCCTTAAATGCAAAAAATTCCAGTAATAATTTACGACTGTTAACCCATAAAACTGTTGTATGATAGATCAAGCCAGGATATTCAGGTTTTTTTGTTTTTTTTCTTTTTTGGTCTTTTTGAAACAGGCTTTCCCTGTAGCCCCAGCTGGCCTGGAACTCACTATATAGACCAGGCTGGACTTGAACTCACAGAGATCTGCCTGCCTCTGCCTCCCAGGCACTGGGACTAAAGGTGTGCGTACCATCCAGGGCTATGTCTTTCTTTTTTATTGTTTGGTGTTTTGTTTTGTTTTTGAGGCAGGGTCTCCTATAGCTCAAGTTGGCCTTGAATGTGCTATGCAGCTGAGGATGATCTTGATCTCCTGATCCTCCTGCTTCTACTTCTCAGCTATTGGTATTACAGGTATGTGCTACCTTGCCCAGAGAGCTTTATCAGCGAAAAGAAATCTTGTAACTCAAAGTTTACCGTCAGGGCTGTTGGTTAATAACATATGATAAATTCAAATACTTCCAAAAGCTTTTAAAAACCTCACAAGCTTTTTTTTTTGGACTTTTTGAGACAGGCTTTCCCTGTAGCCCCAGCTATCCTGGAACTCACTATGTAGACCAGGCTGGCCTTGAACTCACAGAGATCCATCTACCTGCCTCTGCCTCCCAAGTGCTGGGATTAAAGGCATATGCCACCACACCTGGCAACAAGCTTTTTTTAAAAATTATGTTTTATTTATTTATTTTATTTTATGTGTATGAGTGTATTGCCTGCATGTGTAAGTGCACCTGTGTCAGTCAGTGCCCTCAGAGGACAGAAGAGGGCGTAGGATCCCCTGGAACTGGAGTTTTGGACAGTTAGCTGCCATGTGGGTGCTGAAATATGAACCTGGGTCCTCTGCAAGAACAGCCAGTGCTTTTAAATGCTAAGCCACCTCTTCAGCCCTTAATCTCTGTATTTTTGAGGCAGGAGAATCACTGCATGTTTGAGGCCAACCTGGGCTACATAGAGACCTCATCCCATAAAACTCAAAACAAAAACAGTAACACATCGTAGTACGTCGCATTTCAGGTTGGGCTGAGTTAGTGCTTTCTTTTTGTTGTTGTTTCTTTGGGTTTTTTGAGACAGGGTCTCCTGGCTGGAACTCACAAAGTCACGTAGATCTGCTTGCCTCTGCCTCCCAAGCCCTGGGACTAAAAGCTGTGTCTGAGTCAGTGCTTCTTTACCTTCTTTAAACATTCCTGGCACACACCTGTAGTCCCAGCACTCGGGAGGCAGAGGCAGGTGGATCTTTGTGAGTTCAAGGCCAGCCTGGTCTACATAGTGAGTTCCAGGACAGCTGGGGCTATAGGGAGACCCTGCTTCAAAAAGACAAAAGAAAAACCAAAACAAAACATTCTCATGGGTAATTGCTGCATGCAGACTGCAGTTAGCAGCCAATTCTTTTGTCATTTCAAACTCAACATCGCTCCTCCAGCAAACAACTGAGAAGTTCTAACAGCCATCAACTCATGATAGATTAATACAATAACAATGAAAGTCAGTAAGTAAACCTCATGGGCTAGGAAATGCAGTTAAGCTGGTAGACTACTTGCCTAACAACATAAAACCTTGGGTTCCATTCCCAGCATAAACTGGGTATGGTGGTGCATGCCTGTAATCATGGCACTCAGGAAGGAGGAGGATCAGAAGTTCAAGGTTATCCTCTGCCGTATAGGAATTCTAGGCTAGCCTAGGATACATGCGATACAGTCTCAAAAACAAAAACTATCTCAAGGTGATTCCCTACAAGATAGGCTACATTTCATATCACAAAAACAGGGTACTAGCTACAACACACACCCAGGGTTCTTGGACTTGGCTTGCCCATATTAATGCATACCACATCACAGCCAGATATTATCCAACAACTTTCCCTGTCTAAATCATGTCTCAAAAAGGAAAAAAAATGGTAAAGGAAACCACTTGAAATTACTTACCTGTTTCTTAATTGACTATTGATGGTGCACCTGCCGTTTTCAATGCTGACCAACTGTTCTCGATAAAAGACAACTGATCTTAAGGTGATTTTCTCTTAAATTATCTTTTTGGCTGTGGGAACCAAACATGCTTTAATTATTAACTCCATATCAGTGAATGGCTATCATTGCTTGGCTGCCAAATGAGTCAGTAAGAAGCTTGCTTTGGTGGGTGCCTGTAATCTCAGGACTTGGTAGGCTGAGGTAGGGAGAGCCACAGTTTGAGGACAGCCTGGACAGAAAATGAGCTAGTTCTAAGCCAGCCTGTGCTATACAATAGACCCTGTCTCAAAAGACAAACCAAATAAACAAAAGCACCAATACAAACACACACACATACACACACACACACACACACACTCTCACACACACACACACACATACACACACACACACACCCCAGGTAGCAGCCTCCTTTATTTTTGTGCATGAAGAAATTCAGCTACAGGGGGTTATTTAGAATTCTCAATATCTTTTACGATCCAGTTGTGCTTCATTCTGCAGTATCTTGTTGGTTGCGTGAGTCTTAGTGAGAGGCAGTGTTAGGGTAGGGCTCACTGGGGGGCCATGATAAAGACCATTTAACAATCTCTCTGAAGAAAAGTGAATCAGTAGAAAATGCAGTTATAAACACTATCTCTGTGTTTGAGATAATCTTGTACCCAAGTGGCTCCTGAACCCATTTTGTAACCAAAGACAACTTTGAATGCCTACACCTCACAATGCTGAGATTTCAGTTGTGTGCCACTACACTAGTTTATGGGGTGTTGGGGATCCAACCGAGGGCCTCATGCATGCTAGGCAATCACTGCCCTGAGTCACATCCCCACTGCTATTTTTCATTTCTTAAAGAAAAGATTCTAGGGGCTGGAGACATGGCTCAGCAGTTAAGAGCACTGGCTGCTCTTGCAGAGGACCGAGGTTCGATTCCCAGCACCTACATGGCAGCCAACAACTGTCTGTAACTCCAGTTCCAGGGGATACCAACACCCTCTTCTGTCCTCCTCAGGCATTGTATGACATGGGTGCACCTACCTACATGCAGGCAATACACTCATACACATAAAGATAATTTAAAAATTAAAAAATTTTTAAACTTAAAAAAAAAAAAGACGCTGGAGAGATGGCTCAGTGGTTAAGAACACTGGTTGTGCTTGCAGAACACTGGGGTTCCAATCCCAGCACCCACATGGCAGCTAACAACTGTCCATAACTCCAGTTCCAGGGGATCCGATAGCCTCTTCTGTCCTCCTCAAGCATTGCATGACATGGGTGCACATATGCAGGTAATACACTCATATGCATAAAATAAAAATAAATAAAATGTGAAAAAAAAAGACTCTGGGAAGAGGGAATCTCAAATGAGGAATTTCCTTCCTCGGATTGGCCTGTGGGCATGTCTGTGGCCATTTTCTTGATTGAGAATTGATGTAGTAGGGCCCAGCCCACTGTGGGCAGTACCATCCCTAGGCAGGTGGGCCTGGGCTGTGTAAGAAAAGTAGCTGAATGTGAGTCTGGGAACAAGCCAGCAAGAAGTGTTCCTTCATGGTTTCTGCCGCACACTGAGTTCCTGCCATGGCTTCTCTCCATGATGCTGTAACCTTTAAGATGAAGTAAATAAACCCTTTCCTTCCCTCATTCCTCCCCACCCTGTTTTTTTTTTCTTTTAATAAGAATTTTTTGTTTTGAACTTTTTTATCGTTGTTTATATGTATGAGTGTATTGCCTGCATGTGTGTAAGTCCACCCATGTCGTGTGGTGCCCACAGAGATCAGAAGAGGGTGTCGGATCACCTGGAACTAGAGTTATATCTAGTTGTTAGCTGCCATGTGGGTGCTGGGAACTGAACCCAGGCCTTCTGCAAGAGTAGTCAGGGCTCTTTAACTGCTGAGTCATCTCTTCAGCCACTATAAGTATTCTCATTTCAACATTAAAAAATGTATTCAGGGGCTGGAGAGATGGCTCAGTGGTTAAGATCATTAGTTGTTCTTGCAGAAGACCCAGGTTCGAATCCCAGCACCCACATGGCAGCTAACAACTGTCCAAAACTCCAGTCTTAGGGGATCTGACAGCCTCTTCTGAGCTCCGCAGGCATTGCATGACATGGGTGCACTTACCTACATGCAGGCAATACACACATACACATAAAATAAAAATATAAATAAAATAAAATAAGATGTATTCAGGTATCAAGTTACACATGGCTCACAGCCTATCTGCTGTCCCCTCAAAACACTCATGCTCACTCTTACAATAAGAACAAATGCAAAGACAGAAACTCAAGGTAAAGGAACTGAGTCAGAGCAGGGGCTAATTCAGGGAAGCTGGCAAGGAAAGACCTCTCACAGGTGAATTCTGAACAGAAACCCGAATGTAGTCTTTCAATAACCAAACTTCAAATTACAAACATTAGTTTTTTAAAAAATTCATTTGTTTCTTATTTTATGTGTAAGAGTGTATTGCCTGCATGTGTGTAAGTGCAACTGTGTTGTGCAATGCCCATGGAGGTCAGAAGAAGGCGTCGGATTCCCTGGAACTGGAGTTACAGATGGTTGTTAGCCACCAGGTGGGTGCTGGGAATAGGGTCCTCTGTAAGAGCAGCCAGTGCTCTTAACCATTGAGCCATCTCTCTGGTCCCAACATTAGGTTTTTTAATTTCTTCATAACCAGTTACTCAAAACCCAATGGCTTAAAATAACAAGTAGCTTTAAAATATTTATCATCTTGTAATTTTTGTGGGTCAGGAATTCAGGGCTTTGCCAGGCAGATCTAGCTTGGGGTCTTAGGTTGTAGTTATCAGACAGCTTCACTGGGAATGAAGGACATGGTTTCCAGATGCTTCCTGACACATCTGCTGGGTCAGTACTGGTTATCAGAGAATTCAGTACCTCCTTAAGTGGTTTCTCAGTGGGGCTGGGCTGCTGTGTGTCCTCATGCCACAGAGACTGGCTTACCCTAGAGAGGGTATTTCAAGAGACAAGGCAGAAGCTATGATACCTGATAGGATGACACATTTGTTACCTTTGTTCCAGTCTGTTGTTCACATAGACTAGCCCTGATGTAAGACAACATATACCTGGACTGGTGAATCACTGGGCATGAACTTGTAAGCATTTTCTCTCTATCCGTGTAATGATTTTAAGCAATTACATGGCAGCAGGAAGTTCATCAATGAACACGTAAATCTAATTTTTACACTGGTTGAATTTTATTTCCTTATCTGCATGTACACCCTATGCACATATCACACCCTATGAACATATCACTCCCTGTTCAAAGTTTATTTCCTTTTGCTATATAAACTTGTGTTTAACTTTTTACAAAAAGTCCAAAACACATGAAAAAAAAAAAACAAAAACAACTCCCTTGGTGGTAAGGTTTTAAAGTACAAACGGAATTAAGTACAGGTTAGTATCAGTTTTTTAAAAATTATTTATTTAATAGCGCTGGGTGTGGTGGTGCACACCTTTATTCCCAGCACTCGGGAGGCAGAGGCAGGCGGATCTCTGTGAGTTCAAGGCCAGCCCGGTCTACATAGTGACTTCCAGGACAGCGGGGGCTACAGGGAGACCCTGTCTCAAAAAGACCAGAAAAAAATTGTTTAATAACCATATGATTAGAAGAAGCATTTCATTACAGCATTAACATATTCAATAACAATTTCCAGAGCAAAGATGCATCTCTTTCAAAAGTGTCTATAAATTTTTAGGTTCACAGTTGAATTAAAACAGTTATACAATATTGAACTCAGTATAAAACCTATAAGACATAAAATTGAATGAGGTTTTGGGGCTGGAGAGATGGCTCAGCAGTTGTGAACACTGACTGTTCTTGAAGAAGACCCGGGTCAAATCCCAGCACCCACATGGCAGCTAACAACTGTTGGTAATTCCAGTTCCAGGGGATCCAACAGCCTCTTCTGTCTCTGCGGGTATTGCACGACACAGGGGCACTTAATTACATGCAGGCATAATACTCATACACATAAAATAAAAATAATGAATAAAATATTTTTAAAAATTGAATGAGGTTTTAACCTTTAAAAAAGATCTCCATTTCATTTTAAAATATACTGTTTCATACAAAAAACTCATTTTTAATACTACTAAAACTTAAATGTTTGCACATACATCTCTAATCTCTATGTATCTGATTATTACTAGTCATAGTCAGTTACACTCGGCTCCTTGGCACTTGAGTATGGATATAAAGTCATCAGGTAGGTTTCAATGGTAATGTTTCTCACCTCTACTAATTAACATGAAGCAAATTTTTATGCTTCTTCCTCAAATATAACTCATTTTTTTGTTGATTTTTTTTTTTTGCTGATTTCATACAGAACATCCCAAACAATCTTATTCATCTATATACCCACTTCTCAAATGGCACCCTCCCATAGCCTCTCCCCCCCACCGGACTGGAGCCCATGTACTCTGTCATCCCTGTTACTGTCCACTGTGTTGTCATTGCCCCCAGCCATTCCCCAGTGCTTGTCCGTCTGCTGAATCTAGTCAGCCTATCTAGAGGTCCTTGTTTTAGGAAGATCAACTCTTCCTCATCTAGCAGCAATCAGTCGTCAATATTCCTTTAGGTAAGATTGGAGTCTGCTGTTCATTTTCCCAGTTCTCTGCTGGGTTACCATCTGGGAGTATCTTGGGCCACCCTGGCCAACAACTCAAAAGGCGTCTCCTGTCTGGCATTATTTCTTGTAATGTAGCCATTAGCTATACACATGAACTCTTAAAGAATTATACTGATCACTTTAATCTTTGGTTATACTTTCCTTTTGGGTGTTTAAGACCATACAGTTGGCCCAGATAAACCAATTCATTTTTACTCAAGTCCATTTGAGGATCTGTTCCTCAGGGGTCACATGGGCTTGGGAGGAGCCCCTGGCTCCTTTCTTTTACCAGTTCCATCTATGTGAAGATAAGTCAAAGGTCCTGCTCGAACATGGCTTGCTTCGCTTGGAAGCATGGAGGAAATATTTTCTCTGTAGTATCAGTTTATTTTTTAATGAGTCTTACTAAACTGTCTTTCAAGGAATCTGTCCAGGGTCAAGAGCAGTGGTGCACACTTGCAGTCCCAGTTATGTGGGAGACTGAGGCAAGAGAATCGTTTCACTCACCTGTTCAAGACCACCCTGGGCAACATTGTTTTTTGTTTTGTCTTTTTGAGACAATGTCTCCCTGCAGCCCCAGCTGGTGTGGAACTTGCTATATAGACCAAGCTGGCTTTGAACTCAGAGAGATCCTCTTGCCTCTGCCTCCTGAGTGCTGGGATTAAAGGCGTGCGCCACCACACCTGGCCTATTTTTTATTTTATGTGTATGAATGTATTGCCTGCATATGTATAAATGCACCCAAGTCATTGAGGTGCAATGCTCATGGAGGTCAGAAGAGGATGTCAGATCCCCTAGAACTGGAGTTATTGATAGTTGTTAGCAGACATGTGGGTGCTGGGAACCAAACCTGGGTCCTCTGCAAGAGCAGTCAGTGCTCTTAACCACTGAGTCATTTCTTCAGCCCCATCCTCCCTAAAATTTAGGATTATAGCCAAGTATGGTTGCTCATACCTGTAATCCCAGCACTTGGGAGAACGAGGTAGGAGGATCACCTTGAGTTTATACAGTGAGACCCTGTCTCCAAAAACAACAGTAACAAACAACAAAATTTCAGGTTACAAATTTCCCTAAGTACTGCTTTACTGACATTCTACAAATATTGATGTATTTGATTTTTATCTTCATTATTTAAAATGCTTTCTAACTGGGTATGTGGCACATGACTTAAATCCCCATACTTGGGAGGAAGACAGATCTCTGTGAGTTAAAGGCCAGCCTGTCCTACATAGTGAGTTCCAGGTCTGTCATGAACATATAGAGAGTAAAAATCCAAACTAAAACAAACAAAAATACTTTCTAGGGCCTGGAGAGATGGCTCAGTGGTTAAGAGCACTCACTGCTCTTGCAGAGGACCTGGGTTCAGTTTCCGGCACCCACAAGGAGGCTCATAACCGTTCCAGGTGATCTGAGGCCCTCTTTTGACCTCTATGGGCACCGAATGCATGAGGGGTGCACTTACATACATACAGGCAAAATACACATAAAATAAAAATAAATAAAAATGCTTTCTAAGCTGGTGTAGTGATCCCAGCACTTGAGAGGCTGAGGCAGATATCCAGTTAAATGCAGAGTTAGAGACCAGAGTGGACTAACAGTGAGACTGTGTCTCAATAAAACCAAAAGATACTTTATTTTCCTTTCGATTGTTTAGATCATATAGAAACATATTGTTTCAATATACTGAGGGATTTTTCAAAGAGGGTTCTGTTGCTGATTTCTAATTTAACTCCACTGTGATCAGAGATTCGCCATGCATGCTTTGAATCCTACATCGTTTATTGAGACTTCTTTCATGTCTTGGCCATTACTAAATGTTCTGGATAGACTGAGATTACAGGCATGCTCCACCATTCCTGACTTGGTCAAGTTTTGTCTCCCTGTAGCCCCAGCTAGACTGGAACGCGCTATGTAAACCAGGTTGGCCTTGAACTCACAGAGATCCACCTGCCTCTGCCTCCCAAATGCTGGGATTAAAATATTAAAGGTGGTATGTACCTTTAATCCCAGCCCTCAGAGGCAGAGACAGGAGGGTATCTGTGAGTTTGAGGTCAGCCTGCTCTACACAGCCAAGTTCTAGACTACAGCTGGGCTATAGGAAGACCCTGCCTCAAAACAAATTTTCTTTAAAAAATTAAATAGTAAAATATTGTACAGAATTTCCTTATCTTTCATGTTAAAATTGTCTGTTAGGTAGACACAGCAGACTATCCCTAGTCATTTATATTTTTGTGTGTGTATGAGTGTTTTGCCTGCATGTATGTAAGTACATCTGTGTCATGCAATACTCAGAGGTCAGAGGAGGGTGTCTGATTCCCCTGCAACTGGAGTTACGGATGGTTGTTTGCTACCATGTAGGTGCTGGGAATCGAACCTGGGTCCTCTGCAAGAGCAGCCAGTGCTCTTCCCTGCTGAGCCACCTCTCCAGCCCCCTAGTCATTCATATTTATGCAGTACAGTATCATACACGAGCAACTGCCATAAAAACTCACACGGTAACTATAAAGGGCAGGGCTAGGGAAGTAGCTCAGTGGCACAGGGCTTGTCTAACTTTCACCAGCCTTTGGGTTCAATGCAAATAGTGGGAAAAAATTGCAATGTTTATGAAAGCTTAAAACTTTGTGTGTGTGTGTGTGTGTGTGTGTGTGTGTGTGTACTTATGTTGTGTGCATGTGTAGGCCAGAAGTCAGTGTTACATGTCTTTTTCAAATGTATTCCTACATTCCAACTTTTTTTTAAAGACAGGATCTCACTGTGTAGTCTGGCCTTGAACTCAATAGAGCTGCCTGCCTCTGCCTCTGAGTGCTGGGACTAAAGGTGTGCATCACCACTGCTGGCCTCCACCTTATTTGGAACAGGGTCTCTTGAACCTGCAGCTTCCCAACAGTTGCCTCAGCTGACTGGCCAAGGAGCTCTAGGGATCTGCCTACCTCACCCCACTCCTAGTGCTTAGGTTAGACTAGAGCCACCATGCTTAGTTTTATGTGGGTGCCAGGGATTCAAACTCAGGTCCTCATGCTTGTGTGGCAAGCACTTGACTGACAAGCCATCTCTCTATCCCTCAAAAAATTGTTTAAATATAAGGTAACCAGGGGCTGGAGAGACGGCTCAGTGGTTAAGAGAACTTGTTGTTCTTGCAGAGGACCCGAGTTCAGCTCCCAGCACCTACATCAGGCATCTCACAATAACCTGTAACTCCAGTTCCAGGGGATCCCATGCCCTCCTCTGAACTCTGTAGGTAACCCCATACATGTCATACATACATTCACAAGTTTATATATAAGTAAAAATAAAAATAAATATAAATCTTCAGGGGCTGGAGAGATTGCTCAGTGGTTAACACTGGTGGTTCTTGCAGAAGACCCAGGTTTGAATCCCAGCACCCACATGGCAGCTAACAACTGTCTGTAACTCCAGTCCCAGGGGATCTGACAGCCTCTTCTGACCTCCGTGGGCATTGCACGACAATTGACGGGTGCACTTACCTACATGCAGGCAATACACGCAAACACATAAAAATAAAAATTAATAAGCCGGGCATGGTGGCGCACGGCTTTAATCCCAGCACTTGGGAGGCAGAGCCAGGTGGATCTCTGAGTTTGAGGCCAGCCTGGTCTACATAGCAAGTTCTAGGTCAGCTGCGGCAACAGGGAGACCCTGTCTCAAAAAGACCACAAATAAAATTAAATTAAATTAAAAAAAATAAAATAATAAAATAAAAATTCTAAAAAAATAAAATAAAAATAAATCTTCAAAAAAAAAATTAAAGGGGGCTGGAGTGATAGCTCAACAGTTAGACCCCTTGCTGTTCTTCTAGAGGACCTGAGTTTGGTTCCCAGCTCCCACATGGCAGCTAATAGCTTCAGTCTGTAACTGTAGTTCCAGAGGATCTGACACCGTCTTCTAGCCGCCATTGCATGCATGTGGTACATTTACATTCATGCGGGCAAAACAGTCATATACACAAAAAAATAAAGAGGCTGGGCGTGGTGGCGCACGCCTTTGATCCCAGCACTTGGGAGGCAGAGGCAGGCGGATCTCTGTGAGTTCAAGGCCAGCCTGGTCTACATAGCGAGTTCCAGGCCAGCTGGGGCTACAGGGAGACCCTGTCTCAAAAAGACCAAAAAATAAATAAGTAAAGGTAACCAACACTGTCCTAACTTTCTGTAACAATTCTCTCTCCTTTCTACCTCTTTCCTTTTTGGTATTTTTCTACAGCATGCTAATATACAAAGATATTTACAATACCTTATATTGACCTTTTACATGGCTGCTTTCTTTTCTGATGTACTGAATTTCTTTTTTAAGGCACTCAAATTCCTAGTTTCAGATGTTTTTTGTCCCTTTCTAAGTTCCTCGAGAATGAGGCACTGCAGAGATGACTCAGCAGTTAAGAGCACTGGCTGCTCTTGCAGAGGGCCCAGGTTTGGTTCCCAGAACCCACAGGGATGCTAACCATTTCCAGTTCCAGGATATCCGACGCCCTCTTCTGGCCTCCATGGGCATTGCATGCATGGGTGCACTTATACAGGCAGGCAAAACACTCATATACATAAAATAAAAATTTAAACCCTGGTCTACAGAGCAAGTTCCAGACCAACTGGGGCTACAAGGAGCCCCTGTCTCAAAAAGACGAAAATAAAATTTAAAAAGTAAAAAAAAAAAAAAAATTTTAAGTTTCTGGGCATGGTGGCACATGCCTTCAATCCCAGCACTTGGGTGACAGAGGCAGGCAGAGCTCTGTTAGATCCAGGCTAGCCTGGCCTACATATTGAGTGCCAGACTTGCTGTTGCTATAGGGAGGCTCTGTCTCAAAAAAAAAAAAAAAAGAAAAAAAAAAAGTTCCTCTAGAATGCCAGGTGTGGTGGCACAGCCTGTATTCCCAGCATTCAGGAGGTGGAGGCAGGCAGAGCATGAGAAGTCAAGGTCATCCTCAGATACATAGTGAGTTTGAGGCCAGCCTGGGCTACATAAGACCCTGCCTCAAAAAATCAACCAAGAGGAAGAGGCTGGACAGATGGCTCAGTAGTTAAGGGCATATACTGCTCCATAGAGTCCCAGGATTTGATTCCCAGCCCACATCAGGTGGCTCACAACCTCCTGTAACTCCAGTTTCAGGGGGTCTGGCCTCTGTGGGCCTGTGCATGTGTGCAGTGCACATAAAAACCAACCTAGAGCTCTCCCTTGATGCTTGGCTTGGTGGACTCCTGGACTCCTACATGGTGTCAGTGATAACACTAAAGGAGAAGAATGTCATGAATGTTAAGCTAGGTTAGAATAAGCTGGAAACAGGAGATTTTTATTCCCAAGAGCATTCACTGGTGGAGCATCTCAGCAAGGTTACTGTATATACCCATCAGCCTGAGGACCTAGCACATCACCAGGGTGGACGTGGTGCTGGCAGCCTCTCCTTTCTTTCCAGCTACTCCTTTTGTACCAGGAACTCAGACACGAGCAACATACAAGTACTACCTTGGAGGGGCCAGTATAGAGGGCTCTGCACTCCTGAACATGCCCTGCTCCCATCATGAAGAATTAATTCAAGGAAGGCTGAGTCTTCTCATACTCCGACTGGGAACTGGAGTCTAATAGAAGGTAACTGACTGGTCCATGCCAGACACACAAAGAGCTCAAGGAGCCAGAGGGAAATGGATGAAGGAGACATACCCTGCACTTGAAGCATCCAATGCACTATATTAGGTTCTTCAACTTACATATTCAGGACAGAAAATTAATTTTCTGGACATGAACATAAAAATAGAGCACATTTATTAATGCTGGAAAACTACACTTACAATAACAATGTATTACAATAGCAGTGTATTAAATCTCACATAACAAACAGAGCCAAGAAAGCATGAGAAACTCAGTACTCGATATTCTGATGCATTACTCTGCAAGTCTGTCCTGCAGACACTGCAACATGTCTGTAACCAAGTAAGGCATTCATTTCACAGGGAGAAAAAGTCTCATCACAGAAACAAATTTACTAGTTTTCAGCTTTATGTTCTACAGATATACTTCAAATATTAAAAAAAGATTCATCCCTAAAATAAAAGTCTTTGTATAATCCATTATTAATACTCTATACAGGGGAAAATGCTTAGAAAGTTCTGGATTCTAGAAAGTTCCACCAGATAACCTGTTTGCCTGGGCATGTTCTGATTGCCTTTTGAGACTCTCCCTGGTGTTCTGGTCCAGGGTCCATGGTGAGTCTATTTCTTCCTCTTCTTTGGGGGCTCATCCTCAGAACTGCTATCTGTACTGGAGCTACTGCTGCTGGAGGAGCTGGAGTCAGAGTCAGAGTCCGAGGAGGAGGAGGAGGAGGTGGAGGAAGAGGAGGAGGAGGAACTGGAGGAGCTTTCCTCCGTGCCACTGTCCTCCGAGGATGAGGTAGACGTTTCACTCTCTGAGGAGGATTCACTGGCTGAACTGTCACTGCTAGAGCTGCTGGAGGTCGTGACACTCTTAGACCTGTTAGACAATGAGAAGCATGCAGAGGGAGGCCAGCACTGTCCTGTGTGGGGTGCTTAGAGGGCGCTTGTCCTGTGTGGGGTGCTTAGACGGCGCTTGTCCTGTGTGGGGTGCTTAGAGGGTGCTTGTCCTGTGTGGGGTGCTTAGAGGGTGCTTGTCCCAAAGCTTTGCTGGCACGCTGTCCTAGCTTTGTTGCTGTAGAGGTTGCCTAACCACTGTAAACTGGCCTCCCCGTCATTTCAGCGACTCTCCTGTATAGCATTCACACTAGGTGAACCTCCCATACTAAGCTACCCTAGCATGGCGGTCACCTGCAATCCCTGCACTTTACAGGCATTCAGGGTCACCCTTAGCTACACAGTGGGGATGAAGCCAGCCTAGGCTACCGGAAACCCTGTCTCAAAAACAAAAATAAAACCAGAAGTGGAAGAGCATACCTTTAATCCCAGCACAAGGAGGCAGAGGCAGGTGGATTTCTGTGAATTCAAGGCCAGCCTGGTCTACATAAGGAATTCCAGGTCAGTCAGTGCTGCATAGCAAGACTCTGTCTCAAAACAAAGCAAAGCAAACAATAAAAATCCACAAAAGAATATATATGAAAAAGAAGAGCCAGATATGGTAGTGCATATCTGTAATCTCAGCCCTGGAGAAACTGAGGCAGGGGGAATCACCATGTGTTTCAAGCCAGGCTGGGTTGCACAGTGAGTTCTAGGCTAGCCTGGATTACAGAGAGAGAGCCTATCTCAAAAAAAATAATAATAATAAATAAGGGCTGGAGGGGCTCTATCAGTGGACTGGAGTTCAGACCACAGCACCTCCATCAGGAAGCTCACAAATGCCTGTAAATTCAAGGGATCTGATGCACTCTTCTAGCATCATGCAGCACAAACATACAGCTCACATGCTGTACACACACACACACACACACACACACACACACACACAAATCTAAAAACAAAAGAAAATCAAAACCAATTAAAAAAAAAAACAAGCCCTAAACCAAAGCCAACCAAAACCCCACAGAGACTAGTACAGGCCTGACCTTGCAGTGCATGAGCAGCAGAGCGCAGCGCTGTGCACCAACCCGGCTACACTGCAGCCTTGTCTTTCTTTGATTTTTATTTATTTATTTTTGGTCTTTTTGAGACAAGGTCTCCCTGTAGCCCCAGCTGTCCTGGAACTCACTATGTAGACCAGGCTGGCCTTGAACTCACAGAGATCCGCCTGCCTCTGCCTCCCGAGTGCTGGGATTAAAGGTGTGTGCCACCACACCCGGCATTTTCTTTCTTTTAAATTAAGTAGCTGCTGGGTTGTTTTTGACATGTATTTATTCTGTGTGTGCACGTATGCGTGTGGGTGTGTGCCATGGTGTGCATGTGGAGGTCAGAGAACAGCTCATGGGAGTGCATTCTCTCTCACCATGTTGCATGTGGGGATGGAATTCAGGTCATCAGGCTTGGTGGCTAGAGACCTTATTTGCTGAGCTTTCATGATCAGATAGCCTGGTCAATAATTATGTGTATGAGTGTATTGCCAGCATGTGTGTAAGTGCACCCATGTCATGCAGTGCCCATGGAGGTCAGAAGAGGGTGTCAGACCTCCTGGAATTGGAGATACAGAAAATTGTGAGCCGTCATGTGGGTGCTGGGATTTGAACCTGGGTCTTCCGCAACAGCAGCCAGTGTTCTTAACTGCTGGGCCATGTCTCCAGCCCCTGCTCAACAGTTTCTTAACAGCCTTTTTTTTTTGGAGTTTTAAGAACTTGCAGTAGAGGTGATAAACATTACCAATGAAATCTACCCGATGACTTTATAGACATACACAGGTGCCAAGGATCCAAGTGCAACTGATCATGACTAGTAATAATCAGATACATACAGATTAGAGATGCATATGCCAACATCTAAGTGTTATTAGCAAAAACAATGAGCCATTATGTAAGAAACAGTATATTTTAAAATGGGGATCCTTTTTAAACGTTAAAAACTCATTCAGTTTTGTCTTACAGGGTTTATACTGAGTTCAATATTGTGTAACTATTAACTCAACTGTGAACCTAAAAACTTACAGCTACTTTTGAAAGAGATGTATCCTTGCTCTGGAATGTGTTAATAAATATGTTAAAGTGAGGACCGAACCCAGGGCCTTGCGCTTGTTAGGCAAGCGCCCTACCACTGAGCCAAATCCCCAACCCCGCTATTAAAATTTTTTTTAAAAAAGATTAAATAAAAAAAATAATTCTTCAAAGCATAAAAGTTTGCTCCTTAATAATTAGTAGATGTGAAAAACATTACCATTGAAATCTACCTGACGACTTTATATCCATGCTCAGATGCCAAGGAGCTCAGAAAGTAACCAACTGTGACTAGTAATAATCAGATACAGAGATTAAAAACACATGTGCAAACAGCTTAATGTCAATTGCATTAAAAATCGTGCACTTTAATCCCAGCATTGAGAAGCAGAGGCAGACCGATCTCTTGTGAGTTCAAGGCCAGCCTGGTCTACATAGTGAGTTCCAGGACAGCTGGGGCTACAGGGAGACCCTGACTCAAAAAGACAAAAAAAAAAAAAAAAAGAATTTTTCTATATGAAACTGTGTGTTTTAATAATGAAATGGAGATCTTTTTTAAAGGTTAAAACCTCATTTAATTTTATGTCTTACAGGGCTTATACTGAGTTCAATATTGTATAACTGTAATAATTCAACTGTAAACCTAAAAATTTACAGCCAATTTTGAAAGAGATGCATCTTAACTCAGGAAATTGTTATTGAATATGTCAATGCTGTTGTAATGAAATGCTTCTTCTAAGTATCTAAGTATGTGGTTATTAAATAAATAATTTAAAAAAAAGAACTGGCAGCCATCTATTGCCTTTGCCTCCAGTGCTGGGGGCTGCAGGTGTGTACCACCATGCCTGGACTTAACAAAAACTGAATTTATTTTTTGCTTTAATGTGTGTGCTGCTGTGGAATGTGTGCACATGTATATGCCAGTGTCATGGAGGCCAGAGGTCCCATTGGCCAGTGTCTTCTTCAATCATTCTCCACATCTTTTTTTTTTTCTTGGTTTTTTTGAGACAGGGTCTCCCTGTAGCCACTGCTGGCCTAGATTCACTATCGAGACGAGGCTGGCCTTGAGCTCACAGAGATCCACCTGCTTCTGCCTCCTGAGTGTTGGGATTAAAGGTGTGCGCCACCACATCTGACTACTTCTCTCACTGAATCTGAGGTTCATCAATTCAGCTAGGTTGGCTGCTCAGTGAGATCCCAGGATCTACCTGTGTGCCCCTCCCCAGCACTGGGATTACAGGAACTCCGGCCATACCTGGTTTCTCACATGGGTGCTGGAGATCTGAACTCAGGGTCTCATGATTGAGCTGCCAGCATTTTACTAACTGAGCCTTCTCCCTAGTCCTTTAATACAATTTTAATTATTTCCTATTGTAGGAGGAGGTGATTATTTAGTATTTTTAGGTATAAGGACCCTAGAAGATGTAGAAAGAAATGGAAGGAATAAATCCCACATAGGTAAAGAAAGGAAAATATAAGTAAATAGGATAATTAAGAATTACAAACAAGAGGACTGGAAAGATGGCTCAGCAGTTAGAACTGGCTGCTCTTGCAGAGGACCCAGGTTTGGTTCCCAGCATCCACATGGCCCCTAACAACCATCTGTAACTCCAGTTCCAGTGGATCTGACCCCCTCTTCTGGCTCTGAGGGAACTGCATGTATGTGGTACACATATATACATGCAGGGAAACGCTCATACATGTTAATATAAAAGTAAAACTTTTAAAAAAAGAATTGCAAACGAGACTTTAGACCCATTTCCCTCCAGCTAGGATCACACTTGGCTCTCTGATAACGTAAGCCACACCTACCTTTTTTTCTTGGTCTTTCTTTCTATGTTAGTTTCACCAATGCTGAGAGGCACAAAAGGGAACAAAAGCTGCTGTTAGTAAGTGATTACATACAACTCAGAGAACGCGGCAGCCTCAAAATTGCTTTACATTGGAAAAGTATTCTGTTCTTCATAACATACACTCAAGGGTACAACATTTGTTACAATCAAGTAGAAAGTTTCCTGGGATAGGTGTTATACTGTATATAAAGTCAACTTAGTGCTTAAACAACAAATTGTATCACTTGTACCTTAAAAGCCAGGAAAATTAGTAGTTAAGATGCCTGAAGGCACAAATTTGCTTCTTTTTTAGTTTAGAATTTAAGTCAACTTACAATACAAGGTAAATGCACAATAATTGTAATGTGAGTTTGTAGAATCATATGTGGCCAATTCATACTTTTACAAAAGCAAATTTAACTTCTGCATAGCTTCCAAATGTTGTTATTGCTTTAATAAACGCCAAAACACAGTACTTCAAGACCATATTCCTTGGGGCCGGACAGATGGCTCAGCAGTTAAGAGCACTTACTGTTCTTCCAGAGGACCCAGATTCCTTTTCCAGCACCCACATCAGGTGGTTCACAACTGCCTGTAACTTCAGCTCCAGGGATCTGTGGGTACCTTGTATGTATGTGGTAAAATTCACACATAACATAAAAACAGATCTTAAAAAAAAGAGGGGGTGTCTGGAGAGAGGGCTCAGCAGTTGGGAGCACTGGCTGCTCTTGCAGAAGACCCAAGTTTGGTTCCCAGCATCCACATGTCCCTAGCTCCAGTCCCAGGTGATGTGATGCCCTCTTCTGGCTTCCACAGGCATTGCATGACATGGTGCACTTACAGGCAAAACACTCACACATATAATAATTTAAAAAACTTTTTTTCAAGCCGGGCGTGGTGGCGCACACCTGTAGTCCCAGCGGAGGCAGGCGGATCTTTGTGAGGTCAAGGCCAGCCTGGTCTACATAGTGAGTTCCAGGACAGCTGGGGCTACAGGGAGACCCTGCTTCAAAAAGACCAAAAAAAATATTTTTTTTTAGAGAACACTGTTTTCCCTAACATCATAAAGAACAAAGTCTAGTGAGTTTGAATGAAATGCACTTCAGCCAATCAATATGGGACTAAGCAAGTTTTCAAATTACAGAATTAGTCCTATCTAACTGGTTGCTGGGGGTCAAATCCTCCGGCTGGTGCATGCTAGGCAAGCACTCTACCAGTGCATAAAGTTTCACTTTTTTAAAAATTCAAATTAGTTATAAATAGTGAAATTTCTTATTTTTCCTTTTCTTTCGGCAAGACAGGGTCTCATGTAGCCTAGGCTGGCCTTGAACTTGCTAATAGCTGAGAAGGACCCAGAATGCCTCAGCTTCCTCTCAAGTGATTATTTAGGCATGTACCACCATGTTTATATATGTTAGGGATCAAACCCAGAGCCTCGTTCATGCTAGGCAAGTACTCTACCAACTGAGCTATATTCCCGGCCCGCTTTCACTTTGCCCTCTGACTCTGTGCTCGTGCCTGTAACTTTCACAAGTTTCTGTGGAATGCAGGCTGGACCCAGCAATGGACAGGTTTACCTCACACACGATCACCGCAGGCCCTGCTGACACCCTCTACCCCCCCCCCCAAAAAAAAACCAAAAGAAACCATGCTGATTCTCACAGTGGCTGCACTGATAGTGAACAGACTCCTCTTTCCCTACATTCTTGCTAGCATTTATGGCGTGTTCTTGATGGTGGTCATTCTGATTGGGCAGGAATGGGTCTCAAAGCAGTTTTAATTTGCATTTCCTTGACAGCAAAGGGCAGTGAACACTTTAAAAAAATGTTTATCGGGCATTTGTATTTCCTTTTTTCCTAAGAACTCGGTATTTAGCTCCTTAGCCCATTTTAAAAACTGGACTGCTTGTTTTCTTGTTTAGTTTTTTGAATTCTTTGTATATCCTAGATATTCATCCTTTGCCAAGATGCACAGCTGGAAAACATTTTCCTCCATTCTCTAGACTGCTTCTTCACTCTATTTACTGTTTATTATACAGAAGCTTTTATAATTTTTTTTGTTTATGTGTATGTGTATGAACCTGAATGAGTTTATGTGTACCACATGCATACAGGAGCCCCCAGAGGCCAGAAGAGGGCACCAGATCCCCTGGAACTAGAGTTAAGGGTGGTTGTGAGCCATTTAACAAAGGTGCTGGGAACCAAACCCCAGTCCCCTGCTAGGGTAGTAAGTGCTCTTAACCATTGAGCCATCTCTCCAGTCCATGTGCAGAAGCTTTTTAATTTGCCAGCTTTTTTGTGTGTGGTTGTTATTTATGTCAACCAGGTTGGCCTTGGATCCAGAGATCCACTTGCCTCTGTGTCCCCAGTGCTGGGATTAAAGTTATGTGTCCTGTGCCTGGATCTATTTGTCAATTTTTGAGACGGGCTTTTATGTAGTCCAGGTTGGCCTAAAGCTCACTATGTGGTCAAGGATGAGCCTGAATTTCTGATCTTCCTACCACTTCCCAAGTCCTGGGAGTATAGGTGTGCACCATTACATCTAACTTAAGGGGATGGGACAGAAATGCTCAGTGTCATCTGAACTTAAATACACAGGAATCCAACCAGGTGTAGTACCTTGGGGCAGTTTACCCTTGTTCCTTCCTGTTTAGTGGAGGAATTAAACTGTGAATTCTGGATGGTGAGGTAACCCCAGTAGGCTGCTGTGTGAGGACTTCCGTGCTCTTTGGAGTGGGACTAACCCCAAGGACATCATCTTTTACCATTTCCAACAAGACCTTTTCCAATGAGAAACTTGTTATGCTATCCAGATCTTAAATTTATAATGTGGGGGTGAGTGGGAGGGAGAACCAATAGTCAAGTTCTTACATAGATCTGTTTTTGGAAAAAGCACACATGAATGATGATCTAGAAAATGATTTTTTTTTTTTCGGTTTTTTTTGAGACAGGGTCTCCCTGTAGCCCCAGCTGCCCTGAGCTTGCTATGTAGACCAGGCTGGCCTTGAACTCACAGAGATCTGCCTGCCATTGCCTCCTGAGTACTGGATTAAAGGTGCACACCATCATGCCCACCTGAAAATGATTTTTTAATTATTTGTGTGTGTGCGTGTGAATGATGTGTAGGGGCATGCATGTATCATGGCTCACACGTGGAAGTCAGATGACAACTTGCAGCAGTTCCCTCCTTTTACTATGTGGGTTCCAGGGATTGGACTCAGGTCATCAGGTTCAGCAGCAAGTGCCTTTACCCACTGAGCCATCTCACTAGCCTAAAAAATGATTGTTTATGTCATTTTTGTTTGACTTCTGAAAAGCCTGAGAGCTTTCAAGTGCAGGTCTTAACTCCAGCGTCATACAATACGGCTAACAGTCCCTAGGAAGGAGCTGCTGCTAACCCCCAACACGAGATAGACACAACCTCTTCCTATTTCAGTTTCTGGAAAACATCTTTTACAAGGCTTTATTTAAAGAATGAAGAAGCAAATAAATTTCCAGTCTCCTCCTATCCATTTCTCCCTCTAGGAAGTAACCACCTTTGTCAACCGTTTATGTATTTTTAAGTTTCACTCTTCTTTAATGTACATCCGAGCACACCGCGTACCATCTCCACCTTCAGCTTCAGCAACCTTCCATGCTTGCTTTGTCATCCGACTCCAAATTTTCTTTTGTCATTTCATAGACCGTTGACGCAGTAAAGCAAAATAACTAAAAGCATGGACTCGAGAACAGTCTGGTTGGCTCATCACTTAACTTTTCCACTTAATAGTTGTGTGACATGAACAAGTTACCAACCCTCTTTGCTGCACCTCATGTTCTTCCTATGTAAATAGAAATAATAGCTGCCTTAATAGTGCAGATTTGAGGTTTAAATATGCAAATACTTGTAAAGACCTTAGTGTAGTGCCTGGTGCAAACATTCATTTAAAACCAGTTATTACTATTAAAAGCTGGATGTACTGGTGCACCCCTATAATCCCACAACTCAGGGAACAAAGGCAGGAAGACTGCAAATTTGAGGTCAGCCTAAGCTACATAGTGAGACCATCTCCAAAACTAAAAATAAACAAAAATGTTAGCTAGCATTATAATGAAATTTTTAGTCCTTTAAAAAACTCTTTAAAATGCCTTTGGGTACCACATGTAAACCTACCTTTGCTGAAGTAATAGTCTATTTTCTTTTTCTTTTAAAGCTTTTTTTAGCTCTGCTGTTCTTGAAGGCCTATGTAGATATTTTCTTTTTCCTGTGCATTCATAAGTCCAATGTCCAAATTCCAAGCATTTCTGACATCTTACATGTTGTTTATTTGCTTCGCTACAAAGGAGAAAATAGAACAGTGGCATTAGAATTTTTGTCTTGTGATTCTTCTGACCTGAAAAGCAAAAACAAAACTAAGTATAAAATGTTTACTTTTGCTGGGCGTTGTGGCGCATGCCTGTAGTCCCAGCACTTGGGAGACAGAGGCAGGCGGTGAGTTCAAGGCCAGCCTGGTCTACAAAAGTGAGTTCCAGGCCAGCTGGGGCTACAGGGAGACCCTGTCTCAAAAAGACCAAAAAATACAAAGTTTACTTTTGCTGGACGTGGTAGCGCACACCTTTAGTCCCAGCATTCGGGAGGCAGAGGCAGGCGGATCTCTGAGTTCAAGGCCAGCCTGGTCCTACATAGTGAGTTCCAGGTCAGATGGGGCTATAGGGAGACCCTGTTTCAAAGACCAAAAAAAAAAAAAGTTACTTTTGTGCAGTCAAAGCTTAGACCTTGAGTTCAGTAGCACTGAATTCAAATCTTGGCCCTTCCAAGTTCAGCATGGCATCTCATGCTTGGAATCCCATTACTTGCCAGGCTCAGGTAGGAGGATGGCTGTGTTCAAGGCCAGCCTGGTCTATAGAGCAAGTTCTGGGTCAACCTGAGCTATAGAGTGAGACCCTATCTCTAAAATCCAAAGAAATACACAAAAACACAAATCTTAGCTTTTCCATTCTAGTAATCATAAATTCAGATTCAGCTCAGAATTACAAAGGATAATCAAAACATTTAAAAATATTTTTTTTACTTTATTTTTATGTGGTTGAGTGTTTTGCTTGGATGTATGTAAGTGTACCACACGCATACAATGCCTGTGGCGGTCAGAAGAGGGTACCAGATCCCCTGGAACTAGAGTTATAGACAGTTGTTAGCTACCATTTGGGTGCTGGGAACTGAACCAGGTCCTCTGGAAGAACAGTCTCTTATCCACTGAGCCGTGTCTCCAGGTGCTGGGAACTGAACCGGGTCCTCTGGAAGAAGTCTCTTACCCACTGAGCCATGTCTCCAGCCCCCAAATACTTTCAATGTTCTCAGTGAGAAAACTGAGAACAAACTGAAGGCTTCCTTCAAGCATACTAAGCAAATGCTCTACCACTGGGCCACACCCCTAACCCAAAATATTTTTAAGGCTCTCCTGACCCACACGGTGGGAGGAGAGAACCGACTGTCAGGCTGTCCTCTGACCTCCACTTGGGTGTTCATATACACATACAAATCAAGTGTGGCAGGTGGATCTCTGTGAGATCAAATCCAGCCTGGTCAAGGAGCTCTAGGCCAGCTGGGGCTACACAGAGGCCCTGTTCAAAAACTGTGTGGGGTGGGGGAAAGCTTTCTCTCTCATAATCAGCTTTAAAAGTTTTAGACTTAGCTGGGTGTGCTAGTGAATGCCTTTAATCTCACTACTCAGGAGGCAGAGGTCATTAACGAATCTCTGTGAGTTCAAAGCCACCCTAGTCTAGTGAGTTCCAGGCCTGGTAAGGCTATATGTTTTAAACTTATTATGGAAGTAATATACTCCTTACATATGAAATTCTGTTTTTGAAGAATAGTGAAAAGTATAATCTTGGGGCTGGAGAAATGGCTCAGCGATTAAGAGCACTGACTGCTCTTGCAGAGAACAAGGGTTCAGTCCCCAGCATCCACATGGTGGCTAACAATCATCCATAGCTCCAGTTCCAGGGGATCTGATGCCCTCTTCTGACCTCCACAGGCATTGCACGACATGGGTGCACTTACATACATGCAGGCAATATACTTAAACACATAAAAATTAAAGTGAATAAAAGTCACTTGTCCTGTGCCATGTCCCAAATATATATAATTCTAGCCTCTAAAGACTCTCCTGGTTTGAATCCATGGGATTTAAACTCCATAAATCATGACAGTTTTAACTACATGTCACATGTTTTGTTCTCAAAAAGATCAGCTTTCTTCTGTGTACAGGGCACACTGTACAAACAGCATTATTTATTTAACTTTCTGATACTTTGGAAACAACAGCACTCTTTGGACTTGAGAGGTCTTATTTTCACTTCATATTTACAGTGGGCATTGGCTGGTTTTGCCAATCCAGCCTCATTTATCTCCTGTGATCTACCCACACAGCTAGCTCATTGGTTATGGCCATTCATCCAATCTTGAGGGAAGGAGAATGAGATGTCTAAGTCCATCAGAGTTTCAGAAACCTGTAGGCATTATTTGGGGCTGGGTATATAGTTCAATTAAGACCAATAAAATGTGACCAACTTGTTACAAGGAGGACATGAAGAATCCCAGATCCAGCCATCCTGTCATCGAAATAGCTTCTCTAAGCATGGGGCCAGAAGAGCTTGTCTAAGGGAGAAAAAAGGTGAAATTGGACCCTAGTAATCTAAATTAGCACTCTTATAATTAAAATTCTGTTATTGTGGCTGGAGAAATGACTCAGGTTAACAGCGCTGGCTGTTCTTGTAGAGGACCTGGGTTCGGTTCCTAACACTCACATGGTGGCTAATAATGGACTGTAATTCCAGTTCCAGGGGATGTGACACCCTCTTCTGGGCTCCATGGCCATTGTATGCATGTGGTACACTTACATACATGCAGGCAAGATACAGACATAAAATAAAAATAAATTTTTTTTAAAGTTTTTAAAATTTCTGTTGTTGTTTGAGACAGAGTCTTATTACGTAGCCCTGGCTGACCTGGAATTTGCTATTTATATAGACCATGATAGCCTCAAACTCAAAGAGATCTGCTTGCTTCTGCTTCCCCAGTGCTAGGACTGAAGGGAGGCGCCAACAGGCTTGGCCAAGATTTTTTTTTTTGAGGCAGGGTCCCATGTAGCCCAGGTTAGCCTTGAATTCCTGACCCTCCGCCTGCCTCCAACTCCCAAGTGTTGGGATTGCAGGCGTGCACCACCACCACCTCTGATTTCTGTTGTCCCGGAGAATCAAACCCAAGGCCTTGCACACACTAGGCAAATTACTAATTGAGCTACATCCCCAGCTCATCTTATTAAGTATTATCATCCCATTCTCCTTCCAAGCTTAATACTCTGACTACTAAGTCTTTTTCCTTGCATCCAAGGAACTCTCACTAGTCCCTAACATGTAGATTGTATACACAGAACAGGAATGCAGTTCTTTGAATATAAAATAAGAATAAATATAAAGAATCAATTACATATACATACATATATGTTTGCTACATGCAAACAGTAATGAAATAAAATGCTGAGAGAATGAAAAAATGACATATTTTGAACGTGCAGGTGGTAAAAGAACAGGCTTCACTAGTGGTTGAAGGCTCACCCGTGGTTGATGGCTTAGCAGGTACATGCATCTGTCCCACCACCCAGACCCATCAGGTGGAGAGCACTGACTCCCACAAGTTATTCTCTGACCTCCACCTTTGTCCTACGGCACTCGCCCACACACCCCCCCATGCACACAAAATAAGTATTTTTAGACTTCATATGAGAAAGGGGAATCTGAGATGACCCTGTATTACCTATCCTTAAGCAGATCTTTTATGCTGTCTTTTGTTCATCAGGCACAATCATCATCAGTTAATTCCTAAAAACTAAGTTCTTAGCTGAGGCTGTAACTCAGTGGTGAGCACTTGCTGAGCAATGACAAGGTTCTGGGTTCAGTCTCTAGCGTCAGGTTTACAAAGGCTCTTCCAGCCTCAGAGCAATTATGTCATTGTCTAGCTGCTCTTTTCCCAAATCCTGACTCGGTCCTTTCTCTGCCTTTCAGTCTTTCCTCCAAAGAACTTGAAGTAGGCCTTTTCCTTTTCCATCACATCCTCTTATTTCCTGCAAAGCTTTTTTTTTTTAATTTAAACCGCCAGCTGTAAGTACTTAGTGTATCAACAACTGGTTCCACCGTGGAATGTAAAGCTGCCTGACGCAGGGATTCTGTCTCCAACATCTTTTTCTTTACACTGAAACTCTGGCACAGAGTGGTAGGTACTAAATAAATATTTACAGGAGAAAATGAACAGCAGGAAGTGAGAAGGCAGCATGGGAAAAGAGTAGGCGGTGTAGACAGGCTTGTTTCTAGGAAAGAGGCTGCGCTGGAGGCTGCAGAGGGACTGAAGGTGTCTGATGAGGCATCCGGGCTACTCCTGGCGACGTGTGGGATGGACAGAGAGACAAACACCACCGAGTGACCAACTCCCGGGGTTCCGTCCGGCTCCCTAGTCCCGCTGTCCAGCCTTGCGGGTCTTACGCGGCCGTCGTCTGCGAAATCCCCGGCTCATGTCACCAAACTCGGCGCCGGGGCCAAGTCCATAGAGGGCGGGCGGAGCTGGAGAACCCGCCGGCACCGCGGCCCCCGTCCCCGGCCCCCCGCAGGCCCCATCGGCGCCTCACTTACGCTTGTCTCCGGGCTATGAGTCGATGCATGGGAGTCGCCATCTTGGGGCGGCCGCGGCCTGCCGCGCGGGCTTTTGGGAAACTCCCAGAGGGGGCGTGGCCTTTGGGCATCAGTGACCGTGGGCGGGGCCAGAAGGGCGAGTTGGTGCCCAATGGCTGGTGTGGCAACGCCTGTGTGGGCCCTGTGTTCAGTGCGAATGGGGTTTTGAAGGATGACTGCAGGAGGAACATTCTGGAAGGCTCATATGTGTGCGTACGTGTGTGTGTGTGTGTGTGTGAATGCAACAGATTTTTTTTGCAACAATTTAAAAATTTTTAATTTATTTTTAAAAATATTTATTATTTTTAGTATATGTGAATGAGTGTATTGCCTGCATGTGTGTGAGTGCACCAGTGTCGTGCAATGCCGCAGAGGTCAGAAGAGGGCTTCGGATTCCCCTGGAACTGGAGTTAAGGATGTTTGGTAGCCACTCTGTGGGTGCTGGGAATCGAACCCTGATCCTCTGCAAGAGCAGTCAGTGCTCTTAACCGCTGAGCCATCTCTCCAGCCCCTATTTATTTTTATTTTGGTATTTGAGTGTATTGCCTTCATGTGTGTAAGTGCACCCATGTCGTGCAGTGCCAGCGGAAGTCAGAGGAAGGCGTAGTATTCCCTGAACTTGAGCTATTGACGGTTGTTAGCAGCTTATGTGGGTGATGGGATTTGAACACGTGTCTTCTGCAAGAGCAGCCAGTGCTTTTTTCTTTCTTTCTTTTTCTTTTTGGTCTTTTTGAAACAGGATCTCCCTATAGCCGCAGCTGGCCTGGATTCGCTATGGAGATCAGGCTGGCCTTGAACTCACAGAGATCCACCTGCCACTGCCACCCGAGTGCTGGGATTAAAGGCGTCCGCCACCACGCCTGGCAGCAGCCAGTGCTTTTTACCACTGAACCCAGTGCTCTTAACCGCTGAGCCATTGCTCCAGCCCATGCAACAGAATTATGTAGTGTTCAGAAAACCAGGAGTGGAGAGAATAAGATAGGAATGAATTAAACAGGATTTACTTTTTGTGAAACTATCAGTTGAAAGAATGGCTTTAGCAAACTTAACCACAACAGGTCAAACAGATTTTAAGTATGTTCCCAAGTTTTTCCATAAAATTACTTCCTAGAAGTGGAGTTGCTGAGTCAAAGGATATACCTGCTTTTGATTTTAGTAGATACCGTATTGCCTCTTGAATAGATTTGCTCAAACTTTCTTCATTACTAGATTTGAGGATGGTCAACCTTTTAAACTGGTCTAAGTTTATGTGATACATTATTACTGAGGCTAAGAACCTTCCACATGATCACTGCTAATCTTATTTTTGGCTTTTTAAGATTTTATTTATTTTGGGGGCCTGGGGAGATGATTCAGTGGTTAAAAGCACTGGTTGTTCTTGCAGAACACTTAGGTTCCAATCCCAGCACCCACATGGCAGCTAACAACTGTCCATTAACTCCAGTTCCAGAGGATCTGACACCCTCTTCTGTCCTCCGTGGGCACTTACACACATGCAGACATAAAATAAAAAATTAATGAATCAAAAAATTATTTTATTTTTATTTTACGTGTATAAATGTTTTGCCTATATGTCTGTAAGCACACCATGAGCATATAATGCCTACAGAAGCCAGAAAATCCCTGGAACTCGCGGTGGGTGTGGGGTAATAGGAGCCTCTGGAAGAGCAGTAAGTGCTGAGCCATCTCTTGACATAACCACTGAGCCATCTCTCAAGTCCTGTTCATTGCTAAACTCATTTTGATTTGGAATCTGCCTCTGTACTTTCAATTCCTAGGTAAGCAACTACAGCTTATCCTGAAATACAAACAGGAACCCTAACTTGGAAGGTGTTTAATTTGACTTACATGGACTTTTAATATTTAACATATACCCTGTTTTGTTTTGGGTTGGGTTTTTTTTTTTTTTTTTTTTTTTTTTTTTTTTTTTTTTTTTTTTAAAAAAAATTTTTTGAGATAGAGTCTCATTATATACCCCTGGCTGGCTGGAACTCACTATGTAGACCAGGCTAGCCTTGAACACACAGAGATCTTCCTACCTCTGCCACCAGAGTGCTGGGATTAAAAGGCATGCACCACACCTAGCATAAATGTGTTGCTTTATACATTATGAATACTTATTTTTCTTGGGTCTCAAAGATGACTCAGTCATAAAAGTGCTTGTCTGTAAGTCTGACAACCTGAGTTCCATCCCTAGGACCCACATGGTAGAAGGAGAGAACTGAGGCCATCAAGTTGTTCCCTGACCTGTATGCATGCACCATGGCACACATGCTCCCACACGAAACAAATAATAAAATGTAATGAAAAAAACAAGCTGGGCATAGTGGTGTATACTTTCAATCCCAGCATTTGGGAGGCTGAGGCAAGAGGATATCTGTTGAATTCAAGGCCAGCCTGGTCCACATAGCGAATCCTAGGCCAGCTAGGGCTGTATAATGAGACCCTGTCTAAAAAGTAATGCAACACAAAACAAACGGGCAGTTGTTAGCTGCCATATGGATGCTAGGAATCAAACCCAGGTCCTCTGCAAGAGTAGCCAGTGCTCTTAACCACTGAGTCATCTCTCCAGCCCTGCAAAGAATTTCTATTTGACAAAAGTAAACACTTAACTAGTCATAAAGCAGACTATCTTTATTCTGGTACAGCCTCTAAAGTGTCTCCTGGTTTTGTAAGATGTCTCAAAGAACACAGAGAGAGGATGGAAAGGCCTGATGTACAGGGAGCTGCATCTCTCTGGACTGACTTTTCTTTGTAACATAGGGTCTCACGTAGCCCAGGTTGGTCTGGGACTTTGGCCTTGAATTCCTGATCCTTCTGCGTCCACTTCCCAAGCATTGGGGTTACAGGTATAGACTACCGTGTCTGGTTTTATGAGATTGGTTTTAGACGCCAATGATGCAGTCACAGTGCCCATGCTTAGGAAAGTCCCACAGTTGATTCAATGCTCTATTATCTTCTTGAGAGTCTTTTTTTTTTTGGTCTTTTTGGGACAGGGTCTCCCTGTAGCCCCAGCTGTCCTGGAACTCACTGTGTAGACCAGGCTGGCCTCGAACTCACAGAGATCTGCCTGCCTCTGCCTCCCGAGTGCTGGGATTAAAGGCATGTGCCACTGCACCAGGCGAGAGTCTTATTTTTTTAAACAAAGGAAGTTGCATTTTAATTTTGCACCAGTCCCTGCGAATTACATAGCCATTCCTTCTCTGGAAATTGTTGAAAGTTTTTCAGAAGACCCTGTGAGACTCTGAACACAATGTAAACCAGTTTGATCAGGATCAAACAATGAGAAAGGGGGCTGGTGAGATGTCTCAGTAAATAAGGACTCTTGCTGCCAAGCCTGACAAACTAAGTTTGATTCTCAGATCCCACATGGTGAAAGGAGAGAAGTGACTCAGACAAGTCATCTTCTTACCACCACATGTAACGGCATGTGTGTCCATACACATACACACACACACACACACACACACACACACACAAAATGTAGAAAAAATTTAAATAAAAGAAGATGACTTGGGGCTGGAGAGATGCCTCAGTGGTTGAGCACTGACTGCTCTTGCAGAGGACCCGGGTTCGGTTCCCAGCACCCACATTGAGGCTACAAACCATTCTTAACTCCAGTTCCAGGGGAATCCAAAGCCCTCTCTGACCTCTGCAGCATTGCATGACATGGGTGCATTCACATACATGTAGGGAATACACTCGTACACATAAAATAATAAATAAAATAATTAAAAAAAAAGATGACTGAGGGTTCATCTGATCTGATCTTCCTGCAGTTTCAGGAATTCAAGGCCAGTCTTTTCCCTGAAGATTGTGACTAGCATGTAAAAATGGCTTTTTTGGCCCTTTTACTATGTTTTACAAATGGTTATGGTAGGTATTCAAGAAATCTCAGTGATGTACCTGGCTGAATTGGATCCTAGCAAAAGTCAGATGTCAGTTGTCCCTTCTTCTGCTGTGGCATTAACTTAGGCTCTCTTGTAGCAGCATAAGAGAATTTGCCTATTGTATTAGTTACTTTTCTGTTGCTGTGATAAAACACTATGACCAAGAGAACTTATAGGAAAAAGAGTTTATCTGAGCTTACAGTTCCAGGTTCCAGAGGAATTAGAGTCCATCATGGTGGGGAAGCATGGCGAAGCGGCCAGAGCAGGAGCAGAAGCTAAGCTCTCACATCTTCAAGCAGGCACAGGAAGCAGAGAATATCTGGAGATCCAGCATGGCTTAAGAACCTTCAAAGTCTGCCCCCAGTGACCTGCTTCCTCCATGGCCACACCTTCTAAGAGTTTCCAAAACAACACCATCAACTGGGACAGAATGTCCAAATACTTGGAGCCTATGGAGGACATTCTCATTCAAACCACCACAGCTATCTTGGCTAAATAAAGAAATACAGAGCAGGATGGGCCTATTTGTTTTATAAAGAGCAGTAGCCAGGGGCCAGAAAGATCCCTTAATGAGTAAAGGTGCTTGCTACCAAACCTGATGAGTTTGCTTCCCAGAACCCACATGGTAGAAGTAGAGAACCAACTCCCATAGCTGTCTGACCTCTACATGTGTGTTAGGACACTCATGTAAAAAACACACACAGAGACACAGAAACACACACACACACATACACACACATTTTAAAAATATATTTTTAAAGAGCACTGGCCAGGGAGGGCTGGAGAGATGGCTCAGTGGTTGAGAACACTGGCTGTTCTTGTAGAGGACCCGGGTTCTGTTCCCAGCACCCATAGGACAGATAATAACTGTCCATAACTCCATTTCCAGGGGATCCAATACCCTTTTCTGACCTCCATGGGCATTGCATGGCACCAGTGCACCTACATACATGCAGGCAAAACACTTAAAATAAAATTTTTCTTTTGGTCAGGCAAAAGGAACTTGGGTGGACATCCTGGGCTCTGGGTACAAAGCTGTCTGTCAAAGGTGGGAATGAATGTGCCCGAAACTCCCTGGAGTGAGAGGGGAGACCTGCTGGCCTTGATTATTTCCACTTTCTAAGAGAGCCTTGGAAACAAAATACACAAAAGGTTGTGATTTCTTATCTTCAGATGCAGCTGCTTATGTTCCTCAGAGGCCTTGGGCTTTCTCCCAACCCTCTGTTGTGAAATAGTTTCATGGAGAGGTCATAAAGCTGTTTGGTTGTGAGTCCAGGATAGTCTGGTTTCTTCGGTGATTTAAACACGTTTTCAAAGCCAGGTACGGTACAGGTTTGCAGTCCCAGCACTTGGCAGGAGAATCCTGCCCGTTACAGGCCATCCTCGAGTATATAATAAGCCCCAGGCCAGTCAGGGCTATGTGAGACCCTGTCTCAAAAAGCAAAACAAAAGAACTCAAAAGAATGAAAATAAATAAATAAATAAATAAATAAATAAATAAATATAAAAGCTTGTCTGCAATAAGAGAGAAGGAAGATGACACAGTGAGATAAATAAAAAACAAAGAAAAAGCCCTACCTGGACTTGACTGTCACGGCCTTTGGTTTTTAAGTTATTCCTGGACTTGACTGTCACGGCCTTTGGTTTTTAAGTTATTCCAACTTCTTTATAATAAATTAATCTTCTCTCTCACTCCCTTCTCCTTTCTTTCCTTAAGACAGGGTCTTTTTATTTTATTTATTTATTTATTTTTGGTCTTTTTGAGACAAGGTCTCACTCTAGCCCTAGTTGGCCTGGAACTCACTTTGTAGACCAGGCTGGCCTTGAACTCACAGAGATCCACCTGTCTCTACCTTCCAAGTGCTGGGACTAAAGGACAGGGTCTTAAACTGGTCTTAAACTCTGTATTCCAGGCTGGCCTCGAACTCACAAAGATCTGCCTGCCTCTGCCTCCCAAGTGCTGGGATTAAAGGTGTGCGACACCACACGCGGCTGTAATAAAATTTTTTTTAAAAAAACTTTTTTTTTTTAAGCCAGGCATAGTGGCATGCACCTTTAATCCTAGTACTTGAGAAGCAGAGGCAGGTGGATCTCTGTGAGTTTGAGGCTGGCCTGATCTACATAGTGAGTTCCAGACCAGCCAGGGCTACATCATGAGACTCTGTCTCAAAAACAAAACAAAATACACACACATACACACACACACACACACACACACACACACACACATACACCCCACTTAAAACATCATAACTCTATTTTCTCTTCTTTTCTTTTGGTCTTTTTGAGTCAGGGTCTCCCTGTAGCACCAGCTGTCCTGGAACTCACTATGTAGACCAGCCTGGCCTCGAACTTGCAGAGATCTGCCTACCTCTGCCTCCCAAGTGCTAGGATTAAAGCCGTGTACCACCATGCCTGCCTCATAATTCTATTTTCATTACAGAGAAATTGATTCAGGGGAAAAATACCTATTACCTTCCATCATACATAGAAGCTCTGCTAAATCTAGATTGGTCAGGGTGTGGCTCAGCTGTAGAACACTTGCCTTGTATGCGCAAGGCCCAGGGTTCTAGAGCATTTTAGCTTCAAGAACGGCTCTGAGGTGGTTAACACATTCTTTTCTTTTGCTTGCTATCGGCAAATTTGCTGTTTTGTACTCAGGGCTGGGGGCAGTCTCAGTCTTCCAGCCAAACAGGAAATATTTATCTTCATGTCTAGCCAGTTTCAGAACAAACAGTTCAGCTAATGGTTTATGGGATGAAGAATGGGAATTTGGAGAGTCTGTGTCTGGTTTTGTCATAGGTAAACAGGATGCTAGGAGCAGTCTGAGGAAGAGTTGATCTTTACACCAAGCTGGAAGACTTTGTTTTAGTGTGTGTGTGTGTGTGTGTGTGTGTGTGTGTTTTGAGACCTAGTCTCACTATGCAGTCCTGGATTCCTATAACTTACTATGTAGAGTTATTTTTTTTAAACTTTTAAGATTTTTTTTTATGGGGCTGGAGAGGTGGCTCAGCAGTTTAAGAGCACTGGCTGTTCTTGCAGAAGACCTGGGTTCAATTCCCAGCACCCACATGGCAGCCAACAACTGTCCGTAACTCCAGTTCCAAGGGAATCTGACACTCTGTTCCAACCTCTGCAGACTTTGCACAACATGGGTACACTTACACACATGCAGGCAACACACTCATACACATAAAAATACTAAATAAAATATTTAAAAATAAAAAATGAATCAAAGAAAGAAAGAAAAATGTAAGAACAAATTCTGGAGCATGGGAAGAGTTGCCGGGGGGGGATAACCTGTCAATTTATTTTGATTGTTGTTTATTATTTATTTATATATTTTTAATCTTTATTTTTATATGGTCTTGAGAAGTGGCTTGGTTAGCCTGGAACTTGTTAGTACAGGCTGGCTTTGAACTCAACAATCTGTCTGCTTCGGCCTTCGAAGTATTGGGATTACAGATGTGACCCACCATGCCTGGCTTATTTTTATGTATGTATGTATGTATGTATGTATGTATGTATGTATTTATTTATTTTTGTTGTTGTTGTTTTGAGACAGGGAATTATATATCCCAGACTAGCCTCAAACTCAGTACATAGGTGAGGATTTGCTTCCAAGCCTGGCTTTTTAACATTTATTTGTGGGGACTGGAGAGGTGGCTCAGTGGTTAAGAGCACTGACTGTTCTTGCAGAGGACCTGGGTTTGATTCCCAGCACCCACATGGCAGCTAACAGCCCTGTAAGGCCATCTTCTGACCTATGTGGGCTTTGCATGACACTGGTGCACTTACATACATGCAGGCAATACATTCATACAAAAATAAAACTAATAGATAAAATTTTTTTTTTGTCTTTTTGGGACAGGGTCTCCCTGTAGCCCCAGCTGTCCTGGAACTCACTATGTAGACCAGGCTGGCCTTGAACTCACAGAGATCCGCCTGCCTCTGCCTCCCGAGTGCTGGGATTAAAGCCACCACACCCGGCTAAAATATATTTTTTAAGTTTTATTTAGTAGGTTTATTCGTTTTTGTATTTGTTCATGGTAGTGCATGCCTGTGTTCCCAGTGCACAGGAGGTGGATACAGGCAGATCTCAGCCAGCCTGGGATGGTCTACATAGTGAATTCCAGGCCAGCTGGGCTACGTAGTACCAACATAAAAACTTTTTTACTGGGATGCTGGTGATGGGACCTAGAACCTCATCTCCCCGCCCTTTCAGTGACTTAATTCTCTTGGGCTTCCTTGTCTGTTTCTGTCCTGAGTCCTATCCGGACATGAAGCTGGATCCAACTTTTGGGGTCCCACCACAAACCCACTACACCAAGCATCTCATAATTGCATTTATATTTGTAAGCTGCAATGAAAGACGGACACAAGGCAGATAACATAAGCCTCCCACTTCTGGGTCTCAAAATCTTTATTTCCTCTCAGGTCAAAAGTACCCACATCACCTCCCACACTCTCTAGAGAGTTAGGCAAGTTTGTGCCTCCATCCCCTCTCATGCTTATTTTGCAGCCTGCCCAGGCCTGTCTGGACTCCTTGGCTCATTGGAATCCTGGTGTACAACATTTCTCTCATTACAGCAACTGTAAGACATCTTTTGGGGTGTCTTTCTAGCTCATGATGACAAAACTGAAAGTTGTTGACCCTGTACCTCCAGTTACACTTGACTCAACCACTTTTGACTAATTCAAACTGGATTAATCAGGCTCTCTTACCTGGGACTTCTTTCATTAATTTTTTTTCAGGCAAGGTTTTACATTCTAGACTACGTTGGCCTCACTACGGAGCCCAGACTGGCCTAGAGTTTGTAGTAATCTTCTTGTCTGAGTGTCCCTACTGCTGGGGTTACAGAGGTGAGCTGCCATGCCTGGCTCACACTGATCTGGGACTCTTCTATTAAAATGGAAGGTCTTTCAAAGTATGGTGGTGCATACCTTTGATCTCAGCACTTGGGAAGCAGAGGCAAGTGGATCTCCATGAATTGGAGGCCAGCCTGGTCTACATAACCCGCACCCACATGGTGGCTAACAACTGTTTGTAGCTCCAGTTCCGGGTCAGTCAGAGCTACATAGACCCTGTCTCAAACAACAATAGCAAAAATGTAAGGTTATAAGTTCCATGCCTGTGTAAAGCTGGCCCTACATGTACTTTCAGAGATGAAGGGCAGCCAGTGCAGGGGTCGGGGGTGGAGGGGTGTTAGGAGGGGAGGGAGGAAGGGAGGAAGGGAGGGAGAGAGGGAGGGAGAGAGAAAGAGAGCTGTCCTACAGAAAAAAAGTAATTGCTTGGGGTTGGAGAGATGGCTCAGTGGTTAAGAGCATTGACTACTCTTGCAGAGGATCTGGGTTTGGTTCCCAGCACCCACATGGTAGTTAACAACTGTTTGTAACTCCAGTTCCAGGGGATCTGACACCCTCATCTGGGTAATAAATAAATAAATAATAAAAAATTAAGAAATAGAAAGCTGGTGAGATGGCTCAGTGAATAAAGGTGATTGTCACTAAGCCTGATGACCTGAGTTCAATCCCTGGGACCAAAATGATGGAAGGAGAGACCCAACTGGGTGCGGTAGTACATGGTAGTAAATGCCTGTAATCCCAGCACTTATGCTGCCCTTATGTCGCCTTTATTGTCCTTTCTAGCCAAAGCTGCTGGTCTCTGCCTATGTAGCATGTGACACATATCCAGCATGTGTCTGTATCAAGCCCCTTCCAGACCGACTACCCCACAGTTCTCTGATGAGGGAGATGTGGGCTTCAGCCTGGCCCCTCCTTCCTACCAGCTGGCTGCTCTGGTAGGAATCATCATTCCCTGTCAGCCACCTTCCTGAACAGCCCAAGCTCAACCACGTACCCCAGTGTACAGTGGATCCAGTGGAGACATCCCTTCATCACACCAGACTGCTGTCCTTTCCTGGTCCCTCTAACAGTGGCTGCCTAAGTCTCTTCCCCTTTGTTCCAGTTTGTCTTGTGTTTGTTCAGAGCAGGAGATTCTCTAGTTCACAGTCTTAACAGACACACAACATGTGGGGCTTCCTCGCTTGTGTGTTCCAGTTTTTATATGAGCATTGATTTTCCTTTGTCTTTCCTAGAGAGACAGCACTTTTTACCTATCTCCTATAGGGAGGTGAGGCAATCTGCCGTCTGTAATTTTATCTTCTCCACAAGGTAAATAACCTTCTCTCTCTGACTCCTCCCCAGCTCTCCTATAGAAACTGGGGGATGGAGTGGCAAGGCTGGAGGGAGGAGGTGGAAAATGTCTAGGATATGTCTACTCACTCTTTTGGAAACAAACACTTTTTGTTTGTTTTTTGAGACAGTTTTGCTATGTAGCTCTGGCTGACCTGATATTCTCAGTAACCCTCCTGCTTCAGACACCCGAGGGCTTGCCAAAGTTCGTACCACTGCATCTGGTCTCAATTAATTACTGGCAACTTTCTTTTTCTTTTTAATTATTAAGGAAGTTATTTTGTATTATTATTATTATTATTATTATTATTATTATTATTTATTTGTGTGTGTGTGTTGTGGGGTGCATGCTATAGCACACTTATTGAGGTCAGAGGATGACTTACAGGAGCTGTTTTCTCCTTTCATCATGTGGGACCCAAAGATCAAACTCAGGTTGTCAGGCTTGCTGGCAAGCCCCTTTACCCATGGAATCATCTTGCCAGCCCTACTGGCAATTTTCTTAAAGGTGTAGATTAGTTAGCATTTATTTTTCCTTACCTTTGGGCACTAATCACCAATTCTAGAACACTTGAGGAAAAGAAACTCACATAACAGCCTATCAGAAACTTCCCTTCCCACCCTCACTAAGACTTCTTTGTCAAGCACTGTAAAGAACATTTTAAAGATTTGTTTTTCGTGAGTCGTGTGTGTGTGTGTGTGTGTGTGTGTGTGCACGTGTGTGTGTGTGTGTGTGTGCAGTGCCTTTGGAGGCCAGAGGTGTTGGATCCCCTGGAGCTGGAGATATATAGGTGGTGGTGAGCCACCTGACATGGGTGCTGAGAATAGAACTCAGGTTCTTTCCAAGAGGAGTATACTCTCTTAACTGATGACCATCTCTCCAGTCCTATAGAAAGAATTTTATATGGGCAGGAGAGATGAATCAGCAGTTAAAAGCACCTGCAGCTCTTGTAGAGGACCTCATTTGTTCCCAGCATCCACATAGCAGCTAACAACCATCTGTAACTCCAGATCTAGGGGATCGGAGAACCTCTTCTGGCCTCAGTGGACATTGCACGACATGGATGCACTTACATACATGCAAGGCAAAACACTCATACACATAAAAATTTTAAAAAGAAGAAAGCAATTTATAATAACTATCTTATTTGTCATAGGAGGTAGGTCCTATTGTTTTGCCCACTTTTCAGGCGAGGAAATTGGGGCTTACAGACTATTAAGCTATTTGCCTAAAGTTATTCAGACGGTACCTGGTGGAGCCAGTTTTGAAGTCCAGGTTGCAGGATTGCAGAACCCTGCAGTTTTCTGAGTCTATCCCCAAAATAAATACTCCTGGGAACCATGTTTGCTCCAGTGTGTGTTCATTAAGAGAGTCTCACACCTTGCCCATTCTGGTCTGGAACTTTGGAATTATGGGGCTTGAACTATGGCTAGGATGACAATGTGCACACCCTACACTTGCATATCCCATGTTTTTTTTATGTTGTTATAGTTTATTTTTTAAAATATTATTATTATTATTATTATTATTATTATTATTATTTGGTCTTTTTGAGACAGGGTCTCCCTGTAGCCCCAGCTGTCCTGGGACTCACTATGTAGACCAGGCTGGCCTTGAACTCACAGAGATCCGCCTGCCTCTGCCTCCCGAGTCATAAGATTACAGGCGTGTGCCACCTTGCCCGGCTTTATTTATTATTTTTATGTGTATGAGTGTATTGCCTGCATGTATATGAGTGCACCTGTGTCATGCAATGCCGTGGAGGTCAGGAGAGGGCTTCGGATTCCCCTGGAACTGGAGTTAAGGACGGTTCGAAGCCACCATGTGGGTGCTGGGAATCAAACCTGGGTCCTCTGCAAGAGCAGTCAGTGCTCTTAACTGCTGAGCCATCTCTCCAGCCCCATTATGTTTATTTTTTGTTTTTAATTTTTACATTTTTTATTTGTATGTGGGGGTGTGCATGTGCATGCACATGTCACAGTGCATGTGCGGAAGTGAGAGGACAACTTGCAGGACTCAGCTCTCTCTCCACCATGTGGGCTCTGACAGGTTGTCAGACTTGGCAGCAAGCGCCTTTACTCGCTGAGCTGTCTGGTTGGCCCTGTTTTGGTATTTTGGAGACAGGATCATGCTTTGGAGCCCTGGGTCCTCTGGAACTTGGTATGTAGCAGAGGATGAACTTGGCCTCTGGATCCTCCTGCCTCCACTTCCCAAGTGCTGGGATTACAGGTGAGTGCCACCATAGCCACTCTTTGCCACTGCTTTTATTTTGTTTTAATTAATGTTTTGTCTTTGTTTCTTGAGATAGGGTAGCCTCAGCTGGCCTGGAACTCAATGTGTAGATCAGGCTGGCCTTGATCTCACAGAGATCCGCATGCTTCTGTCTCCTGAATACTGTGACTAAAGACATGCGCCACTATGCCTGGCTCTCTCTGTGTGTGTCTGTGTGTGTGTGTGTGTGTGTGTGTGTGTGTGTGTCTGTGTCTGTGTGTGTCTGTGTCTTTGTGTCTGTATATGTATATGCATTTGTGTGGATGGATGCACCTATGAGTGTGGGTGCATCTGTGGGTGTTTGTACATTCGTGGGCATGGGGACTCATATGCATATCATGTGTGTCAGCATCAGAGGACAACTTCTGGACTCAGTCCTCAGGTGACTTCCATTTTTGCTTTGACGTACGTCTCTCATTGGCCTGGAACTTTACCACAGGCTAGTTTGCCCTTTTGCTTCCACGGACCCTCTGGTCTCCATCTTTCATCTTGCAGTGCCTAGATTTTCATGTGTATGCTGAGGATTCAAACTCAGGTCCTCATACTCATGAGGGAAGCACTTTACCAAGTGAGCCACCTCCCCAGCCCTCTCTCGTTGATTTTTAAGTGTATATTCCTTGAAGAATGCTTATTGTCAGAACATGCATCTTCCACAAAATTCTCTCTACAAGATTGAACCACATCACAATGTCCCTATGGTGCTGGATATTGCAACTTGTTTTATTCTCATCCAATATGGGGAAAAACTGGAATATCATTGTTTTACAGCATTTAAAAAAATTCCAAGCGAATTAAAACATTATGTATTAAGCTGGGCACGGTGGTGTACACCTTTACTCCCTGCACCTGAGACCAAAGACAAAGAAAAAAAACAAACCAACCAAACTACAACCCCCCAAAACAAATAAATAAAACCCCCAACAAAAAATATTCCCAAACCAAAAACCCCCAAACACTTTATCCATATTTACCATTGACATTTATATTTCAGTGGATGCCGTCTTTTCATTTTTGGTCCATTTCTCTGGTTGATTTGTGATGGCTGTGTAAATTAAGAATATTACTTCTAGGCATGGTGGTGGACACCTTTAATCCCCAGCTCAAAAAAAAAAAAACTGCTTCTTTGCCAGTGCAGCAGCACACTCACCTCTACCACATAGAAACAGTTTTTTGGCATTTTTTTTTTTTTTGAAACAGGGTCTCCTTGTAGCCCCAGCTGTCCTGGAACTCACTATGTAGACCAGGCTGGCCTTGAACTCACAGAGATCAGCCTGCCTCTGCCTCCCAAGTGCTGGGATTAAAAAAGGCATGCACCATGCCTGGCCACATAGAAAGAATTAACAATGTATCAATCCTTAATAAACTAACACCTAATTTTACAAAGCCTGGGCCCTAATCAAATACTCAAAAATGTTTATATTTTTCTCCAGAATCATTTGCCCTTTATAAAAGTGGCAAATTAGACAATGTTTTAGCATGAAAATGAAAGGGTAATCACTACAAATTTGGGGTAATTTTCCTTTTTTGTTGTTGCTACTTATTTATTTAGACAAGAGTCGCACTATGTAAATTAGGCTGGCCTCAAACTTACAGAGATTTGCCTGCCCCTGCCTTCTAAGTGCTCTTATTAAAGGGGGCACACCACTACACCTTTATTTTATTATTATTATTATTATTATTATTATTATTATTATTATTATTATTGACTTCTTAGTTTTTAGAGACTGGGCCTTGTTAGACCAGAGTGGTGTTAAAATCACAGAAGTCCTTTTGTTACTGCCTGGTGGGTGCTGAGGGTTACGGGCATGTACAACCACACCCACTAATTTTTAAAAATTAATTATTATTGTGAGTGTACATGATATGTATGTGTATGTGCCCATTTCACTGTGCTCATGTGGAGGTCAGAAAGCAACTCTGTGGACCACTTCTCTCCTTCCACCCCTACCTAGGTTCCGTTGATAGAACTAGGTCACCAGGTTTGCATGGCAAGTGCTTTTACCTGCTTAGCCATCTTGGAGGGCCCGTTATTTTTCTATTATTTTATTTTGAGGTTGACAGGATGGCTTAGTAGGTCAAGAGGATTGTTGCCAAGTCTGATGACTTTACCTCAATCCCCAGAACTCACATGGTGGGAAGAGAGAACCAACTCCTACAAGCTTTCCTCTGACCTTCACAAATACACTGTGGCAATCATGTGTCCACACACATGTATAACACACACACACACACACACACACACACACACACACACCACACG
>NW_008352334.1:1564730-1564993 GCF_000622305.1 Nannospalax galili
AATTCCAATGTGGGTCAGAAGTTTTCAGACTTTCTCCTTAGGTCTGGAATCTTCTAAGAATGATTTTGCCCTGAGGAACTTGGGTGTTGGACTGACCTGAGACCCTGGCAGTGGCCGGCCATGCAGGTATGCAAAGGCAGATGGGGTGGGAAGAAGCCCCAAGATTTCCCAGAGAGTGGATTGAGTAGCTGGGTTTTACTGGATGCAAAGGATCAGGGAGAGGAAAGGTAAGCCTCGGAGCCCCAGAAAGAGGCTGTCAGCCC
>NW_008352334.1:1565306-1570645 GCF_000622305.1 Nannospalax galili
CGGAGAGCTGCGCTATAGACTTACCCCAAGAGGCCTGAGGATAGGGGTGCAGGCTAGGAGAGTTAGCCGGTGGTGCAGGTCCAGAGATGCAGAGAGAGGTGAGGGCGGGGCCAGGACCAGAAGCGGTGCTCCTGTGGCCCAAGAAAGGCACTAAGTTGGTCTGGGTGAGAAGGATCAGGAAGCAGTATTGGTTCCCCAGGTGTCTGGGGCCCCAAGACTAGGAGTGGCGCAGGTCCCACACTAGGTGTAGCAACAGCGGGGGAGATGGAAGGGTGAATGTGGCTTGGGAAGTCAAGGCGCGGAGAGCTGCGCTATAGACTTACCCCAAGAGGCCTGAGGATAGGAGTGCAGAGTTTTTAGAGACTGGGTCTTGTTAGACCAGAGTGGTGTTAAAATCACAGAAGTCCTTTTGTTACTGCCTGGTGGGTGCTGAGGGTTACGGGCATGTACAACCACACCCACTAATTTTTAAAAATTAATTATTATTGTGAGTGTACATGATATGTATGTGTATGTGCCCATTTCACTGTGCTCATGTGGAGGTCAGAAAGCAACTCTGTGGACCACTTCTCTCCTTCCACCCCTACCTAGGTTCCGTTGATAGAACTAGGTCACCAGGTTTGCATGGCAAGTGCTTTTACCTGCTTAGCCATCTTGGAGGGCCCGTTATTTTTCTATTATTTTATTTTGAGGTTGACAGGATGGCTTAGTAGGTCAAGAGGATTGTTGCCAAGTCTGATGACTTTACCTCAATCCCCAGAACTCACATGGTGGGAAGAGAGAACCAACTCCTACAAGCTTTCCTCTGACCTTCACAAATACACTGTGGCAATCATGTGTCCACACACATGTATAACACACACACACACACACACACACACACACACACACACACCACACGCACTTTTTATTTTGGTGGTACTAGAGATTGACCCCAGGACCTTGTCCATGCTAGGCAAGTGCTCCATCCCTGAGCTGCAGTCCCAGTCCCTGCCTCTTCCTTTTAATTTTAGTGTGAGACAATGTTTTATTAAGTTGCAAGGCTGTTTCTGAACCCATTTTATAGCTCAGGCTGTACCTGAACTTGCAACTTTCCTACCTCAGCCTCACAAGTAGCTGGAATCACAGGTATGGGTTACCATGTGTGACACACTAAATATTAATTTAGTATTTAGCTTAAATATTTAATTTAGCATGAACATACTCTTCCATGCTCCTGAGGCGAGAATCTACACATTTCCCCCCAAGTGGTTATCACCTCCCTTTCCTACTTTTTTTTTTTTTTTTTTTTTTTTTTTTTTGTTTTGAGATGGTCGCCCTGTAGCCCCAGCTGGCCTGGAACTTGCTCTGTAGACCAGGCTGACCTTGAACTCACAGAGATGCACCTGCCTCTGCCTCCCAGGTGCTGGGATTAAAGACATGTGCCGCCATACCTGGCCTCTACTAGTTTTTTTAATGACATTTTTTTAAAACTTTTTTTCATTTATTTTTGTGTGTGTTTGCCTGCATGTATGTAAGTGTACCACACGCATGCAATTCCCGTGGAGCCCAGAAGAGAGTGCCAGATCTCCTGGAACTGGAGTTACAGACAGTTGTTAGCTGCCATGTGGGTGCTGGAAACTGAACCTGGGTCCTCTGCAAGAGCAGCCAGTGCTCTTAACAGCTGAGCCAACTCTGCAGCCCCCTCCCCTACTAGTTTGAAAAGCCATGTCTCAGACTAAATTCTCATTCTTACATGTTCTTCAGCGCTTTCATTTCTGTCAGTTAGACTGCTGGTCTTCGCTGCTGCTGCCGCCTCAGTCTTAATTATTGCTCTTTCATTCCACCGTGTTCTGACATGAGGCCTCTGTCACTGGCAGCCACAGCTTTCCTCAAGAAGCATAGTCTGGGCCAGTGAGAGGCCCCAGTGGGTAAAGGTGCTTGTTGCCAAGCTTGACACCTGAGTTCAATCTCCAGGACCCACATGGTGGAAGGACAGAACTAAATTCTGAAAGTTGCCTCTGATTGCCACACTCTTACTATGGCACACACCACCAAAATAAATACATAAAAATGAAATAAAAAACAAAGAGGTGCAGAGTTAAGCATGGTGCTGTACACCTTTAATCTCAGCACTTGGGAGGCAGGGGCAGGTGGATCTCTGTGAGTTCAAGGCCAGCCTGGTCTACATAAGTGAGTTCCAAGCCAGCCAGGGCTATATAGTGAGACTTTACTAAAACAAACAAACAAACAAACAAAAAACAGTAGTGCTGGAGAAATGGCTCAATGGTTAAGGCCACTGGCTGCTCTTTCACAGGACCTGGGTTTGATCCCCAGCATCCACATGGTGGCTAACAACCGTCTGTAACTCCAGTTTCAAAGCAATCTGACACCCTCTTCTGACCTCTGCAGGCATTGCATGACATGGGTGTATTTACATACATGCAAGCAATACACTAATTCACATAAAGAAAAATTAAAAAAAAATCACACACACACACAAAACAATAAATATTTTTTTTTTAAAAAAGGCATAATCAGGGATTGGCATTGTGACGCAAGAAGCAGCAGCTCTCCAGTGTGAGAGTGAACATGTCTTGTATATCTTTAGAAGTCCCACTGAAAACCCTTGGGAATTACACTAAACTCAGGATGAAGGCAAATGCTGAGTGGTGTGTGTGTGTGTGTGTGTGTGTGTGTGTGTGTGTGTGTATGCAGTGTGTATGCACATGCACAGCTAATGTGTATTTACAGCAGCACAGCAGAATCTGTAGAAAGACTTCTATCTTTATCTTGTTTGTTTTAGTCTGCTTTCTATTGCTGTGATAAACAGTGACCAAAACCAACTTGGGAAGGAAAGGGTTTATTTGAGCTTGCAGGTCACAGTCTGTTATGGAGGGAAGCCATGGCAGGTGTTCAAAGGAGGAACCTGGGGCAGGACTGAAGCAGAGACCATAGGGGAATGCTGCTTACTGGCTTGCTTCTCCCGACTTGCTCAGTCACCTTTCTTCTATAGCCCAGGGCCACATGCCCAGGGATGGCATCACCCACAGTTGACTAGGCCCTCCTACATCAATTAGAAATGCAGAAAAGGCCAGTGTGATGGAGGAGATTCCTCCGTTGAGTTTCTCTCTTTCAGGTGATTCTAGTTTGTGTTAAGGTGACAAAACCTAACCAGCACATTGCAGGTTCTCTTTCACCCTTCCATTTCCACTCTTCCCCTTCTTAGTTGTTCCCCAGAGAGGAGCACTGTCCCATCTCTTCCTTCTGCTCCTGAGTGGGACCTGCGAACAGACACACAGACTGCAGGTGCCTGCCTACACTAGGACAAGAGTAGCTTTCCTGGGAATGGTCTCCCAGAAGTTCAGGACAGAGGTGTTCAGGATGTGAACTTCTAGAAGTTCAGGACAGAGGTGTTCAGGATGTGAACTTCTAGAAGTTCAGGACAGAGGTGTTCAGGATGTGAACCTCTACGGCAGGAGCGTAGTCTCCTTGTATGACTGCTCTCCATTTTTTATTTTTTTGTTGTTCTTTTTGAGACAGGGTCTCCCTGTAGCCCCAGCTGGCCTGGAACTGACTATGTAGACCAGGCTGGCCTTGAACTCACAGAGATCCGCCTGCCTCTGCCTCCTGAGTGCTGGGATTAAAGGCATGTGCTACCATGCCCAGCTCCCATTTTTTGTTTTCTGATCTTTCCCTTCTTTCTCCAAGCTTCTCATTCTGTTCACTCTTTTTCCCAGCCCACAGGCATTGGCTCTCTCTGTGCAGTGTGCCCACACATCCACAACTAGTCTGGCAACTCTAAGTTCATACTCCCTCTGCAGTTTGGCTTGCAGTGTTATAGTCAAAATCTATCTCGTGGTCCCCAGGAATCCTGAGCTAAGACCTGATCAAACCAGACCAAAACAAATACAGATAATTGATACAAATTTAGAGGAAAGGCTGGCTGGGCTAGGTATCCTGTATTTGTGTAGGGTGGGGTGCATACATGCATGTGTGTGTGCATGAAAGCGTGGAAGCTAGAAATTGGTATCAGGTGTTTTCTTCTATTGTTCTCCACCTTGCATTTTGAGACAGGGTCTCCTTGTAGCCCCAGCTGGCCTGGAACTCACTATGTAGATGAGGCTGCCACCTCGGTTTTTGACTGAGCCTGGAGAGATGAGGGATTTAGCTAGGCTGGCCAGCCAATAAGCCATGGCTACTGGCTTGTATGTGGGTACTGGGATCTGAACGCAGGTCTTCATGCTTGTGCAGTAGGCATTTTACTGACTAAACCATCCCCAGCCTCAGGTAACCTGGGCTTTTTGTTGCTGTCAGCTTACTTTTTTGTTTGTTTTGATATAGGGTCTCACTCTGACAGTCCTGGCTGGCTTGGAACTCACAATGTAGACCAGGCTGCCCTCAAACTCATAGAAATCCTCCTGCCTCTGAGTGCTTGGATTAAAGGAATGCATCATCATGCCCAGCCAACCTATTTTTTTTTTTCTTTTCATTTTTTTTGTTTTTTATAGTCAGGCCACAGTACTAAGAGTCATACCCAGTTTTTGGTTCAATCGTATCTTCCCTGTTGGTTTTTGTTGTAGTTGTAGAGACAGGGTCTTGTTTGCTATGTATCCCTGTAGCCTTATACTTGCTATGTAGCCCAGGCTAGCCACAAATTTTCAGAGATCTTCCTGCCTGTGCCTCTTCTGCTGGTTTTGCATTAAAACATATTTTATCCATTGTAGGATCTCCACAGTAATACAGTATGACCACATAACTTTTTATTTCTGTGTCCTGTTTTAGTAAGTTATTTTTTGGTAATCATTTTCAAAACAGACGCAGCTTAGCTGCCTTGGACACACAACACAACCGGCCCTTCAGCGAATCAGCAAGGTGGTCAGGCTGATTTGCCCGCTCTCTTTCTCTGGAGGCTCCCTTCTTGTGCTTGTGCCTCTGCCTCATGCTTGTGTATGAACTGTCTCTGAACTGCGTGATTAATTATCCTTCTCATTCATCTGGAGGTGTTAGATTGTCACTGTTTCCCTCAGGTTTAGAGGGGTTTTGCTTTGAGAGAAGCCGTAAGACAGAACATTGGGAAAATGTTCTCATAGAGACTTTTCAGGACCATTGTAAACCACCGGCAGAGATCTGTTCGTACAGATGGGCCTTCTTGGAACTGTGGACTACAGCCCATTCAGGGGTTAGGTTGATGTGCCAGAGATGAATGTGCAGCCTCTTCCCTGCTAGTCACGCTGTGTACTAATGGAGTAGACTCAAAGAAGGGAGATGTGCCAGGCTCTGGCCCCGGTCCAGGAAGGATCGGCAGCTGGAACCCTTAAGGTAACTAAAGGTTTTTATTTATTTTTTTCTAAAATATT
>NW_008352334.1:1570656-1608267 GCF_000622305.1 Nannospalax galili
TCTATTTATTTCTTTTTTTTTTTTTTAATAAACTTTCCCAGTCCTTGGGAGATGGAGGTAGGACGATCAGAAATTCAAAGCTATATAGTGCGTTCAAGGCCAGCTCGGGCTACAGGAAACTCTATCACAAAACAAGTAAATAACTTTTGGCAGGTATGGTGGCATACCCTGTGATGCCAGCATTTGAGGGGTGGAGGCTGGAGGATCATGAGTTCAAGGTCATTCTTGGCTACATAGTGAGTTCAAGGCCAGTCTGGGATACGGGAAACTCTATTTCAAAATTAAAAAATAAACAAACTTGTCCTTAGTGGAAATGGCATAAATGCATAGCCATATTTAGTAGACTATATAGTGTTCCTAAAAGAACACTATAGAACATCTTTGTGTGTGTGTGTGTGTGTGTGTGTGTGTGAGAGAGAGAGAGAGAGAGAGAGAGAGAGTCATGTAGCCCAGGTTGGCCTTGAACTTGTGAGACAGCTGGGACTGATCTTGAACTTCTGGTTTTGCAGCCTCCATGGTCCCAAGTGCTGGGTTCACAGACATGTACCACCACACAGCTTCAGTCATCCCCCCCACCACCTTTTTTGTGAGATAAGGTCTCCCTGTAGCCCCAGCTGGCCTGTAACTTGTTATGTAGACCAGGCTGACCTGGATCTCACAGAGATCCCCCTGCCTCTACCTCCTGAGTCCTGGAATTAAAGGCATGTGCCACCACGACTGCCCCAGTTATCCATTTCTGAAGAAAAACGACTCAACTATATTTCTTTTCTCTGTCAAGTAGTTTGTTTTCAGAACGTTTCAAGAATACAGATGTTCTTAAACTTTTTGCTTCACAGCATCTCTGCACTAGAAGCTTCTTTTGCATGATATGATGCCAGGCTATCTTTTCTGGGCTTGGCCTGGCGCTTAGGCTGACTTCCCCTTGCTGGCTGTTTCTGCTCCTGACTTTAGCCACAAGAACTGGCTTCCTGTGTCAGTCCCTGGAGACTGAGTTAGTCATCCTCCTGTGAGTTGGGGTATGCGCTGCTGCTAAGTGTCAAACTGTAATCATCTGGGATATATTTAGATTTTAAACTCGCACTGCATTTGAACATTAACTACAAGTCAACAAGAAAATAAATGGTCCTCTGGTTGTGAAGCAAAGAACCACATGAACTTGAAGCTGTTTATTATAACACTGATCCTTTATCAAATTACAGATAGTACTCTCTGCATTGCTTTTTTTTTTCTTCTCCCAATGCTAGAGATTGGATCCCACGTTAGGTAAATATTCTACCACTGAGCAACACCCTCAGCCCCCATACGTCCCTCTTTTGTGAGGAATTCTGTTCTTTTATTTACTATTTACTATTTATTTACTTACTGTATTTATTTATTTATTTATTTATTTATTTATTTATTGATTGGTCTTTTTGAGACAGGGTCTCCCTGTAGGCCCAGCTGGCCTGGACTCGTTATGGAGACTAGGCTGATTTCGCTCTCACAGAGATCTGCCTACCTCTGCCTCTCAGTTCTGAGATTAAAGGCGAGTGCCACCTTGCCCAGCTGGGCTGTGAAATTCTGAAAAGTGAATTTATGACTAAGGGTCGCAGGTCCTTAAAACCTTCATTGTTCCATCTTTAATTAAGAACCAAAGAGTGTTGTGTCCTGAGACAAGCAAAACCAGCCCAGGATATGCAAAGTCCCGCTCTATGGTAGGAGCAGGATGGTGGCTTCTCATGCTAGGGGGTGGCCCCCTGGGGAGCGTCTATGCTCTAGAACAAGACAAGGCAGAGCCCAGCTGGGCTGAACAGGGAGCGTTTTGGCTGTCAGCTGAACAGATCAACATCAGGACTTGGGGGTGGAGCTGGAGAGTCAGCTGCTGCAGATGGATGAAGGCCCAGGCTGAGTGAGGAGAGGGTAGATAAAGAGACTGTGACTCATGCCAGGAAAATTATTGGTGATCAAGGGGCTAAGATAAATGAGTTAAATTTGATTATATCGGCTTTTGTGGCCTGTAGAAGTCTGTGCAAAGTTCACTTAGCATTTTAAGATCATGAAGAGGAAAAGGGCTGGACCTGCTGACAACACTGCAAGGCATATGTGTAAGAGGATCAGCCCGAATAAGGGCAAGAGCGTGTGGCTTCGGGGAAGAGCTTCTGCATGAGGTCATAGTGCTTCTAGGGAAGTGGACAGACTGTGCTAACCACCTTAGAATGTCACAATGTACAATTAGAAGTGAACTGTAGTACTTTTTTTGGTGTGTGTGTGTGTGTGTGTGTGTGTGTGTGTCCAGGCTTCATGTAGTCCAGGCTAGCCTCAAATTCACTATTTAGTGGAAGATGGCCATGAACTTCTATTCCTCCTGCCTTTACCTCCCTTGTGCTAGGATTAGAGATGTGCACTGTCATGCTCAGTTTATGCAGTGCTAGGACAGAAGCACTCTACTGACTGGGCTACATCCCTAGGGCAGTTTTTATTGCAGAGGAGCACTATGGTTGTGAAAATGCTTTGAGACTAAACTGTGCTCTGCTTCTTAAACCAATTTTTTTTTCTTTTCCTTTTTTTTTTTTTTTTTTTGAGACAGGATCCCACTGTGCACCCCTGGCTGGCCTGGAGCTCACACTACAGTACAGGCTGGCCTCAATCTTTTTTTTTTTTATCATTTTATGTGTATGCGTGTATTGCCTGCATGTAGGTAAGTGCACCTGTGTCGTGCAATGCCTGCAAAGGACAGAAGAGGCTGTTGGATCCCCTGGAACTGGAGTTACGGACAGTTGTTAGCTGCCATGTGGGTGTTGGGATCTGAACCCAGGTCTTCTGCAGAAACAGCCAGTGCTCTTAACTGCTAAGCCATCTCTTCAGTTTGGCTGGCTTCAGTCTTATGGTTTTACTCCCTTAGCTTCCCAAGTGTGGAGATGGCGGGTATGGGTCACCGTACTCAGCTTGGAGTTCTGGCCTTTAAGAACAGGGAGGTGCTCTAACTAAAGTCATCGTTTGACTCACTATGAGATCAAGGAAGACAGAAGGACACCATGGCCTGAGCATGGACCTTCCTTATGACACAGATGATTGGCAGAGGCCAGAACTGCAGAGACCACTTGGTGGTGGGGGGGCGGGATTATGAGTTCCCAATCAACTGGGAACCTTCTGGTCTCTTGGTGGGTGGCTTATGAATGCTGTATATTTAAAAACAAACAAGTACCTTTAGTGATTGCTCAGAACTAAATTTAATAATTGTGCCAGAAAAAAAAATGAAGTAACTTTCTGTTTCCAAAATGCTCATGATGCTGAATGCAAATACCGTCTGCTGCAGTCACAGTGCCTCCCACACAGATCGCCTGGAAACTTCGCTGCTCCACAATTGTCACTCTGGGAACCCAGCCATTTCAGATTCTTCAGAATTCTCAAATACCTTTTTCTGACTTCATGTATTTAAATATCCCAGAATAGCCTCTTAAGCTATAAATGTGATGATCCAGGAAACTATTTATAGCAGATGAGTCCTCTGTTAACGGATGTTAGTTATGTTTTGAGAAGGATGAATTGTTAAAAAGATTGATAGAGCTGTGGCATTTTAAATGGAAAATAGTGCTAAGGCCGGCAAGGGAGGCTGAGGTATGAAAATACATACTTCTGCGGGGTGTGGTTTAGCTAAAGGTTGGAGAAACCTTCAGAGAGAAGGCAGGAAGAGAGTTAGTAAATCTTTTTTATTGTTTTTTTTTTTCTTTTTGAGACAAGGTCTCCCTGTAGCCCAGCTGGCCTAGAACTCACTATGTAGACCAGGCTGGCCTCAAACTCACAGAGATCCTCCTGCCTCTGCCTCCCAAGTGCTGGGATTAAAGGTGTGTGCCATCACCCCAGGCCTAGAAACTCTTTTTTTAATATTTTGTTATTTTTATTTTATGTGTACAAGTGTATCGCCTGCATGTAGGTAGGTGCACCTGTGCTGTGCAGTGCCCAAGGATGTCAGAAGAGGGTGTCGGAGCCACTGGAACTGGAATTATGTATAGTTGTTATCCACTGTGTGCGTGCTAGGAATTGAACCCTGGTCTTCTGCAAGAGCAGCCAGTGCTCCTAACTGCTGAGCCATCTCTCCAGCCCCAGTAACTCTTTTTTTTGAGACAGGGTTTCACTATGCAGTCCTGGTAGGCCTGGAATTTGCTATATAGACTAGGCTGCTCTTAAACTCACAGACCTCCTGCCTCTGCTTTCCAAACACTGGGATCAAAGGTGTGTGCCAGCAAGACAGTAAGTTGGGCTAGGCAGGCTGGACTCTGCCAGCACTTAATAACTCAAACAGATGGGACAGGACTCTGTCACAAATAAAGCCAATGTTGTCATTGGGATTATGTATCTCTTCCTATAGGAAGGAGACAATTTGGAGAGCAGAAGGTCAAGGACAACCTCAAAAAAGATTAGCTTATTTTTGGAAATGTGTCTTGCTATGTTATCTAGGTTAGTATTGAACTCTTGGGCCCAAGAGATTCTGTTTTAAGACAAGGTCTTGCAAGGCATGGTGGTACATGTCTATAAACCAAGCACTCGGGAGGCAGAGGCAGGCAGATCTGTGAGTTCAAGGCCAGTGTGGTCTACATAGTGAGTTCCAAGTCAGGACTACGTAATGAAACCCTACACCCCAAAACAAACAAGACAGGGTCTCCTGAGAATCAGGCTGACCTTTAACTTGTGACATAGCAGAGGCTGACTCTGAAATCCTCCTCATCCTCCTCCTTCCACTTTCCATGTGTCAAGATTACAGCTGTGTGCATTATCTGACTTTCAAGTGATCCTTTTTAAAAAATCTTTCCAAGTAGCTGTGACTATAGGTGTGTGACACCACACTTAGTTGTACTTCATTAAACTTCTAAAAATTGTGTTTTTTAAAAAAGTATGTAATGTGAAATTTACCATTTTGGAGTTGGGGATGAGCTCAGCAGGTAAAATGCTTGTCTAGCACATACTAGTTCTATCCCTATCACCAAGTGAACCAGGCACAGTGGCATTCTCCTATAATCTCAGCACTGGAGGGTTAGAGAGGCAGGAGGACAGAAGTTCAAGGTCATCTTGAGTTACATAGAGAGCTCAAAGCCAACCTGAGGTGCATGAGACCCTGTCCCCACCCCCCAATTTTTAGGTTTTCAAAGCAGTGTCACCAAGTGTATCCATGTGGTTGTACAATCACCACTACCACTAATTTTTTTTCATCATAACAGAAACTCTGTCCTGACACAATAACTCACTACTGCTCTCTACCCACAAGTCCTAGGTAACCAGCAAGTATTCCATTTGGCTATATGTGCTTGCCCATTCTAGGTGCTTCACGAGTGGACTCAGTTTGTTCAACTGAGTTTGGCTTCCTTCACTTAACATGTGTTTAGTGTTCACCTATGTTGTAGCATGCATCAGTTTAATTACTTTTTAATTTTTTTTATTATTTATTTATGTATTTTTATGTGTATGAATGTTTTTCTCACATGTAAGTGCATCCATGTGTACAACGTTTGTGGAGGCCAGAAGAGGGCATCAGATTTCCTGGAACTAGAATTATAGCTGATTGTTAGCTGTCATGTGGGTCCTGGGAACTGAATCTGGGTCCTCTGCAGGAGCAGCCAGTGCTCTTAACTGCTGAGCCATTCTCTAGCCCCAGTTTCATTATTTTTTAAGGCTGCATATTTAATTGTATTTAAGTGCATATGGAACACTCAAAAATCCCCTCATTATAGGAGGGTGCAATGGGATGTTCCTTTAATCCCAGCACTTGGCAGGCAAATCTCTGTGAGATTGAGTCCAGCCTGTTCTACATAAGGAGTTCCAGGCCAGCTGGAGGTACAGGGAGACCCTGTCTCAAAAATCTGAAGGGAAAAAAAAGATCCATCAACTGTCCAAAGTCCTATGTTGAATTTAAAAAAAAAAAAATTCTGCCATTAATGGACTTTTGGGTTGTTTCCATCTCTTGTCTATCGCTTTCTTTTGAGACGTCTGTGTAGTCCAAGTTGGTCCCAAACGTACTCTGCACCCTAGGCTGGCCTGATCCTCCTGCCTCTACCTCCTGAGTATGGGAAATAGTCATGGACCACCATGCCTCGCTCCCTTTGGCTATTTTGAATAAGCTGTTATGAACATGGTGTACAAATAACACTTTTTTGTTCTCTCTCTCTCTCTGGTCTTTTTGAGACACACAGACCTGCCTGCCTCTACCTCCTGAGTGCTGGGATTAAAGTCTCTCTCTCTCTCTCTCTCTCTCTCTCGTCTTTTTGAGACAGGTCTCCTTGTAGCCCCAGCTGTCCTGGAACTATGTAGACCAGGCTGGCCTTGAATGCACAGAGATCCGCCTGCCTCTGCCTCCTAAGTGCTGGGATTAAAGGTATTGCCACCACGCTCGGCTAAAGTCTCTTTTAAGACAGGGTTTCACATAGTCCAGGCTGACCTTTAATTCAATATAGGTGAGGTTGGCCTTGAGCAGCTCCTGCCTCAGCCTTTCAAGAACAGGGATTACAGGTGTGGGCTATTATACCCAGCTTGTTTCCTTCTTGTCTACAGGCTTTTCCTTGTTCCTGCCCCTCACTTCTCCTTACCACCCTTTCCAGGTAGCATCTGCTACTTGTCTTTAGCTCAAATGTGAGAACCTTCTGGCAATTTGCAAATTTAGAGGCAAACAACCTGGGTTTTGGCACTCCTCTGCTACAGAGCAAGAAATTCAGCTGCTCCTCCTTTAGAGGGGCAGCAATACATTTTATTCTTTTACATCTGCTTTTCGGCTGGTCCAGAGGCCATTGTCTAACTTAGCTCTGTCCTCTAGCAACACAAATCTTACTGCTGTGTTGGAGAGATGGCTTATGTGGTTAGGAGCACATGCTGTTCTTGCAAAGGACCTGTTTCATAGCACTCATGTTGGGGCTCTCACAAGCACCTGCAACCCCAGCTCCAGGGGTTACAATGCCCTCTTATGCCCTTTATGGGCACTGCACACATGTGCACACACCCATATATAAACATGATTAAAAAATAAAATCTAGCCGGGTGTGGTGGCACATGCTTGTAGACCCAGCACTTGGGAGGCAGAAGCAGGTGGATCTCTGAGTTCAAGACCAGCCTGGTCTACATAGTGAGTTCCAGGACAGCTGGGGCTACAGGGAGACCCTGCTTTAAAAAGACAGAAAAAAAAAAATCTTTAAACTTATTGTAGAGAACTGTGAGAATGCTTAAAAGGTTAAGGCACTTGTTGCCTGACAACCTGAGTTCAATCCCAAGAATCCACATCATTGTGGAAGGAGAGAATCAACACACAAACAAATAAATGTAATAAAATTTAAAAACTGTAGTCTTGCCCACTTTTAATTCCAGCACTCGGGATGCAGAGGCTGGTGGATTTCTGTGAGATTGAGGTCAGCATGGTCTACATGGTGAGATCCAGGCCAGCTGGGGTGGAAGAGACCATGTCTCCAAAAAAAAAAAAAAAAAAAAAAAAAAAAAAAAACAAAAAAAAAACAACCCCCCCCCCCAAAAAACCCCAAAAAACAAACAAAACCACCCCCCCCCCAAACAAACCCACAACAACAACAGAAAAACAAAACCAAACAAACCAACAACCCACAAACAAGAACAAACCCCGAGAAACTGCAGTCTTCAAACCACACAGTATCCATTGTGCCTGACAACTTCAACATAGCCTTTCTCTTTTCTGAGCAGGTCTCCCCAGACTCCATCATTCAGTGCATATCATCCTTTACTAGGGTCCTTTTTGTTTAGATACTCTCTGATGGGATAATCCAGGATGTGTGTGCGTGGTACGTGATATGCAAGGGCACCTGTGCACGTGCAGAGGCTAGAGGAGGGTGACAGGTGTCCTCTACTATTTTCCTTACTCTTTGAGGCAGTCTCTTTTGAACCTGGAGCTTCGAATTTTTTGGACTCAGCTGGCAGTTAGGAACACAACCCCCCTCCCCCAAGTGATCCTCTTGTCTCTACCCTGCTAGGTACTGGGGTTACAGACAAGTGTAAGACCATGACCACCTGTGGGTACTGGGTCCAGACTCCAGGCTTTATGGTTGCACAGCAAGCACTCTTAAAAAAAAAATTATTTTACGTGTATGAGTGTATTGCCTATATGTATGTAAGTGCACCTATGTCATGCAATACCTACGGAGGTCAGAAGAGGGCGTCGGATCCGCTGGAACTGGAGTTCCAGATGGCTGTTAGCTGCCATGTGGGTGCTGGGAACCGAACTCCGGTCCTCTGCAAGAGCAGCCAGCGCTCTTAACCGCTGAGCCGTCTCTCCAGCCCGGAGTTTAAGATTCTTTGGCTTAACCAGGTGTGGTGGGACAAGCCTATTATTCCAGCACTAGGGAAGGCATTAGAATTTCAAGGTCATCCTCGATTATATAGATAAATTTAGCCTGGACAACATGAGACCTTATGTCCAAAAAAAATGTGTAAAATAAAAAATACATACATGTTAGCTTATATAAATTTGCCACTTGGTCTTAGCTCTTCCAGCCCAGGGAGCGTGTTATTTATGCCCCTTGCGTCCTGCTCAGGAACTATCACCGGACCGGAGCTTGGAACACGTCTGTGACGGAACGGCCATGTGACCATGCTGGACAAGTGGATTCCTTTTTTCTCCAACACTGAGCCTCCCCGGCCAACCTGGCACAGAGGAACCTGTGCACCGGGACGACGAGCTCCCATTCTCACTGTGCGGACCGAGCTGACCTCGGACTACCCACACAGCCACCACCGGAAGTGCCTACGCGATGACACTGCACAGCGGAAGTAGGTCCACCGTGCCTGTAGCTTGCTCGCCAACTTTTTTCCTGAAAGGGAGGGGCCCCGCTGCGCACCGCGGCCCCTGAAAGGAGACGCCTCTGCGCCGGCTCAGTTGATAGCTCCTCCCCCGATGCCACCCCCAGTTCCGCGTCGGCTTCCCGAGCCAGGACATGACGTCACGCCTCCGCAGGAAAAGCGGCCGAGCTGCGTTCTCGCGAGAACGTCCGGTCCTGCGCAATTCTCGCGCTGCATCTTTGCTCCCGTCGCAACGAGATCCTTCGAGATCTTCTCCGCCCCCGCTACCGGCGCCTCCTCTGCGGCCCCGAGCCGGCCGAGCCGCGCAGCACCTAGGCGCCCGCGTGGACCGTCCCCGGCCTTCCCCGCGTCCCAGCGGTCCCCACAGCCCTCGCCGCTCTCTCTGCGCGCGCCTGCCCCCCGGGTTCCGTGTGGTGTCGGCGGCCGGGCCCGAGCCCGAGCAGTCCCGGCGCCATGTCGGTGGTGGGCATAGACCTGGGCTTCCAGAGCTGCTACGTCGCGGTGGCCCGCGCGGGCGGTATCGAGACGATTGCGAATGAGTACAGCGACCGCTGCACGCCGTAAGTGCGGGCCGGGCCGGTGTGCCCCGGCCTGGTGACCTGGCGCCGCTGCAGCCCGGCGGTCCGCTGCGGCAGGGCACTGGCCCCGAGTGCCCTCCTGCAGCGAGCGTGAGGCCCTTCTCGCGGGCCAAAGGAAGGCTGGGAGCCGGTACTCTGTCCTGCCGAGCGCGGGCACGAGTGGGACCTGGAGGTGGTCAGGCCGCGGTCTTGGGATGGGCCGAGAGGTTTGCTTTTAGCTCTTTTTGGTAGGGTCTGAGGCCAGGCCTAGGCATGGCAGAGGTTCCTGGAGCCCAGTCCGAAGCTTAGCACACACCCGGCGTTTTCTAAAAGTTAACTTGAAAACGTTGGGGCGAGGGTCGGCCGCGAGACAAGCGGTCAGAGGCCCACGTGAGTGGGGGCGGGGCGGCGGCCGGAAGATGGAGCCTGAGCAGCCTAGGCTCGATTCCCTTTTCTCCCTGGCATCTTGAGGTCGGGGTGGCGAGGGTACGGAACAGAAAGGACTTAATAACAATCATGCCTTTTTTTCATGTCCTTTAACCCACCCGGTCGTTTGAGGATCCGAGTATGTTGGGTCATTCCGTGCCCAGTTAGCTTACCTTAGAATGGTTGCTCTTTTATGCTAATGAATTGCAGCCGGGTGTTGGCCCCAAGTGTTAATGCATGACTCAAGGGCTCACTTGGGCTTCTAGAACTTACACCAAGCTGTGGGGCCAGTATAGACAAATCTCCATAAAAGGTGACTCAAAGAAGGCCTGTCCTTTGAATATAGATAGCGCTTATTTCCTTTTTTAAAGATAGGGTCTCCCTATCTGCCCAGGGTGGCCTCGAATTCGTAATCTCGCCTCCAGCTCCCAAGTGTTGGGATTACACGTGTGTTACAGAGATAACTGTGTAATCTGCTGTCTTCCATTTGAAGAAAACCTTGGCATAAGATCTTATTTTTAGGTTCACAATCTCAGCTCTGAGGCTCATCTCTTCATCCCTGGTTTTTATCAGCCTTCTGCAGGAGCTTTCCTGTAGCCCAGGCTGGCCCGGAACTCAGTTCTCTGAGAATGACCTTGAACTCTTGATTTTCCTGCTTTGGCCTTCCAAGTGTACACTATCATGCCCAGTTTTATGCACTGATGGGGGTCGAACCCAGGTCTTCCTGCAAGCTAGGCAAACATTTTCCAACCAAATTAGGTGCCCAGTCCTCAGGTGATTTTTATTGTGGTCACAAAGCTGTGGGACCCCCATTGAAGCCAGTTTTACATTTCATCCCGTATGGCTGGCCAGGCTTTCATTTTTTGCAAACTGGGTACTTTGTGTTTCTACATAGGTATAGTGTGTACTGTTTTTTAAAATATTAAATGTTTCTAGGCATTTTAGCATTAATTTCCTGTTGTCATCTATCTCCTCTGGGTCCTCAGTTTTCTATATGGAGATAATTCTTCCCAGGGATTGAAAAGGGTTGGAACGCTGAATTGGCCACGTAGGTTCTCCATCCTCACTTCCTTAGACCTACATAGCTTATCTCTGCCAGGGACTGGAGAGAAGTTCCTGACCTCTTTAGATTGTCTTACCCTTTCTCTCTTTTAGACCAACAGCAGCCGTGACAGAAGTTTTGCCAAGAATTCCATTATTCGAAACTGGAGTTGGCTGAGAAAACTTTTCTTGATGACAATTAAATTTGCCTTAAAGACTAATAGGTGACTAGATATACCATGTGATTGTGATAAGATGCTACGGAAATACTAATTTTCCTTACATATTTCCCATGTTTTCCTTCATAGTCATTCAAGTAAAAAATAGTTTTGTTTTTGAGACAGGGTCTTTGTGGCCCCAGCTGGCCTAGAACTCTGTATGTTGGTCAGGCTGGCCTAGAACTCATAGAGCTCCCACCTGCCTCTGCCTCCAGAGCACTTGGATTAAAGGCATGCACCACCATGCCTAACTCTCTCCCCTTTTTTGGAGGGGGAACCTCATTGTTTCTCAAGACTGGCCTTTAACTTCATTCTTCCAGCCTCATACTCCTGATTGAGGGGGATTATAAACTAGCACCACCATGGCTGGATGCCTGGCTTCACTCAAGTACTCTCTGAACCATGAATTTAACTTAGATTTCTGTGCTGGAGTCTTGGCCTAAGTAGAAAATGGGGACAGAAAGCTTAGTTCTTTTTGTACAGCTTGTGGAAGAATGGCTTTAGATCACCTAGATAAGCAAGAGACTGTGATGCAGGTTTGTTGTAATGTGAAAGTGTAGAGGCAGGTCCTGAGGGTTCTTTGGCCGATAGACCTCATTTTCAGTCTAATGTTCTCCCAGCTGAGCCAATTTGGCAAAGGCAGATGAAGTCTGCTGTACTTAATTTCAAATCCTGATTCAGTTGAGGAGCCAGGAGAGTAGCCACATCTGTGCTTTTCCACCAAATCAGACTTCTTCGTTGTGGCAGATACTGAGTTCTACCAATATGGTGGCCTTGGTGCTAAGCACTGGAGGCACTGTGATGAATGAAAACGTAAGTCCTGCCATCATATCAGGAGCGTGGGTGATGGAAAAAGCCAGATGCTAAACAAAAACATATTGTTACTAACTGCTAAAGGACAAGGTGGAAAGATACAGGACAGAATGAGAGTAAAAGGGAGACCTAACTGGGTGTAGGTTGGAGTTGGAAGTGCTTCAGTAGAGGTGCTACTTGAGTCGTGGAGGAAGATAGGCAGGAGTTTACATGGAGGTGGGGGTGGGAGGTGGAGGAGTCACTCGAGGACAGAGAAACACCAAATGGAAGACCCAAGGATTGTGGCAAGTCTTGAGATGCTTGAGGAAATCTGGGGAGGTAGGCTTGTCCAGGGGGTGCTGGCAGGGCTTCGTGAGTCATGTCGGGCATTTTCATGCAGGTGTAATGAGAAGTGATTCCATGTACATTAAAAAAAGCCTCATTTTTATTTTATGTGTTTGAGTGTTTTGCCTGCATGTATGTAAGTGCACCATGTGCATGCAGTGCCCTTAGAAGCCAGAGAGGGCATCAGATCCCCTGGAGTTGGAGTTATGGATGATCGGTAGCTGCAATGTGGGTGCTGGGAATTGAACCCAGGTCTCTGCAAGAACAGCCAGTGCTCTTAACTACTGAGCCATCTTTCTAGCCCCCGTATATATATATTTTTAAACATTTTTGTTTTATTTTTTTATTTTTTATTTATATATATTTTTTATACCCACTTCCCAGATGGCACCCTCCCATAGCCTCCCTCCCCCCACTAGAGCCCTAATACTCTGATATCCCTGCTACTGTCTGCTGTGTAGTCGGCACCCACAGCCATTCCCCACTACTTGCCCTTCTGGTGAATCTAGTCAGCCTATCTAGAGGTCTTTGTTTTAGGAGGGTCAGCTGTTCCTCATCTAGTGGTAATCAGTTGTCAATATTCCTTTGGATAAGATTGGGGTCTGCTGTTCATTTTCCCAGTTCTAAGCTGGGTTACTACTATCTGGGCAGGAGTGTTTTTGCCTGTATGTATGTAAGTGCACCACGTGTGTGCAATGCCCCACAGAGGCCAGAAGAGGGTATTGGAGTCCCTGGAACTGGGACTACAGATGGTTGTTAGCCACCATGTGGTCACTGGGAACTGAACTCAGGTCCTCTGCAAGAGGGGTACATATTCCTACCCAGCCATCTCACTGGCCCCCAGGAACAACAAATGGCTGCTGTGAGAGTGGGTCTGAGAATGAAGAAAATGGCTGATAGGAAGTTACTGCAGTATTCCACGTGGAAGTTGTTGGTTTCTCCCTGTGATACTGTGGGAGAAAAATGAGTGGTTTATGGATAAATGTGGGGTTACAAATATTAAAATTTAAAAACCATTTGTGCTTGTTTATTGTGCGTGTACACATGCATATGTGTGGATATGCATGAGTGTGGAGGTCAGAGGCTCAGTGTGGATTCCAGACGGAAAGCAAGTGCTCTTACCTCAGAGGCATCTCACTGGCCTGGCTTTTTAAAAACTGACTTAAAAAAATCACAGCCTTTGGAATAAGATGAGAAACTTTTGTACTTAGTTCTATTGTGGTAGAAGGGGGTACAACAGTCCAAAAGTCTTTAGAATAAAAACATTGGCCTGCTAAACATTGACAGGAGCTAAATGATCCTTTGAAAAATGAACAATTCACAGGGTAGAAATGAGATCCTATGACAACGTGCTTGTATTATCCCCATGGACACAAAATAAAGCACTGCACTGGGACTTTGCATACACCCTTGGGAGCAAAGCACTGGCTCCTGCCAGCTGGCCCTTCCTTCCTTGCGCAAGAGAAACGTTCCTCTTTGAGCTGAGTGTCTTCCTTCATTGTGGTTCTAGGTAAATAGTAAGGTGGGCTGCTTTAAGGAAAGCTGCAGACTGGTGCTCCATTTGTCTCAACAGATGTGAGGAAGTTTCTTGGAATAAATGAAGAAGTAAATGCCTCATGGAAATAGTCTGTAGGGATTTTGTCTTTGGATAGGTTTTGGGTTTCCCTTCTTTTCAAGTTTGTGTGTGTGTGGGGGGTGCCTGTAGTACATGTGTGGGGGAGCATTACACAGATCAGAGGACGTCTTTTTAGAGTCAGTTCTCTCCCTCCACTGTGGGTTCTGGGAATCAAACTCAGGTCATCAGTCTTGCATAGCAAGTGCTTTACGCACTGAGCCATCTTACCAGCTCTCTTTAGAAATTTATTTTTTTAGTCTTTTTTGAGACAAGGTCTCCCTGTACCCCAGCTGTCCTAGAACTCTGGAACTCAGAGATCTACCTGCCTCTGCCTCCCAAGAGCTAGGATTAAAGGTGTGTGCCACTACTCTGGCTTTTATTTTTTTATTTCATGTGTATGAGTGTATTGCCTGCATGTTTGTAGGTGCACCTGTGTCGTGCAGTGCCCAAGGAGGTCAGAAGAGGGTGCTGGATCTACTACTGGAGCTTTTTGTTTTTTTAAATATAACTTTTAGATTTTTATTAGTAGTTCTCTGAGGAATCAAAATAGCAAATTATTTTAGATTCATCAAGACTGTGTGTATATCCTTTGTATTTAGATCTTTAATGATATACAACATAATACAAACCAGAGAGACTGATTTTTATGCCTAGGTGTTACTCATTGTGTTGTCCTAAAGCAGGGCTGGAGGCTGGAGGGGGCTGGGGCCTGGAGGAGGCGGTAAAGAGCTGGGGGTAGTGCTGGGTAACTTAGGGTGTGGCCTGTTTTCTTACCCGTTGAGTGTGCTGGGAAGGGGCCAGTGATTATTTAAATTGACAACAGCTTCCTAGAGCAGGGACTCCAGTACCCTGTGCAGCAGAGGATTGTGGTCTAAGCCACAAGAAACAGTTTGGACAGGGAAGCATGGGAATTGCCTGGCAGAAGAGGCAGACTTTGCCCATGAGGAAAAGTACATCCTTTGTACCTCAGAAACATAGAACCAGTGTAACACTGAGGGCTGTTGGGGGGAGGGGTGGACCCTGAGGAGCCTGAAACTTGCATTAGCATTCAGTCTACCAGTTTAGTAGAGGGGAAACATCTACTAGCCCCAAGGCGGCAACACAGTCTGGCCCTTCCTCCTTTCTCCCTACTCTTGGTAGCCAGGCCAGGTTTTGACTGCAGATCATAGAGACCCCAGAAAGATCCAAGTATTTTTTCCTGAGAGACCAAGGTGGGAAGGACGCTTGTCAAAGTACAAGTATGTTTAATATGGAAGGAGCCAGGACAGGCCTGGGGCATTGATATCCCCAAATCTTCCTGCTTTCACCCAGCTCAGGTCCTGGGCTCACAGACTAGCAAGTATAGTCTCCACACCTGACCCCTAACTTAGCACCCAAAGAAAATCTGGAAGTGTGTCCCTTCTCCTTCCCCGTGGTTGAGCTGTGCAGGGCTTAGGCAGGGTCTGGTGTTAGCTGGTTCCAGGTCTTCCAAAGCATTGTCCTGGTCATTGTCCTGTAATAGCAAAACTTCCTTAATGCCTTTCAGTTCAAAGCCCATTTCCTTAAATTTGTTCATTAACTGAAGAAACTCCTATCTTTTCTTCTGATCACTGGTGCATTTCCACAGCCTCTTCCACGTATTTGGAAGAGGGTTAAAGCCCTTCTCACAAAGCTGCCTGTGTGTAAGAGATAGTCGAGAATCTGTTCGAAACTCTTCTTCATGGCCCTCAGGATACATTCACATGAGTAACCCATGTTGGCTACTGTCTCCATACGTTGCTGATCACTACGAGACAGTGCCTGAAGTTCTGAATAGGCCTGGGGACAGCTGGGCACTTGTGACACTGAGAAATTCAGAGAAGTGACTATGGGACATGTATTTGGAGGTGTATTTCTGTATACAGAAAGCTGGGAGGCATCTGGGAAGATGTCAGGGTTGGCACCTCTGTGCCAACAACTGGAGTTATAGCAAGAGCAGCCAGTGCTCTTAACCGCTGAGCCATCTCTCCAGGTGTTCCCCCCCCCCTTTTAAAAGGAGGGTCTTTTGTTGCCTAGGCTGGCCTCTACTTACTAGGTACCCAAGTTTGACTGTGAACTCCGGATCCTCTTGCCTCTACCCCTCAAGTGCTGGGATTAGAGGTATGGGCCACCAAGCTGGATTTAGGTTTTCTTAAATTTGTTTCAGAGTGTTTTTCATGTCTGTATGTAACTGCACCTGTCTATGCTGTGCCCAGGGAGGTCAGAAGAGGGTGTTGGATCCCTTGGAACAAGAGTCATAGACTGCTGTTATGTACCATGTGGGTACTGGGCACTGAACCCCAGTCCTCTGCAAGAACAGCCAGTACTCTTAAGGGCTGAGCCATTTTGCCAGTCCCCCAGGCTTCAGTTTTCTTAAACTTTTTTTCTGGGTTAATAAAATGCTTTGTGTGCAGTAAAAACACTAACTACCATAAGGTAATACTGTTTCCACAACTGCTTGTTGGTTGCTTTGTATTGTTCTGTCCCTTTTCTTGGCTTCTGCAGGTGTGTCTCTGTGATTGTCCCCTGAGATGCATAGGATCATCCTATATTTTGTCGTTTCCCTTTTTCTTGCTTTGATCTGGGACTTGAATGCCCATGCTAGGCACCTGTATTCCATGTTCAGCCCTAGAACTTTGACTTATATTTCTTTTTTTTTTTTTTTTTTTTTTTTTTTTTTTTCTTTTTTTGTCTGAGACAGGGTCTGTGTCCCCAGCTGACCTGGAACTTGCTCTGTAGACCAGGCTGGCCTTGTACTTAGAGAGGTCTACCAACCTCTGCCTCCTGAGTGCTGGGATTAAAGGCCTGTGCTACCACATCAGGCTACATGAATTTGACACTTTAAACCTGTATTCATATTATGGCTGTAACGCTTTGTTTCCAAAGGTGATCTAATTTGGGGGTAGGGTAGGAGTCTGGATCTCATTCTGAAGCTTAGTCTCATCTGGAACTTACTCTAGCCCAGGCTGACCTCTTAACAAGACTCAACCTTCTGAGTGCTTGGATTATAGCTGTGAACCACCATGCCTTGCTGTTTTATTTTTTTGCAGATAGAGTTCCAGAAGTGAACGTAAAAGTTTCACTATGATTCCAGAATATTTTCTAAAATGTAAAGGATTAATTTGTTTTAGGAACATAAGTGATTTTTTTTCATCCCATTGGAGGTTACAAAGATTTGAGATAAAATCTGTAATAATTCCTGCCTTTCCTCTTTTTCTTGGCTGGTCTCAGAACTTGCTATGTAGCCAAGGATGACCTTGAACTCCTATCTCCCAAGTACTGGGATTACAGGCAGGCACTAGCACACTCAGGCTTTTTCTTAAGTTAGTGCTTAGAATAACAGTCCCAGACTATTTGCTAATAGATTTTTTTTAAAATATCCCCCCCCCCCGTTGTACCCAGCTGAGCCCTGAGGTTACAGGCTTAAGCTACCATCCTTGACCTCTTAGAATTTTTAATGCTCTATTAACTGGATTATAAGGGTTCTAAAATGAATTCTGTGGAAATTTGTGTACCCTTTATAGATTTTTAATTTTTAAAGTCTTTTATTATTTTTATTTTATGTGTGTATTATGCCTGCATGTAGGTAAGTGCACCCGTGTCGTGCAGTGTGCGTGGAGGACAGAAGAGGCTGTCAGATCCCCTGGGACTGGAGTTACAGACAGTTGTTAACTGCCATGTGGGTGCTGGGATTCAAACCTGGGACTTCTGCAAGAATAGTCAGTATTCTTAACTGCTGAGCCATGTCTCCAGCCCCAAGCAGCATTTTCTTAATGTGCTACTCTGCAGTGTTGGTCTGCATGTACAGACATGAAGCTATCCTTCAGTACCTCTGACTGGAGCTAGTCATAACAGCCTGCTGGAATGCATAAATATTTGGCCAGTAACATCTCTTACCCAGAAAAGCTGCAACGCTGTTCTGGCTGAAAAAGGATAGAACAGAGGGATCTTGAGCTTATATTTGAGCTAGCTTCCTATAATGTTGGCATGCAGTTTGGAATGGAGGAAAAGTACTGTCAGAAGGCAGTGATCGTGTGAGTACTCCTGGGTGGGCACAGCATTGACAAGGTTGAGACACTCTTCCCTTCCAGAGGTGTGAGTACATGAAGCCACACTAAACAGCGAGGGTGCAGTTATGGACAGGGTGCAGTACAGACTTGAAAAGTTTGTATGCCCAGAGAAACACATCAGAGGGTGAGATGGGGAGAAGCCAGAGCAAGAGGATTGGAGTACCTGGAAGAGGGGAGTGGGGTGGCCTGAGTGGAGGTGAAGGGGATGAATTGAGCAGGTCTGGAAAGACAGAGGAAGGTGTAGGTGCATGTTTGGAGTTTGGTGCTCTCTGGAGCTTATTAATATTTACCAGCTGTGTCTGAGAACTTATTAAAAATTGGGTCAATAATAGTTCTTTTCACAGTATTTGGGACTATCAAGTGAGATAATTTTAAAGATGGGTGCCTCGTTTTTATATATGAAACCTGGTCAGTGGCTCTGTTGAAGCTTTACAGCTAATGTTACTGTGGTGTGCCAGTCTCTGACATGCACCCTTTGGAAGTGGGTAATCTGATTTAACTTCAGCAGTGCTGTGAGCTAGGTGCTGGGAAAGGACAACCCCCATTTCAGAGATGAGCCTTTTGTCAGAAGCAGCGGACAGGAGCCCACCTGATGGTAGAGCCTCAGCTCTTTGTTCCTATCATCCAGACTAATAGCAAAGTCAGAAAGTTACGGATTTGCTTTTCAAGTTTAGTAGTTGCCTTGTTACAGAACTCTGGAATGTGAGCACCATTACAGCAATACTGTGTTGATTTTATGGGATACAGTGAGGGTTGTGTGAAATGTTCTCACAAGAGTTCAGACTTTAGGTTTAATTAACTGTACTACGTGGCACAGATTGGAGTGTCATTGGTGATATCTGATTGCTTTTTAAGAGGTTGGGGACTGTTTGCATTGTGTGTATGCATACACCGAAACAGAAGGTCGAATAACTTAAAATGTGAAAGACATTAAAAGATTTATTTATTTGGCCTTTTTGAGACAGGATCTCCCTGTAGCCCCAGCTGGCCTGGGGCTTACTATGTAGACCAGGCTGGCCTTGTCCATAAGACGAGATCTGCCTGCGTCTGCCTCCTAGGTGCTGGGATTATAGATGTATGCCACCACATCCAGCTAAATGATTTATTTTTAGGGCTGGAGAGATGGCTCAGTGGTTAAGAACACTGCTCTCGTAGAGGACTTGGGTTTGATGCTCAGTGCCACCATGGCCGTTAACAACTGTTCCTAACCCCAGTTCTAGGGGATCTGATGCTTTCTTCTGGCTTCTTCTGGCATTGCACAGCACAGGTGCACTTACACACAAGCAGACAATGCACTCATACAAAATAATAATAAATATTTTTAAAAGATTTATTTTTAATCTTGTGCGTGTGTATTTGCCATTTGTGTTCAGGTGCCCTTGGCACCCAGAAGAGGGCGTTAGATTCCCTGGAGCTGGAGTTGGCAGGTTATCTTCACCTGCTTAAAAACATTTTTTAAAAAGTTATGTTTATTTAGGGAGCGTGGGTGTGCGTGCTGCAATGCACATGTGGACATCAGGATGACTTGTGGGATCAGTTCTATCCTTCCACCTTGTAGGTCCTGGAGATTGAACTCAGGTCATCAGGTTTGGTGGCAGGTGCCTTTACACTGAAAGGAGTGCTGTCTCCTCATGCTTTTTAAAGTGCTGCCAGTGCACCTGCAGCATGATGGCCGCAGAGGTGGACCCTGGGACCTCATGTGTGCTGGCTGATCGTTCTCCTTACTGCTGAGCTGTATCCCTCAGCTCACTTATTCTTCGACATTTTGTTTTTATAAAATTTTTATATTATGTGTATTGATGTTTTGTGTGCATGTGTGTAAGTGCACTATGGGCATGCAATGCCTGTAGAGTTCAGAAAAGTCAGATCCCCTGGAGCTGGAGTGGAGGATGGTGGTTAAGTCACCCTGTGTGCTGGGAACTGAACACTGGTCCTCTGCAAAGTCAGCTAGTGCTCCTGAGCCATTTCTGCAGTTTGACATTCTCATATAGGTACAGAAAGCACTCTGGTCACACTCATATCCTCACCACCCCTGCACCTGGCTTAATACTTTTGAGGTTAAAATTTGAATAAAGGGCTGCAGGGAATGTGGGAGATGAATAGCATTGCCCTTTGCTGGAGTTGAGGTCTTGGTGGTATATGCCTCAGAAATTCTGATTTGGTGGCCTATAGAAAGATGGAGGCTTAGGGCTTAGTAGGTTAGTAGTAGGTTAGGCAGCCTCTTGTGGAATGGGAGTAGAGTACGTAAGATTGCTTAGGCAGTTTCCTAAAGGGCAGTATGGGTTTCGATGGGAGTTCCATTTAAGAAGTGTTTAGGAGATCTTACTAATTTTAGTAATAGGTAGCATTTTTTGAGCTTGGAATCTGCTTTTTTAAAAAAACAAGTTTTTTTTATGTGTATGAGTGTTTTGCCTGCATGTGTGTAACTGTACCACATATGTGCAGTGTCTTCAGAGGCCAGAAGAGGGTGCTGGAACTGGAATTACATTGTGAACTGCTGTATGGGTTCTGGGAACCAAACCCTAGTCCTCTGCAAGAGCAGCCATTGCTCTTAACTGCTGAGCTAGCTTGCTGTAGCTCTGGCACCTGCTTTTTAAAGGAATTTAACCCAAGCTACATACTGAGAGCCCCCCGTCTCAAAAAAAAAAAAAAGACAAGACATAATCATATGGCTTTCAGAGCTGGAAAGATGGCTCAGTGATTCAGAGAACCCAGGCTTAGTCACGGTACCCACATGGTAGCTAACAACCATCAGTAACTCCTGTTCCAGGGGATCCAGTGCCCTCTTCCAGCCAGCCTCCCTGGCCATTGTAACACAGGCAAAAGACTTATGTATATAAAAAAAAAAAATCAAAATATGTGAATACTCAATTCTTTCCTGCTATGGTTTAGAATGTATTATTGTACTAAAGTTTAATTCTTAAATCTTTTTATCTTTCAGGGCTTGTATTTCTTTTGGTCCTAAGAATCGTTCAATTGGAGCAGCAGCTAAAAGTCAGGTACAGTGCTTTTTTTTTTTTTTTTTTTTTTCCTAGAACGACTGGTTTTCCTGTTTCGTCCACTTCTTCATTTAGCACCAGTCCTTGTTTTGTGCACGTGAGAGTTGAGAGGCTTTAAAACAGTAAATTCATACTATGTGTTTTTACCCAGAATTAATTTTTATTAGTATTTTTAGGCAGGATCTTTATGTATGCCAGGTTGCCCTAGAACTTCCTTTGTAGCTCAGCTGGCCTTGAACTCCTGATCCTCATGCCTTAGCCTCCCAGGTCCTGGGATATGTGCTTGTGCCAGCACACCCTAGCCAGCTCAGATCTTTTCAAAGCAACAGACTTACTTAATTCTAATATTTAAAGTCTATTCTGATGGCCTATCATTTTGCTCAAATTTAAAGTTACTGTTAATCAAGTTCCTTAGGAAAGAAAGGAAAATGCACCTTAAGAGGCACATTAAAGACTTGGCATTTTCTTTATCAACCAGGCTTTTGGCATATTTTCTGGTTTCTGAGTAACCAGAACAACAAAAAAGCCTCAAGAATAGTTATTCCAAATGTCCTGAGTATCTATAAAGTTAAGGAGATGCATGTTACGGTTCAAACTGAGGCAACAAATTCAGTGCATAACACTTTCTGGACCAGACAGGACCTAAAATTTATGAGCCTAAAAAAATGCTAGGCCTGGGGAGACTGCACAGTTGGTAAAGTGCTTGTCTGAAAAGGTAAGATGGGGCCTGGGCATGGCGTGGTAGTGCACATCTTTAATCCCAGTACTTTGGAGGCAGAGGCAGATAGATCTCTGAGTTCAAGAACAGCGTGGTCTGCATAGTACCAGGCTATAGGGAAACCCTGTCTCAAAAAGACCAAAAAAAAAAAAAAAAAAAAAAAAGTTTGCTAACAGACCTAAGTTTGCTATTGATGGCCTCCTAAATGGTTTTGAAAATTCTGCAAATAAATAAAAAATACTAGGCTGGAGAGATGGCTTAGCAGTTAAGACCATTGGTTGCTCTTACAGAGGACCTGGGTTCAATTCCCAGCAGCCACATAGCAGCTAACAACTGTCCATAATTCCAGTTCCAAGGGATTCGAATGCTAGGATTAAAGGCGTGTGCTACCACATCCGGCTAGACATCTTTCCTTTAGACGATACAGTGAATTTGCTTTCTCTCTTGAGAATAATTACTGTATTAACCCGACTGCTTGGTTGGTTCTTTACTGACAAATTAGTTGTGATAGTCTCTCCTCAGTACTGCTCAAGCAGGACCTGATTGTAGAGGCCTCACTTGTTTGATCTTGCTGAGACAGGGGAATTCTGTAGTGCTTGAGAGGGCTTCTTTACATATGTGCTGTGAGTAGGAGCACAAGTTTATCATGGAAGCTAAAAAATACATGCCAGTATTTTCCCCATGAGTAGTTACAGCTTATTCTAAGGGAATTGGAACAGGTAGTTAGAAAAGTGTAGGAAATTTGGAATCACCTGTCAACCCCTAAGACATCACTGCTAATATTTTTATTTTGAGCCTAGAACCCTGTGCTTGCTGTGTATACTCTACCACTGAGCTACATCCCGGCTCCATTGTTACTGTTTAATAATCATTTGTGCTCTTTCTAAGCATCTAAATGTTTTTTCCCATTGAGATTATGCTACACAGAAACTTACCTTCCTGCTTAAAAAGTATTACCTCTTACATCGATTTCATTATGTGGACATGGCTATGGTTTCTCTTTTCTATTGTTTAAAGAATTGTTACAAATAACACTTCTTCAAATATCCCTTTGTATTTATCTTTTGTGTATTTTGTAATAGTTTTTCCTTTCTGGGGCATGTATGTGAGTGTGTTTGTGTGGTGTGTGTTGGGGTTGAATCAATCCAGGACCATGCACATACGCAGTAAGTGGTCTACCCCTATATCTCCAGCCCTATGGGAAATTCCTTCTTTAATTAGAATTTCTTTATTAGTAGGTATTGATGAATTTGTTCCTAGAAAGTTTGAGCCATAAACTATGGATAATTTCTTTTTTTAAAGGCAGGGTCTCAGTATATAACTAGTTGGCCTAGAACTTGACATGTAGACCAGGCTGGCTTGGAACTCAGAGATCCACCTACCTTTGTGTGCCACTATGCCCAGGTAACTGGGCAATTTTTATAAGCTGATGGTCATTTTATTTAAATATTTGTTTAGAATTGCCCGTGTTACGTTGTTGTAAATGTAATGACCTGTCTTGATGGAGGAGAAGAAAGTGCTGGACTGTTTGAGCTGTGTCATTGCAGGTCTCTTGTTCTGGTTTTACCTGGCTCAGAAAGGCTAAGGGTCTAAAGAAAACTGAAGTTGAGAAGGATACTTCATTGTTCCATTTTATTAACCTCTTATGGTTTTTTTTTTTATATATATAGCATTTATAACTTTGTTACTAAAAGATATATTACACTGATAAATGAAGGAAGTATGGAGGTTCTTGAATGCTAGGGGCAGTGAATTGGACCAGGGGCTACATGGTTAGGAATAGAAAGACAGTTTCTTAAGAAAGGGAAGACACTCCTGAGAATGGGAGTGGGGTAGTGAGCTGAGGGACAGCATTTGCTCAAAGGCCTTTTTGTTTCTGAGACAGTGTCTTAATTCTGAGGCCCAGGTTGGCCTGGAACTTGTGGAAATCCTTCTGCCTTAGCCTGCTGAGTGCTGGGATTATTTTGTGTTCCAGAGAATGCCTGGCTCTAGGAACGAGATTTTGTGATCTTAAAAGAATATTGTGGGGCTGGAGAGATGACTCAGTGATTAAGAACACTGGCTGCTCTTGTAGAAGACACAGGTTCAGTTTCTAGCACCCACATGGTGGCTAACATCATCTGGAACTGCAGTTCCAGGGGATCCAACATCCTCTTTTGGCATTCATTGCTTGCAGGTGGCACACTTACATATATGCAGATAAAGCACACACAAGGATGTGGCACACACCTTTAATCCCACACTTCGTAGACAGGCAGATCTGTGAGCTCAAGGCCACTGTGGTCTACATAGTGAGTTTCAGACTAGCCTGGGCTACATAGTGAGATTCTGTCTTCAAAAAAGAGAAGCTGGGCGTGGTGGCGCACGCCTTTAGTCCTAGCACTTGGGAGGCAGAGGCAGGCGGATCTCTGAGTTCAAGGCCAGCCTGGTCTCCATAGCGAATCCAGGCCAGCTAGGGTTACAGGGAGACCCCGTCTCAAAAAGACCAAAAAAAAAAAAAAAGAGAGAAAGACGGGGTGTGGGGGTACTCGCTGATTTTGGCTGATGGGTGTTGAGAAACCAAATCTTTCTACTCTTTCTCTTAGGTCATCTCCAATGCAAAGAACACAGTCCAAGGGTTTAAAAGATTCCATGGGCGAGCATTCTCTGACCCATTTGTGGAAGCAGAAAAATCTAATCTTGCATATGATATTGTGCAATTACCCACTGGATTAACAGGTATAAAGGTAAGGTTCTCAAAGATACTGCTTCATGATTAAAAGGTTGCTTCTTTTTTTTTTTTTTTTTTTTTAATAGAAGGAGTTTATTTGGGCTTGTCTTCCAGAGAAATAGGAGGCCATCTAACAGGCTGCTTTTTATCAGCTCACTGTCTATCAGTTTTGTTGTGATGTAAGCTGTAATGAAGTATTTAGGAACAAGTCTTGCTGGTAAACTGGCATTTTTTATTATCTTGTTAGTTTGGAAGCCTTTAATGGTGCTGTTACTATGCACTGGAGGCTTGGGGAGTGATGGTACTAACTTGATCGTTGCCCTTTGTATTGTTCGTGGAGGAAGCTGCCATTTTGGGTGAATTTTAGAAAAATCACTTGTGGAAGAACAGGCTAAGGAGCCAACATGTCAAATCATTAGTCTGATGTCTGGCTGTATAGTCTTGGTAGCAGAACTGACCTAGCTTGGAGAGATATTCCAGGGAAGAGTGAGCTTGATCTTTGTCTTGGGGACATGTAGAGAAGTCTTTCTGTGAAGCAGTTATGATATAGTCACACAAAAGCAGAGTAGGAGGCAGGTAAGGTGGACAGCCCTGTCTCTCATATTCAGAGGAAGAAGAGGAATCCAGGCAAGTGACTTTAGAGTCAGATTTGGTATTTGATTTGTTGTTGGTTTTTATTGATTGTTTTTAGACAGGGTCTCCGCCCAGAACCAGGGTGGCCTTGATCTCGTAGAGATCTACCTGCCTCTGCCTCCCGAGGCCTAGAATTAATGGCTCACGCCACCAAGACCAGCACTGCTGGTCTCACTATGTGTTCCTGACTGGGCCTGAGATCACTGTAGAGCAAGCTGTCCTCAGACCCACAGAGATCTACCTTCCAAGTTCTGGAATTAAAGGTGTGAACCACAAGATTTAGGTTTTTTTTTTTTTTTTTGTCTTTTGAGAAAGGGTTTCCCTTTAATCCCAAGCTGGCCCGGAATTCAACTGTGTAGACCAGGTTGGCCTTGATCTCACAGAGATCCATCTGCCTTTGTCATCTTGAGTGTTGGGATTTAAGACATGCTGTATCCCTGGCTTTTTTTTTTGAGACAAGGTCTTACTCTGTAGCCAGGTGGCTTTGGACTCTCCTGTGCTGGGGTTACAGGTGTGAGCTACCGTGCTCAGCTAGGGGTGTTATTTGAAACACTCCAATTGTAGAAATAAAAATTAGGAAAATAGACTCAGGCCAACAGATGGGGTGGGTTACAACTCAGTGGTAGGATACTTGTTTAGTGTTCATGAGGCCCTGGGTTCAGTTCCTAGTATAGTGCACAAGAAAACCAACAAGAAAACAGATAGTGAGAAGTTTGAGTACAAGAAATGTGAAAACAAGGTGTTCTGCCACTGTGCCTGAGGATTTAAAGTAGGAGTGAAAAGTTCTGGTGCAGACCGGGTGTGGTGGTGCACACTTTTAATCCCAGCTCTTGGGAGGCAGAGACAGGCTGATCTCTTGAGTTTGAGACCAGCCAGGGTTACATAGTGAGACCCTGCCTAAAAAATAAAAAAGTAAAAATAAAGGGTAGGCTGTAAGGAGAGAACCAAACTCTGGAAAGTGTCTTCTGACCTCCACAAGTGCACTTGTGGCACTCACTCTTGGTCCAGATAAATGTGATCAAGAAATAACAACAGAAAAACTCCAGGTTTACTTAAGGCACTTGAGGCAGTAATTTCAAAATTATTTGAATGACACTGTAAGGGATGAGTCTGGAGTGCTGAAGAGGGAAAGAGGATGGACGGGATTGTGAGGAAGTGGGAACTTGTTATGGTTACGATTTCTGCAGGCTGAGTCACAAGGATTGTAGGACGTCAAGGGACAGAGACAAGGAAGATCTAGGGGAGCTAGTACGTCCACGTACGAGGTGGGGGGGGGGTGACCAAGAATTAAGCAGGTAGTCAGTAGAGAGGGGATGATTCACAAAATCTTTTCCTATCTTCATCGTGAAACAAAATGAGAAATGTTAGCCTCTAAACCAGTTATGATCAGAGAGGAGTGGGGAGAAGGTGCTCCTGAGCTGAGTTGGGGAGCAGCAGCTGTTCTGGATTATACTTGTTGGAGGATGGGGCTAAGGGCACAGGGCATAGTTACTCTGGGCAGCGTTTGAACATTCAGCTTGCTCTTCTTATCAGGGTTGCAGACTTGTCCAGAGTAGGGCTTTATCTTGAACCTTTTTTCTATGAAATCTGTTGATTGTTTAACTCTTTATTCCAATAGATACTTACTATGGCTGACGAGGTTCCAGGACACAGGAGATGAAAGCCTGGTCTTCAGATTAGATGGCATCCTACTTGGGGAGATGAATGATACTGTAAATACAGTAAACAGTACAGTACACATAGTGTGCGGGGACAAAACTGTTCCCAGTTCCAGCCATTTATGGCAGGGCAGCTTGGGCCGTAGCAGGCCATGCCAGTTTGGTTCTGGTGGGGCAGTTTGGGCCATAGTAGATGTACTAATTTGGTTGTGGTGCAGGTTACTGTCGCAAGTTTTGTTGTTTATACTGTGCTCATCTGTCACTTAAGTATCATGTCTGAAAGCATGTTAAAGTGAAAAAGCGATCTTTAAGGCAATGATACTGTTTTAAAAAATAGCCTTCTGTAGTTCTCTGTTGAGATGGCAGTGACAGGGCATTGTTCCTCTGAGGCTCTTGGGACTAGGACATGAAGTAAAACGAGTAGAACTGTCTGTCCCTTTTCTTGCAGGTCATGTACATGGAAGAAGAGCGGAGTTTTACCACTGAGCAAGTGACCGCCATGCTTTTGTCCAAACTGAAGGAGACAGCAGAGAGTGTTCTTAAGAAGCCTGTTGTTGACTGTGTGGTTTCGGTGAGTTTGGTCCCTGTTTGCTTCTAGGGACTGACCTAAAGAAGCAAGAGAAGAAAGCTGTTAATTGCACGTTTTTGTCTCATTTTGTAATGATAATTTTGAGAAATCACTAATTCTCCTTGAGACAGGGTGTTTTTGAGGCCCAGGTTGCCTGGGCGCAGCGTGACGCCATGCACAGCAGCCTGGTCTTCAGTTTCTTTTCTTTTCTTTTCCGTTTCTTTTTTCTCTCTTCTCTTTCTCTTTCTCTCTGCCTTTTTTTTTTTTAAAAACGGGGTCTCACTATACAGCCCTGTCTGGCCTGGAACTTACTATGTAGGACCAGGCTGGCCTCGAACTCTCAGAGAGCCACCTGCCTCTGCCTCCCGAGTGCTGGGATTAAAGGTGTGCGCCACCATGCCTGGCTGGCTTTTTTCTTTAAAGACAGAATTCTGCTGTGCTTTCCTGACTGGCCTGAGACTTGCTCTAGAGACTAGGCTGTTCTTAAACTTGGGGTTGATCTTCCTGCCTCTGCCTTCCAAGTGCTGGGATTCCAGGCATGCCTGATCATACTTGACTATAGGAAAAGGACCTACATCACCCCCCCAACCCCCCCAGCACTTCCCTATGCTTGAGACGAAATGCACTTGGGGCCTTGTGTTTATGTGCTCTACCAGAGAGCTAATGCCCCAACCCCTCCCTATTCATCCTCTTAACCTTGTCTGCCTTTTTCTCAGATCTGCACTAGTCCACGTCCACCTCTTCAAATCTTGTCTATCTTTCAAGGCTCATCTCCGATCCGACTTTTTTTCAACACCTGGAGTAGTGCCTAGGACAGAGGAGCCACCTGTTTGAGTTAGTCGAATCCCTTTTGATGTAAATGTCTGCCTCAAAGGTGTCCCTCTTCTCTTTTACGCATTCTCTAAATGGAAGCTTGGCTGCTGGTGGCTTTGTGCTTGTGTGGCAGTGTCTGCAGACTGTTGAAGTATGGGATCTACATTGGTGTGCCGCTTTAGTGTCCTCATGGCCACAGTTACCTGGTATCTTAGTGCTGCAGCGTTAAGCCATTCTGTCTTAATGCTGGAAAAGCAAAGCGCAGCCTGTTGGGTAGTTTTTTTTTCCCTCTGCAGATTCCTTGGTTGTCTACAAAATAGCACTGACGCTTGTAGGTGGATAATAGCTGGGCCATGCTAGGGTGTGAAGAGTAGAAGTGCTTCTCCAGGGGCTCAGTTGCAGCAGTCCTGGTGCATGATGTGTTAGGTGCTTCCTGCTTTTTCTCAGCTTTCCACTGGTCTCTAGACTTGACCTTATTTCCTCATTTAGTACCTTTAATTCTGAATTAGACTAAAGTAAAATTTATGTAAGATACTGGAGTGTCTGAATAGCTTTTTGTACTTTGCCTGGGCCATATTAAAAGATGGAAGCCAGATGTGGTAGTGCACTCCTTTAATAAACCCAGTATTCAGAAGTCAGAGGCAGGCAGATCTCTGTGAGATGGAGGCTAGCCTGGTCTACATAGCTACTTCTAGGCCGGCTGGGGCTACAAGGAGACCCTGTCTCAAGAAAGATAGTATGGTAAGTCCTGTTTGGAAGCCCTCAAGACAACTGAGTTTGTGTTTTTCTGGGAGGGTTCCCGGAGTTCAGCGTGTCACACTCTAAAGCAAAGATTCCCTGCGGTGAGAGGCTGCACTGCAAAGCCAACAAAGGGAAAAGGCAGTGAAGCAACTTGTGGAGGAAACTCAGCACAGTGTTGAGTCACAGTGCGCTTCATTCCCTCAGCAACGAGGTATAAGAACACAAGAGAGTCTGTCTTCCATTGGAATATTTGGCCTGTGTCTAGAAGTCCACAGCTTCTACTTTGGAAGTTGGTCCCATAGGTATTGTATGCAGCATGTGCCAAAATTCTAGAATCCCATGCCAGCAGGGGTCTTCATCACAGACTAGTGCACTGAGCTACTCGAATCAGTTAGGGGAAAAGTTTCTACTAATTTAACCTAAAAAATGTTTTTGGAATTTATTTATGTATATGAATATATCGACTGCATGTTTATAAGTGACTTGTGTCGTGCAGTGCCTGTCGAGGCCAGAAGAGGGTGTTGGCTCCCCTGAGCTGGAGTTAGTGGATGGTTGTTGCCTACTTGTGGGTTCTGGGAACCCATCCTGGGTCCTCTAGAAGAGCAGACAGTGCTCTTAACTGCCAAGCCATCTCTCCAATGCCTAACTTTAACCTTTTAGGTTTATTTTTTGAGATAGTCTCTCACTGTGCCCCCCAGGCTGGTTTCCAACAGGCTGGGATTTACTGGTGTCACCACCACACCCAACCTCGAGGGAACTGTTCAAGTTCTTAGTTGACAGGCAAGAAATAATTTGGTAGCAATTTTTTGTTTTTATTATAGTAGCTCCTGTTGCTACTGTGGTCTGTTAGGTGATAATGTGTCGCATAATGCAGCCCAATATATAGTTGTCCACGTATCCTTCACCACTTACTGAGTGTTGTAACATTTTTTGGGGCGCGGTGGGTTTGAGGGTGGTCTTATAGCCCCAGCTAGCCTGGAACTCACTATGTAGATCAGGCTGGTCTGGAACTCAGAGACAGGCTACCCTGTCCCTGCCTTCTGAGTGCTGGGACTAAAGGTGTGTACCACCACGTCTGGAGAGTGTTGTGACTTTTAATGGTTTGAAATATTCCCTTGATTGGATACAGCATAAATGGCTGCAGGTGTTTGAGATAGGTGGGGTTTTTTTGTTTTGTTTTGTTTTTTTAAAAGTTTCTATTTTGTATGTGCATGTATATGCTTGTGCCTGTGGAAGCTAGAAGCGATGTTGGAACCCCTAGAGCTGGACTTACAGGCGATTGTGAGCTGCTCAGTGTGGGTGCTGGGAACTGAACTCCAGTCTTCTGAAAGAGCAACGAATGCTCTTAACTGCTGAGCCATCTCCAGCCCCTAAGTGTCCCAGATTTTATTAACTAAAATGAAGTTCAGCGTGCTCTATAAGCTTTTACTTTTGTTTCAGGTTCCTTGTTTTTATACTGATGCAGAAAGACGGTCAGTGATGGATGCAACCCAGATAGCGGGCCTCAATTGCTTGCGGTTAATGAATGACACAACTGCAGGTAAGAGGGACTGCATTACTTCATTCCTATTTTTGATGAACTCTTGAAGACTCAACATTGAACCCTTTCGTGTTAATGTTCCATATGAATAATTTAGTGCTTATAAAGAATTTGATCCTCTCTAGAATGCAGTACATGGTATAGCCTATTCCTTGGACAGATGCCTGTTTTTTATTACTAAGACTCATTTTAGTATTTAAGAGAATCCGTGTTGAAATGACCGTTTTTTTCCTCCCTTATGTAGTTGCTCTTGCATATGGAATCTATAAGCAAGATCTTCCTGCTTTAGAAGAAAAACCAAGAAATGTAGTTTTTGTAGACATGGGACATTCTGCTTATCAAGTTTCTGTTTGTGCATTCAACAGAGGAAAACTGAAAGTAAGTGTTTTTTCTAGAAGATTGTATTGCCAGTATGATCACTGAACATTTCTGAGAGTCAAGTGAAAGGGTTTGCTTTCACTAATGGAAGCTGTGAGCCATCTGAACTGGAAAGTAGGTATTATGCTGGGAGAAGTGGTTGTGAACCCCAAATAATTTTTATTAAGAGTTGGTGTGGAGTGAAACAAAGTGCATATACCTGGAGGAAAATGCTCACAAGCTCCTTGAGTCTCAGCGTCTCATTTGTACTCCGGGAAAGCTGCACTTCCTGGCAGGCTTCTTAGGAGCGTCTTCACATCTCTTGATGTGTTCTATGCTAGTTGGAGAAGATGGTAAAGGTTCTTGAGGGTTGGAGAGTTGAGGACAAAGTGGGCTGAGACTAGAACTTGGATGCTAAAGAGAAGTAGACCAGAAGTGATAGTCTAGGTTTACGGAAAGCTTACAGCTCTGGAATAAGCACAGCTGTAGACAAGGATGGGCCACAGGGTCTTACTGATGTCATTTGGCTGCCCAGTAAAGTATGAAGCCATTGTCCCTAGCTACATGATTTTATCTGTGTGCTTTCGTTGGTTAGTGGCATATCAAGGTTCTTGGTGCCAAGTTGTTACCCCTCCCCACTGCCTTTGGGCTTTTTGGGAGGAACCAAGGTGAAATAAATACTAGGTAGTTTGGAGGGTATTTTGAGATTCTAGTTTGCTGCACTCCTTCCTGTTTCTAGGAAAAATAGACATGGCTCTGTTTTACTTTCTCATAATGGTGGTCTTTAACAAATTTTTAAATTTATTTTTGTGTTTTGGCCTGGATTTGCTATGGAGACCAGGCTCCCAGAGATCTGCTTGCCTCTGCCTTCTGAGCCTAAAGGCGTGTGGCCACCAATGCCCGGCCTGTTGGCTTTTTTTAAGCAACTAAATATGGTTGGGAAAATGAAATGTTTGTGAGGTTTATAGTTACAAATTACACATCAGCCATAATTTGCAGTGTTTGACTACTATTTTATATATTTGTTTGGTCTTTTTGAGATAGGGTCTCCCTATAGTCCCAGCTGGCTTGGAACTCACTGTGTAGACAGGTTGGCCTTGAATGCACAAAGATCCGAGTGCTGGGACTGAAGGCATGCACCACCATACCTGGCATCGAATACCATTTTAAATGGGTCATGGTGGCTCATGCCTGTAATCCCAGCATTTGGAAGGCAAAACGCCAGGAAAATTATAGGTCTGAGTATTATACACCGAGCCCGGCTTGGTTTACATGGCAATTCCCAGGCCATACAGGGCTGCATAGTGAAAAAGAGAACATTAGCAACGAAAGGGCTGGTGAGATGACCCCGGGGGGGTGGGGGGAGTGAGCTCTGGAGCTCATCACCGAGCTTGACCACCTGAGTTTGATCCCTAGGACTCACATGGTGGAAGGAGAGAACCAAAGCCATTTTATATTTTCACATGGTTTTGTTTCATTGTGATTTAAAAAATTTTTTTAATATTTATGTGTATGTACCTCCATGGGTATGTTTGTACCATGGGTATATAGGAGCCCACCATGTTTGTGCAGGGAACTGAGTCCAAGTTCTCTTAGAGCGCTAAGTGCTCTGAACTGCTGAGCCATCTCTTCAACCTCTATTTTGGATTTTGAGGTAGGGTCTCTCTCTAACCTTGGCTGGCCACAAACTTACTGCAAGCCTCCTGCTTCAGCCATTGACTTCTGGGGTTTGATGTGTACTGCCATGCCATGCCAGGCTTTAGATTATTTCTTGTGGTGCTGAGCTTTGAACTCATGCATAGTTGGCCAGTGTTCTACCACAGAGCTTTATCCTAACCCCAAATTCTAGTTGAGGAAAAATTGGAATCACTATATTCGATTCCGTGTCCTTTTTTTCCAGTTAATATATTAAGAAAATGTCTCCAGTACCTTTAATGTTCTTTGAAGAGATTGTTCTTACAAGTTTTATTCTGTCATAAGAATGTTACTTTAGTTTGCATTTCTTACTGAGTCAGGTTAGATCGAGTTTGCTTATAATCTGCTGCACATTTGGGGAACTGTCAGCTCAAGTTTACTAGACTCTGTGTCGCATACAAAGAAAATTGAGCTTTAAGACTTTGCATCTTTTGGGTAGTAAACTGATTAGAGCACTTTGTACAGTATTCTTACTAGGAGTGTGCATGTGGCCTTGAGCTTGTAATTGCTGTTGAGAGTCAGATTGGTGGGGTGGGAGGGCTCACAGTCCCGACTGGCTTTTACTGGAGGAGGAGCCACCTGTTGTGTGACATAGTTCCTGAACTAGAAATTTTTGCTCACATAGTGGACATTGGCCCAGAACTCTGGAGCACAGGCTCATGGCAGTTCTCTTGTCTCTGCCTGCTGAGGGTTTGGATTACTGGTGAGCTGCCATGCCCTGCTCTCAAAGCCTGTTCATCATCATGTAGTGTTGGAACCGCCCCATGCTCCCCCCCCCAAAGAAAGAAAATAGGTTTACTACACTGTAAGAGTAGCCAGCTGGGCACTAACAAAATGACTGCCTGCTTCATACTGGAGTGTTAGCAAGGATTAAGTGGTACAGGCACATGGCCTTATTTTTACCCGTAATATATGCTTTCTCTGGTTTAAAATTTTTTTTTCTAAAAAACAACTTAGTGTGGTGTATGTATCATGATAAATTTTGAAATTGGTTAACTGTTGGATTATCTTTTTTTCCCTAAGGTTTTGGCCACAGCTTTTGATACAGCACTGGGAGGCAGAAAATTTGATGAGGTGTTAGTAAATCACTTCTGTGAAGAATTTGGAAAGAAATACAAGCTAGACATAAAATCTAAAATCCGTGCTTTATTACGACTGTCTCAAGAGTGTGAGAAACTCAAGAAGCTGATGAGTGCCAATGCTTCAGATCTTCCTTTGAGCATTGAGTGCTTTATGAATGATATCGACGTGTCTGGAACCATGAACAGGTAACATAGTATTTAATGTAAAGTGACCTGATACCTCCCGCTATTGATTCTGTTTAGCTAATTGTTGAAATTGTCGTGGTTGTTAGCAGTGGAAATTACAGGTCGCTCAACACCCCGATTGTTACGAAGTTGGGTATGGTTATTCTAATAATGGAGGTTTAAGTTTTTGTTCTGGTAACATTTGTTCCTAGAAGTTAATACTTTACTTATAGAAGTATAATACACAAAATTACCAGTTTTTATTAAACTGTTGCACAGTGCTTTAATGCAGAATTAAGTTGAATTTAATTTAAACATTATTAACAAATTGTTCTTTTTTGAGTAGTTAAGGGACATTTGAGGGCAGTAGCTCTTTCTGAACAGCACTGCTGGAATTCTGCGTAATTGACATTTAGGAGTATTTTAGAAACACTCTTATTGTTGCCTGATCGTGTTGCTTGGATGAGGTAGTGAGATGTTCTTTTGACGGTGAACTTACTGGTAGAACCCAGGCAAGACTGATGGCTTGTTTGGGGAACTATGCCTGCATGACTCTTAAATCTGAGATGGCATTTATTGTTGACTAGTGTCGAAGTTTGCCTTTGTTCATTCTTTTTTCCTGCTTGCAAATAAAGACTTCCCTTTTCATTGAGCGTCCCCCACTCCTGTGCATACTTTAGTGTGTGTGTATGTCTGTCTGTGTGTGATGGAGACTGGTGGTAGGCCAGTACGTAGTTTAGAAATTATTAGTCAAATGTTAATAAGAGTTAAATAGATTCTCTTAAGAGTGTGTGTGTGTGTGTGTGTGTCTATTTCACATGTGATTTGCCTGTATGCTTTTTTGGGTGTTCATTCTTTTAAAACCTGTGGGGGGTGGGGTGGTGTACACCTTTTAAATCCCAGCACTTAGAAGGCAGATGCAGGTGATTTCTTTAAATTCATGACCAACCTGATCTATATAGTTAGTGGCTTCTAGGTCAGCCAGGTCTGCATGGAGAGACCCTGTCTCAACAAAACAAAACCCCAAACAAACATTGACAAAAAACCACCCCAAGTTGAATGTGTGTGTGAGGACAGAGCTGCTGCATGCTCCTATTTTATAGCCTTCATTTTTAGTCTCGAATATTCAACTCTAGTCTTTGTTTTTGAATTAATGAGACCAGAAGACTTTGGACATTACAGTATTTATTCTAACTTATCTTTGGGGTTTTCTTTTTTGGTTGTATCTTTACCAGGCTTTGGTATGAGAGTGATGCCTGGAACTCACTATGTAGACCAGGCTGGCCTTGAACTCACAGAGCTCCACCTGCCTCTGCCTCCCGAGTCCTGGGATTAAATGTGTGTGCCACCATGTCCAGCTGCTGACTATTGTCACCCTTGTGGATTACGACTAGTTTGTGTCACTGTGTTGGAAGGGCATTCTCTTCATTCAGAACAACACTCCTGAAGTGTTTTTGTTTGAGACAGCTCAGTGGGTAGCCCAGGCTAGCCTAGAATGCTCTATTTTCCTTTTTCATGAAATCTCCCATGTGCTGGGATTATGACCACTCTATCTGAGACTCCTTGACTATCTTTTCAAAAATTGTTTTACTGTGTATCAGGGTTTTGCTTGCATGTTTGTAAGTGCACATGTGCATGCAGTGTCCACAGAGGCTGGAAGAGGGCATTGGATCTCCCGGACTTGGAGTTAGACAGTTGTGAGCCACCATGTGGGTGCTGGGAACTGAATTTGAGTCCTCTGCATGGGCAACCAGTGCTCTTAACTACTGAGCCATCTCTCCAGCTTCTTGAATGTCTTAAAAATGAGTCATCTGTTTTCTCCTGTCACAGCATTGCTGGCAGATGTGACAGTCATTTGCTACTTGTTCATTTTGCCTGGATGCTCAAAAGCTTTTGGTAATTTTCTTAAAAGTTGTAATTTTTCAACTTTTCTATTCTAGCTTAGATTTTCTTTTGGGAGGGGTGGGTATCAGTTTTGCCCAGGTATTCAGTGTATCTTTTTAATGGTTTTACTGCTTGCAAAATTTATTACTTATTTTGTCTTTTTTGAGTCAGGGTCTCCCTGTAGCTCCAGCTATGTAGACCAGGCTGGCCTTGCACTCACAGAGATCTACCTGCCTCTGCCTCCCGAGTACAGGGACTAAAGGCGGCAAAAATATTTTTTGTTAAGAATTAAAAAGATTATCTGTGTGTGCATACAGGTTGTTTTGTATGTGAGTACAGGAGGACTTAACGTGAGTTTGAGGCCAGCCAGGGATACCATATTGTTCCATGCTAGCCTGGGTTATAGAGTGGGATCTATCTCAAAAAAAACAAAAACAAGAAAAAAACCCTAAACAAACACACAGAACCCAAACCACAAAAACAAAGCCCTAAGAAAAACAAATGAACCAAACCCAAAAAGGATTGGTGGTTCCATGGGTCCCAGAGAAGCGAGGGATGGATCCTCCATGATTGTCCTCACCTGGAGCAGGCTGGTAGAGACTGCTGGTAGCAATTCGCTGTTCTGCTGAAAAGATGGTGATAGAGGAACTGGGCTAGGTGAGAAGTGAGACCTGGAAGTTCTTTCTCTGCAATCTAGCTGATTACGAGTCCTCTGGAGGCTTGCTGTTCTCTTCCCATCCCTGGGTAATTGAGCTTCTGTTGGGGTTTAGCCATCCTGAGTAGTTGATATAGATGAAGTAATGTATGTTCTTTGTTGGTGTCTACCTGGCAGATACTTTCAGGGTCCAGCCTGATGCATCCCGTAGTGGTTCCTTTTTATCTCTGGTACTGTTGACAGGCATTTGTGTTGTTTTGACCGCTATGAGTCATGCTGCTGCTTATGCACATCATGTACATGTTTTTGCATGACCTTACTTCTCAGCCCTTAGCTACATGTATAGTACCTACAGTGGAGCTGCAGGATCACCCATTCTGAGCAAATGCTGAACTGCATTTCTCTTTTCTCATTGTCCAGGAACACATGTGAGGGGTCTAGTTTTCCAGATCTTTGCCCTTGCCTATTCTTACTCAGGTTTTGATGACTGCTTTCTGTTCCACATAAAAGTGGGATGTAGTTTAACCTATTGTTTTTTTTCCCTAGAGGCAAATTTCTGGAGATGTGTGATGATCTCCTGGCTAGAGTGGAGCCTCCACTTCGAAGTGTCTTGGAACAAGCCAGTAAGTATCTTTGTGATTGAATTGTTGGGAAAGTATCACAGTCTGTCTCTTTTCTCCTCCTGAGCAGTTAATTGCTGTATGATCAAGTTCGTTTCCATACTGAGCTTCTTTGCCTTTCTCTGAAATGTTCTTCCTCAAAGCAATTCCTGCTAAGAATGCATAGAAATTAGTGTTTCAGAAAAACCCAGTTTAGACTCAAAGGTGAATATATGATCTCTATTATTTACTAAAAAGCCTTTGCAGTATTGACAGAGTATTGTGAAACTTTGTGGTGGTGAATCCTTGGTTAGCTTGAAATGATACAGGAAAAGGAAGATAGGGACCTGGAGAGATGTCTCAGCAGGTAGAGTGTTGCTCAAGCATGAGGATGAATTTGAACCCCTAGCACCCACATCAAACCCAGGTGCAGGTGCACGCACCTAATAGGCTCAGCACTGGAGTGGCAGACAGATCATCACTGAGATGAGCTTTAGATTCAACACGGGACTCTGTCTCAAAACATGAAATGGCGGCACAGCCTTGTAATCTCTGCACTTGTGAGGTGGAGGCAGAAGGGTTTAGAAGTTCAGGGTCACTGGCAAGTTCGAGACCAGCATGGCTTGTAGACCCTGTCTCAAAAAAAGAAAAGATTGGGAGAAGCAGTTAAGGAAGACACTGACAGCGTGCACATCATGTACAGATCCATACACACAAAAGAAGGGTATGCAAACCACATGTGTTTAATGGAATGTTTTAATTTTAACTTCACACAAAGAGGTTGACTATTCATTTAGGAATACAGCATGCTCCAGTGGTTAAATACAATTTAAAACCCTTGAGTTAGTCACTAATTTAATGTTGAGATACAGTGTTAGCTCACCTTAGGGTCTTAAAGTAATAGACAGATACACCTGTTCTTTTCACATTGGAGGACAGCACCCCCCCC